>NC_089842.1:117526281-117829114 GCF_035609145.1 Eleutherodactylus coqui | reverse complement strand
CACACATGTTGTTTGCGTATTGTGTGCATACACAACAAACAGCAAATATACATGCAAAATGTGTATTTCCTTCGTAATTTAAGCACCCATAGTGTATTATGGACATATTTCGCGCAAAAATAGAATATGCTGTGCTATTTTTTACGAGAATAATGTGTGTGTTTGAAAAACGCAGTTCAGAACAGCTCAATGTAAATCAATGGGTTTTAGTAGTGTGTGTGTTGCACACGTAAAAAATACACACGTAACATGCAGCCAAAATACGGTTGTGTCAGCAGGCCTTTAATGCTCTAGATTACACCCTCTGTACGCCAATGTGTTCCTTAATTGTATAATTCATACTCTTGTTAGAGGTATCTATTGTTTTGACACCTGATCAAGATCCCATTTGGCAGAAAACCTGACATTTCTTCTAAGGAAAAAAGACAGAAACATTATAAAAACTTATTAAAAAATCCCTTTATCTGGTCTATTTATTTGTGCATATTATTTACTGAAAGCCACTATATTAGCCAAATTTCTTGCTCTGCGAAAAACAAACGTAGGCTGTTTTAACGGCTCCACATACCCTATTGTGTTGTAAAATGACCCATTATTGTGTAAAAAATGCCTTAGCTATATTGTTTCATAATTTGTATTTCTTTTTAAAACAATCTCTTTTTATTGAAAAACAACCGAGACAGAAGGGAGGGTAACCCCTCCATGGGAAACCATCTACATAGGTGGACACGCAGGTCCTTGTGGCTCAATGCAGCCAAGAATAACAAAAAGGAAAAGAAAACCTTTTGTCCAATTAGAAATTTTTGTATAAACTGGTTAACATTCCTAAGATACAATTAAAATTTTGTCTTCGTACCTAGTGCAACCTAGCAACATCAAAAAAGAAAGCAACTCAAAGAGATGGGAGTGGGGGAAGGAAGGGAGGAAGTAGGGATGCAGGGTATTGTGGCAGGTCTCCCGAAATGTACTCAAGGATCTACAGAGAACCACCCTCTCCAGGAAGTCTGTGGAATAACCCAGGATGAGTGTATTCAGGCGCTCTTCAACGAATGTTCCAGTGCCTTTTATTACATTGTGAATAGCTAGGTCTTTGAGTCTTGTACTTGGGCCTACTATACCCAATGGTCTATTGGCCAGAATGGAGGGAATCCTTGATGCAGTGGTCATTGGTGGCAATGACAAGTGGCTTGATGAGTCTTGGCATAGCGTCTTCAACACTTTAATAGTGCCTTTTGTGATTGGGCTCAATGTCATAGACTTTCTTGGGTAGAACTCATTTGACCAAAGAAGTATTTGTTTGTCCTGCCTGAGTAGAGCTTTATTTAGGTTGATATCCAGTGAATCCAGTTTAGGATCCACCAGAGAGATCCATCTTGTGATATGATTTACTTTATAATATAAAAGTGGATTTGGTAACCCCATCCCTCCTTGTCTTTTTTTGTGTGAAATATGGGAATACCAAGCGTGGTTTGTCCCTGTCCCAGATAAACTCCCTGAAGAATTGATACATCTGGGAGAAGAAAACAACAGGCACATCTATTGGGACTGTTTGTAGGATATAGATAATATAGGGCAGGATATAGCTAGCCAATAGATTATTTCTAACCATCCAAGAAATGAACGGGAGGTTAAGTTGTTGAATCTGCGTCATACGTTTTTTGAGGAATGGAGTGTAGTTTGCTTCATATAGGTGGGCTGGATAGGAGGATAATATTGTTCCCAGGTATTAAATACTTGAGGGGAGCCATCTAAAGGCATAGTGTTTCTGTAGTCATGGCAATACTAGATAACTGAGCTGACACATTTAGGACCTCTGATTTTTCAAAGTTAATTTTAAAATTAGATAGTTTACCAAAACGGTCAAAAATGTCCAGAATTGACGGGAAGGCATTCTCAGGGTTAGAAACCAGTATGAGGAGGTCTTCTGCAAAAAGTGGTGAGTGATGTTACCTACTCTCAGAACCTATATGTGTTTGTTTTTTCTTATCCCTTGCAACAGTGTTTCCATCACCAGTATGAAGAGCGTTGGGGACAGTGGTCATCCCTGCCTCATCCCATTTTTAAGGTAAAAGGATTTGGACTTTGAATTGTTTATGAGTTTCCTTGCTAAGGGTTCTGAATAGAAAATGAAGTTAGCTATGATAATCTGATCAGGGAATCCAAACTTCACCAGTGAGCTTCTCATTTAATCCCAGCTGACCCTATCAAAAGCCTTCTCGGCATCTGTGCCTAGAAGCACCAGGTTTTTTTGTGTGTTTTGGCATGGTGGATAGCATGGATTAATCTGGAGTTGTTATAGTTCCCTTCTCTTCCGGGACAAAACCCACTTGGTCCGGATGGACACTTTTAGTAAGGTATTGGTAAACACATTGGGTGATAATTTTCGCCCATAGTTTTAGGTCCACGTTTAACAGAGAAATCAGATGATAATTGCTACAAGAATTTGTATTTTTACCCTCCTTAGGGATTAGGGTTATGAAAGCCTCAAGTAATTGTTAAGGGAATGTAGCGCCCTCCGAGACGGGAGTTGCATAATTTAGTAAAAAAAAATGGGAGGAGAGTCTCTGCGAATTTTTTGTAATATAATATGGATAAACCATCTGGGAATCGAGGCCAAGACTTCATTCACCTCTTCTAGGGAAACGGGGCATATCAATTTGGAGATATCTTCCTCCAATAATTTCGGGAGTCTGAGAGTGTCCTAGAAGGTCTGTGAGAGTTCATGGATATTGGCTTGGAGGATCTGAGGCTCATTACATGATAAGTTATATAGGGATTTATAGAATTCCTCAAACTCTTTGGTTATATCCTCCGTAGTAGTCATTACGTTTCCTGAAAGTTTTTTTCCCTCTGTTTTTTGATAAGTCTCATCATTATTTTAGAACCCTTGTCTCTGTGCATATAAATTTTATATTTAGATGTAAAAAGGGTCTTTGCTACTTTCATGTTTAAGACGTCTTTGAGTTTATCTCTGTGTTTTACGTTCTACTTGGAGTGCCTCGTTTTGTGTACCCTTGTGGAGGGTTTGTTAGAGATCTGGGTCAATAATGAGTTTATATCTTTCTCCCTCTGTTTTTTTTAATCACATACCCAGGGCTATCAGTTCCTCTCTGACTAAAGCCTTGTGAGCTTTCCATAACATTGGAGTTGATACTTACGTATTTTAATTGAATTTTATTCTTTTGGTATTTCAATGTTCCTGTTGTTATTTATATTGTTCTCCAATAGCGTCTCTCTTGGAAATTTGGTTACTTCCTCTTTCACCGTGATTAGAAAAGTAGTCTCATATCCCTTTTCCTCAAACTTGCGCTGGAGAGTTTTGGCCTCCTTTTCATAATCCTCTGCTCTATGCAATTTCTTTTGAGACACATGAACTGGCCTTTGGGTAAATTGTTGAGCCAAACTGGCAGATGGCAGCTGGATTTTAAAATATAACTATTACAATCTGTTGGTTTATAATATGTTTTGTTTATTAGACAATTATCCCTCTGGAAATTAGTTATGTGTAAAGAGTGGATCTGCTGTCTATTAAAAGTAGGTGTAAATGTCAGATAAAAGTCATTTTTATTAATTTCACTTAAAAGAAACTTCAGTTAGAATGCCTCCTTTCCATCCCATATAAAAACAATGACATCAACAAATTAATTCCAGGTGACCAAGTTCACACACAGCTGCCCAAACTGGAAGATAAATTACTCCTCTTATTTGCCCACATAGAGGTTGGCATAGCTAAGTGTGAACTTGATCCCCATTGTGGTCTCCCATGTTTACAAATAAAAATTCTCATTATACATTAAATGATTATAGATGAATATAAAAATTATGCAATTGCTAATAAAATCAATGTGTTGCGGCTTGTCAGTCATGACAGCGTTATGGCATGGTGGCCATGACACAGGGTCTGACCCATCACCCTGTTATTATGCAGTACAAGGGTTAATGCACATTGTGTAGAAATTTCTAGCTACTCTACCTATCAGCAGGTGTGGAGAGTTTTATATTCCTACCACACCCTCTTCCCCTTGCTGTTGATTTCCATTCTTTAAAGGAGTGATTGGAGTAGGTTCGTACCTCTCTTCTGGGTGAAATGCTTCCAAATCTACATAAGTACTGGTGGTCATTTCCGTTGTTTTTTGTTACCTTTATTGTTTCATTTTTGCTGTGTTAGTTCACCTCTCCAGGGGTTCCTGCAAGGGATAGTCAGGGCCCAAGAGAAGACAGCGAGGCTGTCCTTATCAGGACAATTACCCTGCTTGTAGGCAGGGGCTCCTCACTTCCCTGTTAGATAACGGACACGTTTTCGCATCTTATTGTTTCTGGAGTGGTGTTCGCTCTTCAGCATAGTTTTGGTGTTTTCTTTTTGTGCTCTGTGTGAACGTCACCCTTTGTCCATGCTGCGACAAGGTGCACCCAGCGGACGTGACATAATCAACAGTCATACATTTCTTCAGTGGGTTTTAGTTTGTTGCTTTGCATGTTCATGGATCCCTTTGAGGCCTTTTCCAGCTCAGGTCTCTGGCTATTGAGGTTGCCAGATCATTTTACTGGTAAAAGGCAGGAATTCTTTGCGTTTAAAGTATACTGCAAACTATACTTTAAACTGTGTCTGGTAAAGCTGTGAGCAAGGAGAAGCAGGGGGGCACAGTTGCTGTTTTTTTCTGCGACCATACAGGACTCTTTATAGAAAGTGTGTCATTTTCGGTGGTCTCAGTCGGGAAAACTAGCTGATCTGGAGGTTAAGAGGAAGTTGCCTTTGGGCTTGCAAAGCACCTGGATATCATCCTCCAGGTTGGTCCTTACAACAGAGATTGTTTTTACTGGATGTAATTGTCCGGTGACGATTTATTTCGTTTTGACCAATGCCCCCGCAGTGTTCCAAGCTTTCATAAAGAAGGTATTTTAGAAATTTATTAGACATTTTGTGTTGCTTTATTTGAATGACATTCTTATTTTTTCCCCTGAGTATGATTGCCATATTTTGCACCTTCAACAGATGTTGCAAGCTTTCCGTGAGAACTATATTTTTGCCAAGAGGGAGAAGTGTACTTTCGCCATACAGGAGATTACCTTTCTGGGGCATATCATAACCCCAGATTGATTTAAGATGGACCCTGGGAAGGTCCAAGCTGTTTTGGACTGGGTTCAGCCTGATAACTTGAAGGCACTTCAAAGATTCTTGGTGTTCACAAACTATTATCGTAATTTATACAGGAGTTTTCAGAGAGGGTCAAACCTTTGACTGATATGCCAAAAGAAGGGGTTGCTTTCTTCTAAAGTATCTTCAAAAGCGATTCATGCATTTGAGACTGAAGAAGTGTTTTATGTCTTCTCCTATTCTTATACAGCCAGATTCTTCTAGGCCATTTGTTGTGAAGGTGAATGCTTCAGAGGTCGGGATGGGGGCTGTTCTGTCTCAAGGTACTGGTGAATTGTAGAATCTTCGCCCCTGTGCATTCTTTTCACAGAAGTTTACCTCGACTGAACAGAATTATGACATTGGTTACAGAGAGTTGTTGGCCATTAAATGGGCCTTCGAGGAGTGGTGTCACCTTCTGGAGGGGGCTCAACATAAGGTGACAGTTATTATCGATCACAAAAATCTGATTCATTTAGAATCAGCGAAGAGACTTAATCCTAGGCAGGCACGGTGGTCATTACTTTTCTCTCGCTTTGATTTTGTAGTCACATACTGGCCTGGGAGTCAGAATATTAGGGTGCATGCTCTCTCTAGCAGTTTTGTCCTGGTGGTCTCTGATGAACCCCCTGCACCCATTCTGTCTGAGGTGGTGGTGGTGTCCCTGAATCTAGAGGAGCAAATTCATAAGGCACGAGATTTGGTGCCTGCTAGCCTGCCAGAGGGGAAGCTTTTTGTTCCTCTACATCTGAGGTTTCAGATACTCTCTAAAATGCATAGTCCTGTCCTGGCAGGTCATCCAGGCATTAATAATACTCGGAAGTTGCTAAATAGAATTTTTTGGTGGCCGAGACGTCATGGAGAGCATTAACCCAGTGTCATTTAGATTGGAGATTCCTAGCTCGTTAAAGATCACTAATGTGTTTCGCAAGTCCTTACTTAAGAAAGTGGTGAGTCCGGTACTTGGGTCATCCCCTCCCGTGTTGGTGGATGGTAATCTGCAATTTGAAGTCAGCCACATCATTGACTCTTGTCGAGTAAGGAACTCACTACAGTATCTGGTGCATTGGCGAGGGTACGGTCCTGAGGAGAGGATGTGGGTTCCAGATGCTGAGCTGAACGTGGACAGATTAATTAGGAACTTCCATGAATTGAATCCCGGTAAACCAGGTCCTAAGGGTCCAGAGGCCCCTTCTCGGAGGGGAGGTACTGTAGCGGCTTGTCAGTCGTGACGGCGTAGCGGCATGGTGGCCATGACACAGGGTCTGACCAGTCACCCTGTTATTAAGCAGGACAAGGGTTAATGCATATTGTGCAGAGATTGCTAGCTACTCTACCTATCAGCAGGTGTGGAGAGCTTTATATTCCTACCACGCCCTTTCCCTTTGCTGTTGATTTCAGTTCTTCAGAGGAGTGATTGGAGCCTCTATGCTGGGTGAAATACTTCCAAACTCAAAAAAGTACTGGTGGTCATTTTTGTTGTTTTTGGTTACCTTTATTGTTTCATTTTTGCTGTGTTAGTGCACCTCTCCAGTGGTTCCTGCAAGGGATAGTCAGAGCCCAGGAGAAGACAACAGGGCTGTCCTTATCAGGACAATTACTCTGCTTGTAGGCAGGGGCTCCTCAATTCCTTGTTGGGTAAGGGACAGGTTTTTCCATCTTATCGTTCCTGGAGTGGTGTTCACTGTCCAACATAGTTTTGGTGTTTTATTTTTGTGTTCTGTGTGAACTTCACCCTGCGTCCGTGCTGTGGCAAGGTGCACCCGGCAGACGTGACACAATGTTTTTAGATAATTTATTCCCTTTTGTTGAGAAAAACTTTGCAACATCACATCCTTTTGTATTCTCTATAATGGTATATAGGGAAATGACATCCAGGGTTCCTAGAATATAGTAGAGTGCCCACAAAAATATATTTGTCAGGCAGATGGATGGGGATTCACCTTGCCACAAATTGGTTTCCTTTGGGTTATCTGAGGTGGCGACACCTGGGGAACCCTGGTTTTCACACTTAACCCTCCAAATGGAATACCAGCTTTGCTGTGGAGTCCCTAAGCTGTTACACACATATAGTCCTGGTTATGTTGCTGCTGACATTGCACTACGTCATGGTGCAGTACATGTAGGTCTGAATAGGGGCATAGTGAGGAAACAATCTGAAGTCAGGGCTGGCAGCACAGCTTTGCAAATGGGATTCAAGTCAAAGGTGAGAGCAAGCAGTAAACAGTAGAGTTCAAAACACAGGATGCACAGAAATCAGAATGGTCAAAAACAGGTAAAGGGGCAGAACCAGAAAAACACATTAACTGGGACTTTGTCAAAATAGCTAGTTAGACCAATTGCTTAGGCATCCTCCACGAGGGAGGATGCTTAATAAAGCAGATAACAGCTGGTGATTGGTGGGGGATGGAATTCGGGAGCGTGCTTTGGCCCTTTAACGCTTTCCAATCCAATTTTGGATTCAGGGTTTCCTAAAAGGCTTTCTCTTTTTGCTGTTATACAATTGTGCCCTCTGCTGGCTAAAGCCAGTGTGTGTGCCAGAGAGGCTCCAACAGCTGAGTGGCTGGCAATGGACGGTAAGAATACCCTGTCGGACGTTTTCTGACATTGGAGCTGTACAAGCTTCAATCAGAATGTAGGACAACGTCAGACAGTGGATTGGAAAGGGTTAAAGGGGTTGTCCCGCGAAAGCAAGTGGGGTTATACACTTCTGTATGGCCATATTAATGCACTTTGTAATGTACATCGTGCATTAATTATGAGCCATACAGAAGTTATTCACTTACCTGATCCGTTGCTAGCGTCCTCGTCTCCATGGTGCCGTCTAATTTTCAGCGTCTAATCGCCGGATTAGACGCGCTTGCGCAGTCCGGTCTTCTTCTTTTCTGAATGGGGCCGCTCGTGCCGGAGAGCGGCTCCTCGTAGCTCCGCCCCGTCACGTGCCGATTCCAGCCAATCAGGAGGCTGGAATCGGCAATGGACCGCACAGAAGCCCTGCGGTCCACCGAGGGAGAAGATCCCGGCGGCCATCTTCACCAGATAAGTAAGAAGTCACCGGAGCGCGGGGATTCAGGTAAGCACTGTCCGGTTTTCTTTTTTAACCCCTGCATCGGGTTTGTCTCGAAACGGGTTTGTTTTTTTTTCAACAGCCCCCCCGTTCAGCGCGGGACAACCCCTTTAAGAGAAGCAGCGGGAGTATACATGAGCCCTATACGCAGAGACCTGGAAGTGAGCAGAGGAGTGTTGTGCACCATTTGACAGGTGGTGGCGTTTGACTGCATTCCCAGGAGCAGGTGAGCAGTGTCCATACGCCATGACAATATTTCATGTCTTGCAAATAAGTGGGAGAGTTTTTGGCATATTCTTGTAGTTGATCCACATATTATGATAGATTTGAAATCAGGCAACCTATCCTTGATACAAAGAGCCTATACAAAGGATCAGACATTGACCCATGGTTCTTTGTAATCTGATAGAAAACCATGATCTTGGTGTTTGGTTATTTATATACCTCGCCTCCTGTTTATTTAATATTCCCTCCTGTCTTCCTTTCAAAACTAATTGGCTCAACTCTTTCTTAAAATCATAGGTGGGGTCATTATGTAATTTCTCATTTTCTCGTCTCTCAAGAAGCGTTATGTCTCTTTATGGTAGTCCTCCTAGTTGATAACAACAATCTCACCCCCCTTATTGGCAGGGGGATGACAATGATGTTATTGAGTTAGAGATCATTAATTGCTTTCTGTTGCATTTGAGATAAATTGTTACAAAAGTGCATCTGTTTTACTTTTATTCTCCTTATATCTCAAATTATCATAGTCTGGAACATACTGAAGGACTCGGAGTATTCATTCATCTGATGTTATTTAGATTTACATTTTAATGTAGAATATATGCCTTGTTCATCTCCTTCTTGTTCCCACCGGGGTTGTAGTTTTTTAAAAAGTTTTTCTCTGAAGCTAAATTCCGCATAAATATTTTTAATGCCAATAAAAGCATTACAAAACCAGTTAAGGGAGCAAATTTGAGTCCCTTTTGTAAGAAGGATATTTCTCCCTTGATGATGATTTATCAATCCAGTCGTTGCCGACTTTCGTTCACCTTGTGGATCAGCATAGGCCATGCTTCCCTGCCGTTGGCAGTTCCCTTCAGACTTTCCACAGTCATGTTCGTGTCAACCTTGACTGCGTCTAGCCAGCATGTTCTGTGTTATCCTCTTCTTCTGGACCCACTTAGTGCCAAGCATTAATGTTGTTTCCAGAGAATTGGCTCGTTTGACATGACCAAAGTATGAAAGCCGTTGCTTGGTGATTTTGTATTCTAGTGATACTTTTGGTCTGACATGGTCTTGGATCACCTTTATTTATGGCCACCTCTGTCCATTGTATGCACAGCATACGCTTTCAGCACCACAGCTCTAAGGTCTCGACCCTTCTTCTGCCTACTTTCTTGAGTGTCCATCTGTCGCCTGCTTGTGTAGTTATTGGGAAAATGATTGCATTGATTTTTTGGATCTTTGCTGTAATGCTGATGTCTTTGCTCCTCTATAGCTCGCTATTCCTTGCATTAAACTACGGCGAAGGCTGGTTCTTCGTTTGATTTCAGTCCCCAATTCACCACTGGAGTCTATCTTGGATACAAGGAAAGTGTAATCTTGGACTGATTCAATTTCTTCATTGTTGATTGTTATGTGTGGTAAAACATTGCTTGCTGTTGTCAGCTGCTTTGTTTTCTTACTACTGAGATACAGTCCCCTGCGTTTACTTTCTTCTTTGACATTCCGAATTAAGTATTCAAAGTCATTTTCATTTTCTCCTTTAGCAAAGTGCAGCTGTTTAGGCTATAGATCTTTTGGTCTGTACCCTTGACTTGATTACTAACTTTATTCGTTATTTTCTTTCTGGCAAGTTTTCCCCCTTCTGCACTCACTTTTCCTTTTCTACTTGCCCTGAAAAAAATCCTGATCAACACTGGGCTCTTGCTTCATTGGTATGAGTACTGGGTGTTGCCACTTTGGAGGGTATTCTCTTATGTAAGGCCCCTCTGGTTTTTATCTTTCTGGAAGGCTATTCCAAGTTCTTCCTTTAGGCCGGCTTCACACTGGAGTGGGTAATATCGGCCATGTTTCACGGCCCAATATCGCCCTCGCAATCCATGTAAAACCCCTGGATGCAAGGCGTTTCCACGTGGAAACAGCCTGGCATGTTTGCGGGGCGGAAAGATTTCCCCGCTGCAGCTGTCACAGCCACGGCCGCCGGCCCCCTTAAAAACAATGGGCAATATCGCCCAAAGATAGGACATGCTGCAAATTTCTTCCTGCATAGCATCGCATCGTGGTGCCATGCAGGAAAACATTGCAAATGTGAATGAACCCATAGAAAAGAATGCATTTCATATCTGTGCGAGATTGTGTATTTTACAAATCTCGCACGATTTTCTGGCCAGTATGACCCCGGCCATAGGGTGTATTCGCTTTCCTGATGTTTTGTTTGATGGATATTTTACATGTGAGGTTTTTTTCAGTTGTACTCTTTCCAATGGTGATTTTTATATTGATTGATGTTGACTCTAAGGCTGGCTTCACACGGGCGTCAAAATCCCGTGAGTTTTGTGCGTTGTGAGCCGCACAAATATTGCACAAACATGAACCCCTTTCTTTTGAATGGGATCGTGCACATGAGCAATGTGTTCCTGCATGGCACCGCGATGCGATGCAGGAAATAAAATGCGGCATGTTCGATCTTGCTGTGTGCTCTCGCATCGCAGCGCCAATTGTATTCAATAGGACTGACGGCAACATCACCAGCCCTATTGAAAGCAATGGGAGAAACTTCATAATCCTTTTCTGTGACCATGACAGCCGAAACGGAGGATCTCTGCATCCCCGAAGTGATGCAAGGCTGTTTTGCCATGAAAACACTTTGCATCCCTGGGGATTTCATATGGTGGGCAGCGCGATATGGGGGCGAGATTCACAGACTCCTATCACGCTTAGCTGTGTGAAGTTAGCCTAAGGGCTCCTTCACACTGGCGATCGCGATATCATCGCAAGAAAATCATGGCAAAATCGCAACCTTGCTCATGACATGTCTGAGCGTTTGCGATGCTTTTTTCTTGCAAAAACATTGTCGCCGCTTGCGATTTTGTTGTATGTTTTTTCTCCCGTGTTTTTCTCGTGATAGACAATAGGGGGTTTCTAATGTTAAAAACACATCACACAAAAATCGCAAGTTTGAGCTGTGCAATACAATAAAAAGGAGGCTCCATAGAGAAACACAGGAGATTTTAAAAAAGCAAAACGCAGAAAGATAGGGCATGCTGCGATCTTTTTTTCACTTACATCACATGAGTGAAAAATTGCAAATGGGAATGAAACGATTGAAAATCATTGGTTTCGTAATTCTGCGTTTTCACTCACTCTCGTATTGCGCAATTTTATCGCTGGTGTGAAGACAGCTTAAGTCCCTTTTCTCCTGTTCTGATTGTATATTTACATCACGAGTTTCCTCCAACCATACTATCTTATTATGGGAACAAAGTTTCTAAAGAAGAGAAAGATCCAGAGACTTCCTAGACTATGGGAACTGCAGAGGCACCTTGAGTCATGGAAGAATTATTAATATCCTATGGGAATAAACTGCAGGGGAGTTTCACCCCATAGTACACTTTCATGATATCTCTTCATAGAGTCAGAGCTTAAGTTTCCCAATACAGTTCTCCAAACCCCCTGCCTTCCTTTACGCAGCCATATAACGTGAGATCCTTGTAGTTTCGGCTGCAAATAGAATGAATTTAGCCATTTAAAGTATACTCATCATTTCATAAAACTTTTGACATGTCATAAGCAGATGTTGGATGTTTTGATTGGTACCTGGATGCTGTGACCCCCACTAATCTCTGAAACAAAGCGACAGAAGCAGAATGTTTTCTACCCTTCAGCTGTCATAAACTCATCTACTTTCCATGGATACAGCACATGCTCGGCTGAATGAGGAGAGCCAAGCAAAGCACATGCCCGCCAATGGGGAACAGTGCTGAGCTGAGTGCTTATGCCTCATTCCTTTAAGGGATTGGCGGGGATCTCAACACCTGCACATCAAAACTACTGATACAATTATGGATCATTTCAGCAAATGGTTAAATCCAAGCACCTTCTACCTAGGCTTCCTTAGCCTCTAGTTTTATGGTGGATGGGAAGTATTAACCTTCTAGATTCCATTAATTGCCACATTTTAGCTCCTGAACAGTAGGGGTATATCTGCTACAGTTGCTTATGAGACACATCTGATTTCTGTACCTACTCATAGTGTAAACTGTGGGATTTGAATGGGAGTCTAAGTGGAATTGCCTTTTATTAAATATTTTTTCAAGCCAACCTTGACAAATTAGGAGGTTAAACATATCCACTTTGTGTCTCACTGTCTCTTCCTTGGGGATGCACATTAATATGGCTGCCTGACTCTACTAATGTTAAATGAAATCAAAAGTTCAACTCCATAAACCAAAACGTCTTCCTCAACCTTGATACTTATTTATCACCATAATTACAGCCAAGGCTCATTAATCCAATAAGTCCTGGACTCCGTCACTGGTTTATATATACACAGTAAATGACAGTGTAGTATCGAAACTCACGTGTGAAACTAGACGTGTCACAGCCAGAAGATACTTTTAAAGTGCCCCTACATCTAAAATAACATAAATGCCCTTTAACAATAAGACAAAGATGGAAAACAGCGATGACCAATATATCCACCATTACAACTCCTACTAGTGTTAGCGTAACTGTGGAACTTGAAGAAGGCTGGAGTCTCTCCCCGATCCAGCGGGTAGGACTGCGATACAGGAACAGGCTGTGGCACTATCAGTGTCAACATGGGGTGCTCAATTTGGATTTCTGCTTGTATCATCTCAAGGGCATCGCAGACTTATCAAACTGCTGTGGCAGGACCGTAAGAAAAGCCTCATGGCCTGGCTTCGGCCACTCTAAACTAGGTCATGGCTGCTGTTGGTTGTCCTTAGAATGCCTTCATGACATAACTAGCCCTAGAGCGGGTAGGCTATATAGCAACGGCTCCATCTATAGATATGCTTTAATGCTTGTCAAATGATTTATTTATGTGAAAAGAACACAGGCCAGTGTAGCCGTAACAAACTTATAATGTACCCTTGAATCAGGTCAGTGTAAACAGTTTAATTCCAGTGTACCGGCAGTGAAATAGTTGGTAGCAACAAAACAGTCCATGATGTTTCCACTGAGGAACCGGGTTTACAGCCAGCAGGCTTACCGTTAACCTTCCAGTAGCTCTACACATCTCAATGCAGCCGGCCTGAGAGACGAGCAGAATCCGGTAAATATCAGAGTGCCTTTTCCTGCTCATAATGCCTTATAATGCCTCCTCTGCTGTCTCTGTGGAGCTACTTGGCTGCATACTTAGTCCTATCCTCACTACAACACTCCACCGTGCCTGGAGATCCAAAACATGGAGACGCATGCTAGACCCTGCTCCTTCCTGAGCTGCCCCACACTGCTCTTAAAGGAACACATCAATCTAACAAGCTTAACAGGTTATATAACAATTAGGGATGAGCGAGTATACTCGCTAAAGCACTACTCGCTCGAGTAATGTGCCTTAGCCGAGTATCTCCCTGCTCGTCCCTGAAGATTCGGGGGCTGGCGCGGGGCGGGGAGCTGCGGGGGAGAGCAGGGAGGAACGGAGGGGAGATCTCTCTCTCCCTCTCTCCCGCCCGCTCTGCCCCGCTACCCGCTGCGACTCACCTGTCAGCTGCGGCGGCTCCCGAATCTTCAGGGACGAGCAGGGAGATACTTGGCTAAAGCACATTACTCGAGCAAGTAGTGCTTTAGCGAGTATACTCGCTCATCCCTAATAACAATATAACAGTCCCCCCTTACATTAGCACCTAAGGGTCCCTTTAGATGAGCCGATTGTCTTTGAACGAGCAAAAGAGGTGCCGTTTAGACAGACAGATTCATCGTTGGCTCATTCGAACTGGAAATCATTCAGAATCGTTCAGTCTTTCACATTCGCTGTATAAGTGAATGAGATGGTCTATTTAAACCAAACGATAAGTGAACAAGCCAACAATGGTTTTTATGCCTATAGAAAATGAATAACGAATGAAAGGTGAATGATTATCTTTCAGCAGTCATTGGCTCGTGTTTAGACTGAACTATATTGTTCACTTACGCTTGTTTGAAAGATTTTTTGAACGATAACGCTGTGAAACACAATTTTTGTAACAGATAAGCAGTTAGGTGGCTTATAGTAAATTTAGTACGCTGAATTCAAATATGATGGTTTTTTTTTCTGCCACGTAAGGTTTTCCTGTTATGGGGCAAAATGTAATTCAATTGCCATTGTACTTTATTTTTTGTAAATATGCCTATACAATTAATCCAGTAGGCTCGCCATTAACCTTGCTTAATAAAAAAGAACAACTGTTTTCCAAATGCTGTTACACACCGCGCGCTGACTGAACATTATAAGGGTATGTTTATGTAACATATAGGGTAGGTTTCCACATGGCGATTTCGCTGTAGATCATCCACCATAACAATATGGCTGAGCGGCACGGATGTCTGAACAACCCAGACAATTTCTGCTATGTCTACAGACAGTTTACAACAAAGACACAGTGTAGGAAAATAACATCCTTGGTAAAGTGGGCCTATCACAAGCATTTGGAAATAAAACTTGGTGACCAAGATAAGAAGTGGCACTGCACATTATCTGTGTGTCATGTAACTCATCTCACACGGAGGCTGAAAGGCAAGAGTAGAATGCCATTCACCATTCCGATGGTACGATGAGAATAAAGAGACCCCCATGCTGACTGTTACTTCTACATGACAAATACCAAAGGTTTCTCCAGTAAACAGAAAGATACAATTCTGTATCCAGATATACCTTCTGCAATAAAACCTGTGCCTCATGGCGCCAGATTACCTATTCCTGATCCAATGGGATTGTTGCTATTGGCCTCTGGCTGGGCAGCATCCCTGGGACTGCTATGGCAGTCACTATTAGTATGGGCATTAGGCCACTAGGGATAGACTTTGGTAAAGGTGTGAAGTTAGAATGGTTTCCTACTAATGACATTTTTTCCCCATCCACAGGATAGGGAATAAAGTTATGGCCGCTGAGAGTCTAACCACTGAGACCCCCTGCAATCTTAAAATCAGCACCCTTCCCCCCCCAAATGTCCCATGTTAATGGAGTAAAAAATACTTATTTGTTAGAAGTGTTCCTTTACAAAAGGATGATCCCAAACTGTGTCCCATCATATGATCACAAATGGACACCCAGCAATCTGCTGTAATATGTAGGGAAACCTGGCAGTAACTGTTTAATTTCCCTGCAGCACCACCAAAGGGCGAATGAAGCATTACACAATGCTGATTCATGTGCTGTCTGGTTCTCTAGAACAAGAGACAATATTTATAACCACTCTTCTCTTGGGCCATAAGGTAAACGGACAACAAACTTTTAATTTCCTAATGGGGTATATGAAATTGGGTTTTGTAATCTAGTCAACCCCTTTAGTGGCACGCCCGGAAAATCTCTGGGGCTTGCTGCACTGACCATGCAGTTAAACCCCGGAAGATTTCCGTGGACAGCTCTAGTGCTGAAATGCTGGCCATGACACAGTTATTGTGCCACTGTACACGTTTGCCACTTTGAATTACATCAGGAAAATCTCCGGGGCTTGCTGAGCTGACATGGTAATAATAAACCTGCTACTGAAGGGGTTAAGGGAGCCATGACAAATATGTTGAATGCATTTTGAAAGGACCCCAATAGTTCGTGACAGATCCCATTGACTTATGATGGTCTCATTCAGGTTTCTCTTGAAGTTTTTTTTGTTTTGACTGAAATAATAGTGCTGTTCATGATATTCTTACCATCAAAAACACTGGAACTTCAATGGAACAGAAAAAAGCATCCTGAACCCCAATGTGTTAAAGAGCTCCCGACTGCCTGCCATCCGCCATGTGACAGATTAGCATGTGGGCCCCATCAGATGCTACCTTTCCAACTCCTTTAACTAAGCTCCTGAGCAACAAGAGGTTTCTCTGGCAATAATATTTCCCAACAGCAGGCCTTTGAAGGAGGGGGGCTTAATTACATCTCTACTGTGTAAGTGTTAATGAGAATCCATTGTTAAAATTTTGAAAAAAAAAAAACAATAAGAAGGTACAAAAAAGTTCCTAAATGCTGAGCAAGAAAAGGGTTAATTTGTCTTCACTAGAGCGTTTTCTGAAGGTACGGAAATACAAGATTGGTGTAGATCTGAATTTTGCAAATGTTATTCAAATCGTGAAGTTATTTTCCCTGCTTGAGGAAAGCTATGAAATAACACCAAATTATGACTGCAATGTGTAAATATATGTCAAGAATACATGTAATCACCTTGAGACGATGAGGCTGCCCATCTGAAGAGCAGAAATCATTGCACATAGACTCTCATCATTGCAACTCATCAATGCAAACTGATTACCACTTATCTTGTCCTTCAGGTTCTGTAATGACCTCTGTGTGTCTGACATGAAATACCCACCTGGGTCCTGCATCTGTGGAGGCAAACAGACTGTAAGTAAGGCAACACTGCTGAGAGTGCACCACAGCAAGTCATTAGACACCCCTGAAATGAGACATATATTATTTCTATCAGAAGCTTACTTCAAATGTAAATGCCTTGCACTGCAGCTCTTCATCATTTATTGTGTATAGATGTAGTGATTAAAGCTAATCTGACAGTTTGGAATTATATTTTGTGGATGCATGTGTCATTATTAATCATATGATAAAGTTTTACTTGCAGTACCACCTACAGCCACATGTTTGTGCTGTTCAGAAGAAACATGTAGAAGAGCAACACAGGGCATAGAGCAGTGTCTACAGGCTCATGTAAGGAAGTTTAGTAAAGCTCCATCTAGTGGTAGAATTATACGGTACATTGTTGCTAGTTATATTTTCTGCCTGCAAAATGCAAATGGAAGCACACAGCGATGCATTTCCTTAGTGCATTACTTACTATAATACTTTAGGTTACCTATTCTTTATGCTCAACCTACATTTTTTGACCTAAGATGATGTCAAGCAGCCTACCACACATAGAGTCCAATATAGCAGCGGAAATCAAGACATAACATATGAACATTTTTCGGTTGACTGTAAGTTACCTCAGGATACCATTACCCATTCACAGAGGTCCAGGAAACTGAGACACAGGAAGCTATTTGATGAGGTTTTTGATGTATCATGAATAGAATGCTGTTGGAAGACAGCTCGTTTTAGACTCTTCGTTCAACCTCATGACTAGTGGGGCTTCTCCACTCCATAGACCCCTCAACGAACCAGTAATATTTAGGGAGTGAATCGTCCGTGACAAATTATGGCAGGCCCTACAAGAGCTGAGCGTATCGGCACATCTAGTTAAGCTGATAAAATCACCTTATACCAATCAGGAAGCCACTGTGAGAACACAGTATGAGGATACAGATTGGTTTGGGATCGGCAAAGGCATTCAACAGGGCTGCATCCTCTCACCCTTGTTTAAGGGCCCATTTACACACAACGATCATCGCTCAAAAGATGTCTTTTGAGCGATAATCATTGTGTCATTTAAAAAGCAAAGATGATCGCTCAAGATAAGCGATCGCCTTGTGCTGCCAGCAGAGGATGCAGAAGACAAGCGGGGTGTCCCCGCTTGTCTTCTGCTTCCAGCTCTTCCCCGCTCTGAGTGCCCGGCTATTATACAGCCGAGCGCTCGGAGCAGAGGATGCAGAGGACAAGCGGGTTGTCCCTGCTTGTCTTCTGCATCCAGCTGTTTCCCACTCCGAACGCCCGGCTGTTATACAGTAGAGCGCTCGAAGCTCAGAATGCCTAAGACAAGCGGGGTGTCCTCGCTTGTCTTCTGCATCCAGCTGTTACCCGCACCGAGCGCCCGTCTGTTATACAGCCGAGCGCTCGGAGCAGGGGATGCAGAGGACAAGCGGGGTGTCCCTGCTTGCCTTCTGCAACCAGCTGTTTTCTGCACGGAGCGCCCGGCTGTTATACAGCCGAGCGCTCCATGCCGGGTATGGAGAACAGAGCTGGACCACTCTGCTCTTCATACCTAGCCTGTGATCAGGGAGTGGGATACAGCTGAAACAATAGTATTAGCTGTATCCTGCTGTGAATCCCTGATAGGACTCACCTTTGTCATTTAGCACGCTGAAAGACAACGATGAGCGATGGCATAATGAAAACTGCACGAATTAAGTGCAGTTACACACAACGATTATCGTTCAGAAGACGGCCTTTGAGGGAATTTTGAGCGATAATCGTTGTCTAAATTGGCTTTTAACTTATATGCGAAAGTGATAATGCGTAAAATGGACCTAGACTAATTGGAAATCGGGGTGAAAATAGATGGAAGAAACATCAATAATCTTCGTTATACGGATGACACAACTCTGCTTGAAGAAACAGAAGCCGGGCTGAAGCAGCTGATACGGAAAATTAAAACTGAAAGTAAAAAAATGGGCCTCTACCTGAATTTAAAGAAGACTAAAATTATGACAACTGCAAAAAATGACCAAATTCAAATCAAAATTATAGAATGTGTGCGAGACTTTATCTTCCTTGGTCTGAAGATTGACCAGGCTGGAGAATCTATGCCAGAGAAAAACGTAGGATAGCATTGGGGCGAAGCGCAATGCTAAACATGGACAACATCTGGAAAAGAAGGGATATCAGGATAAACGCTATGCCCTGGACAGAGAGAGTAACAAACAGAGAAGTCCTGGATCGTATAAGACCTGATACATCACTGGAGGGAAAGATGACCGGACTCAGACTCACATATGTTGGCCATGTAATGCTAGCAGAGTATCAGTATCAGTGGCAAAAGAAGACCTGGCCTCCAAAGGACACAATGGCTGATATTGTCAGAGCTGATACTGGCATGGATATCACACAACTGAATGAAAGAAGCAGTGCAAAACCAAAAAACATGGAGAGGGCTCACTTTAGGGTCGCCGAGGGGTGTGAACAACTAAATGGCTAACAGCAACATTTTAGGGTTGAGTTACATTGAACCTGAGGGTTCCGTTTTGATGTGGGCCATAATGGGAGTAGCAGCTTGTAGACAACCAATCCCTTCTGATGTGGATGTAGATGTAGTTTCTGTGCTGCAATTGCCGTCTTTCTTCACGTTTTACTTTTCTTCATGACTTTTGTCCAGGAAGTAATTGCTTGATTAATTCCCTTCCCCTCTTTCTTCTAACTAATTCAGCATGAATAATTAACCATCTCTTATCTCTCTCAGAGTCATATTAATGCCGTTCACCAGATCCTAGAGGAGCAGACAGTTGTAAACATTCATAAATGAGCCAAACAAACATCAACGTCCACAGCTCCCTGAGATTACACACTATTTGTAGATTCATAGGCTGTAATTTAATCAGCGCAGCGTATTACTTACATATCCCATTTACGGCCATCAATCTGTATTAGGGGGAAATGGCTACAACGTCCACTTTCTAGAAATAATTAACAATTGATTTCCAGTAATTTACTTGCAGTAATTTTATAGTTCTATGTATATATTTCTGTTGAACTGTATTTTTATCAAAGAAATTTACATTTTTTATAATAAGGAGACAAATGGTGCCATAAATCTGTAGTCAAATCAACAGGCAGTATCAAAGATGAGGAGAGGGGGTTATCCAGACTCCTGGAGGGGTTCAAATCTGAAGATAGCTATGGAACAGCAGAAGTACCAAGGCCGGCTCACACATGTATAATGCAGCATTTTACCGCTGTGTGTGCTGGCGTATCACTGCTTATGGCAGCAATTTTTCACTGCGCACGACAGCGTATCTCATGCCCGCTGTTGTGCGCAGTCTGACTTGTTTCTTTTTCTTTTATTAATTTCCCGCTCTGTCGCTTAGCGCCACAAATGTAATTGCGTATGTACAGCATTCCCTCAAATCAATGTACGGCTTTTTAACAAGTCTGTAAAACAATGATTGGGAATAGGAAACTAAGCTAGAAAACCATACACCCACGTCACAGGACTCTCACTAGCCAAGGCAGAAACCTACTGCACACTGATGAGGAGCAAACACCCGAAATAGCTGTCTGTGTATGGATTTCTGGCTTGTTTTCCTATTCCCAATCATTGTTTTACAGACTTGTTAAAAAGTCGTACATTGATTTGAAGGAATGCTGCCATCCAATAGGTGGCGCTGCAGAGGCGTTGTTCCATCTTCCTTAATTGCGTTCTTTTTTATGCACGCATTATATGCAATGTATATATGCAATTGTGAATGGATTAATGAAAATCAATGTACTTTTATTGACTCCATTCACCGCATCATAAGCTATTAAATTACGCTCCTGTGAGCCTGCCCTAGGGGTGGCTTTACGCAGGTTAACTGTTGGGTGCAAAAGTGCCCAACACTTGTCCTAACGACTATCACTTCTGTGCATTCATGCAAGAGCGATACTCAGTAAAGGAATGAAGGTGAAGCGTGTCGGCGATCTCTTCCAGCCGCCTGCCTTCATTTACTGTGAACATGCAGTCATTCAAAGATGAACGATTGCCTGTTTGCACTGAGCGAGACCTCGCTTGCTAGTCACTTTGTATCTGTGAGCTGAAAGCGACTACTGAGCAATTCCTCATTTGCACAGAACCATTACTGAAAAATCGCTCATTTGAGTGATTTTTTTTTGGCAGATAGTTGGCTTGTGTAAAGCCACCCTAAGTGAGAGTTATCAAAATTATAACATCACAATGCATGCGTGTCCACACAGCCCATTCACTCACTTCGGATGGTTTACATACTCCTAACCTCAGCTACTCCCATCCGCTACATCAGCAGCAGTATTCTGCCAAAGCTGAAGATGGATTTTCAGAAGAGGGATGTAAGGCACTTGGCGCTGTAAGGATGTGGAGGAGCAGCCAGGTATTGGGTTTGCCAAAATTCTTTGGAGGTGCAGTATGTTCAGCAAGAATGGACGCCCACTCTGTGGAGTTTATGAGATAGTAAATCTGAGTAATGAGGCCCTCTGAGGATGGCCTGGGAGAGATAGAAGCTCAAACTGAGTTATGGTAGGGAAAGGGGCTAAGCCACAGATAGAGATGTAGTAGGGTTTAATATGATATAAATAGAGATCAGCGAGCATACTCGTCCGAGCTTGATGCTCGTTCGAGTATTAGGGTGCTCGAGATGCTCGTTACTCGAGACGAGCACCACGCGGTGCTCATCTCGATTAAACGAGCTCTGACCATTGAATTCAATGGAGACGGCAATACAGCCGGCTGCATTGAAAGCAATGGGCTGCCGGCTAGCGCGGGATGAATTTTCGGGAAGCGCTTAAAAATATAAGCCCTTACCTGAAAATCATCCTAAAATGTGTAAAAAGTAAAAAAAAAATATATACTCACCTTGTCCCGGCAGAACGATGTTAGCCCATTGAATTCAATGGAGCCGGCAATACAGCCGGCTCCATTGAAAGCAATGGGCTGCCGGCGATCGCACAATGAATTTTCGGGAAGGGCTTAAATATATAAGCCCTTCCCTGCAATTCATCCAGAAATGTGTAAAAATAAAAAAATATATATACTCACCTGGTCCCGGCAGCCGGAGTTCAGCACGGCCAGCTGGCAGTTCTCCTGAACTGCTCCATGTAGTATTCAGCAGCCGGGGATTGAAAATCCCCGCCTGCTGAATGAGCTGCCTCTGATTGGTCACAGCCTGACAAATCAGAGGCAGATCCCACTCACACCCATTCATGAATTCATGAGTGGGTGAGTGAATGCTGCCTCTGATTGGCTCAGCGCAGCTCTCAGCTGAATGACAGTAGTTCAGCACCACAGTGCAGGGGACAGCAGGAGAAGACGCAGCTGTGCCCCGGCAGCTGAAGGGAGGTGAGTATCTATTTTTGTTGTTTTTTAAATCCCTTTTAATTCATTTCCAGGGAATGGCTTATATGTAAAGGCCTTCCCTGAAAAAGAATTCAGGTGTGCCAGTGGACCATTGTCTTCAATGGAGTCGCCGGCAGCAGCAGCGGCTCCATGGAAGAGAATGCCTGCGGCCCATTGCTTTTAATGGAGCCGGCTGTATTGCCGGCTCCATTGAATTCAATGGGCTAACATCGTTCTTCTCTGCCACAGCTGTTACAGCTGTGGCAGAGGAGAACGATCTTTATGCTGACAGTGGGGGGGGGGGTCTCACTCTTGCCACTATTGTGGCTTAATAGTGAGACCTCGGAGCCCGAAATGCAGCCCTGCATGTTGCTCCTTGCCTGCCCTATCCATTTCTGTGTTTTTTACATGACTTTGGTGATTTGCTAAGATTTTCACAAATGAAAACCTTAGCGGAGCACCAGTCATATACAAAAATGCTCGAGTTGCCCATTGACTTCAATGGGGTTCGTTACTCGAAACGAACTCTCGAGCATCACTGAAAGTTCGGCTCGAGTAACGAGCACTCGAGCATTTTGGTGCTCGCTCATCTCTAGATATAAACCATAACAAGAGGTGTGGAGAACTTATCTATCCTAGTGTCGATAGGTTATGATTCTTTGGTAAATCGATCCACAAGGTCGCAAAAGTAGAACAGGCCAAATTGGTCAAGCAAAAGAAGAAGTTAGATTGTCAGAGAACAGGGAAAAAGGATTAGTAAGGATTTTAAAGTTGCTAAATGGTATAGTACACAACAGAAATAACAATTGTCTCTGGTAAAATTCATTGGACCTAGCAATGTGTGGGAGGGTATGTCAGGTGAATGTACTGGAGCGAGCCACGGTTTCTCTATTCTGGTCCACTTATTATAGGCTGTCACGCTAGCCCACAAAGCTATGTGGTGAAGATGGGTGGTATAATAGTAATGAATGAGATCTGACCGGGACAAGGCCTCCCTGTGAGCTTCCAGTTGTTAAAACTAACTGAAGGATCTGATGCATTTTTGAGTTCCGGACAAAATCCTACAGGGCAGACTGGCCACATGATGGGAAGATTTAGGGATATAATTGAAAGAGTTTCAGAAAAGTAGAGGTATTTGGAAAGAATTGTCATTTTGTTAGAGGCGGTAGGGCCTAAGAGAAATAAGAGGAGGGTCGTCCATTTCTGTAAGAATGTCTTAATTTCCGTCTGAAGAGAGGGGAAATTTGCAGAGAACATGGAGAAAAAAAGTTGGACTGAGTTGAACTCCTAAGCAGTTTATTGAAGATGATGTCCTCCTAAAATAATAAGTTATACATACGCTTATATAAAGGTTTTATCACAAAATCTAAAGTTATCCCCTTTTCACAAGATAGGGGATAATTTTAAGATTGGTGGGGGGTCTCACCGTTGAGTGACTGCAGCCAAAGAGGGTCCATTCTGCTTCTGTCCTGCTGGTTGACATTTTACAGGAGGAAACAATGCAGCATGTAGCTCTATTTTGCACTGCATAGTAACAGAATTCATTAAAGAAGTCTCTGAACGGAACATCCGACAGTAAAATGAACAAGCCTTTACACATGCATACACACAGAAATAGACACTTTTAGGGCGGTTTCAGACTAATGTGATTTTCTCCCATTATGCGGCCATGATTATTATACTATAGTGGCCCAGAGTTAGTGGGGCCCCTCCATAAGTATGAATGCATTTGTCTCATGCTTATTGTATTGTCAGTATCTTTGTGTGGTATGAATGTGATGTGTATTGCATCTCTGCAGCACTGAATGGGTTAACGTCTGAGTTATGTCTGGCAAAGTATCTTATTGTCTGTCACATGATCATGTTTGATATATATGTGTTTGCAAGGTGAATGCAGTGGATAATGCCTGTGAGACCCATGCAGCTAGGACATCCCAGCCTAGCCAGAGAGTTGGCTGAAGTTGGAGTGTACCGCTTTTAAGTAAGACAGACTTTGCTCAGGCTTTAGAGAAGGACCAGGATGGAAGAGGCTGAGCAGATGCCTTGTAAATGCCCTGGACCCAATGTACCCAGACCTTTGTGTTAATGGATGGGAAGGATTAGAGAGAATGAGGAGCCGCCATGCAGTGTACCCACTTTACAAATGTGAGTGATGACTGGTAGCGAGCTGGAGAGAGGAGAGTGGCCGTGAACAGAACCCCACAGATAACTAGACTGTGGACTCATCTGTAAACCTGTGAATCCTCCCTGTCTTGTACTACTACCCTGCTGGCGTGTATTGCTGAACTGTACAAAGTCACTTCCAGTAAACGAGCTTCACCGACCGTTCCCGGTTTGGCTCTGAAAGTTAAATCCCTGTGTGTGGACTTTATTGCTAACAACTGGATTCACCGCAAAGGACGGAACGGTGGCATCAGGAATGACAAAAGAACTAAGGTAAACCACCAGTGGGTTAAACTATTTAATAGCCTGCCCTCGGCCCCTTGGACATGTCCCTGTTTACCCTCTGGATGGGAGACAGTAGAGCGACTGTGACAAGGCCTAAACTCTACCCTGCTGTCTCCTGGGCTGGGGCCTACTCCTTGAATGCTACAATAGCATAATGTGACAAAACGAAGCCACTGATTTCAATTGATTTCAGTGGTTTTGTTTTCACTAGCTCTTTTCTCGTCCGTTAATACTACTGGAGAGAAAAGTTAGCACCTGCTCTATGTTCTTCGCACGCTCAAACTCCTGCACTCAAGAGGAGAACTGAGTTGTGCTGCT
This sequence comes from Eleutherodactylus coqui, assembly GCF_035609145.1. NCBI lineage: Eukaryota > Metazoa > Chordata > Amphibia > Anura > Eleutherodactylidae > Eleutherodactylus > Eleutherodactylus coqui. The sequence continues at coordinate 117,804,276 of NC_089842.1, read as the reverse complement.
GGCAAACTTCTGCATCCCCGGTGTAGAGGACCCAACCTGGGAACTCTGCAGCTCACGACCAAGTGGGTGGAAGTTAGTGAGCGCTGGGCAGTCTAGTTGGATATGGAACCCCTGCACAGTGTACCAAGCATCAGGCAGCTGTGAACTTACCCTACTCTGGGCCATGGATGGCTAGCTCCAGTAAGCTTCACCACTGACCGCAACCTCTCCCTACCCTCACTTCTCCTGCTCCCATGCATAAGGCAGGGGTTAAGGGAGGTAAAGGAATGAAAAAAAAGAACTATTCGGACTGCTTTTTGGGACACTCCCTGTGGCTGGATGCCCAAGGCACTGCCCCTCCAATGCCTACTAGCAGATATGGCTCGGTGAAGATCAACCACACACAAATTCCAGTAGAATATTTGCTTTCAACTTAGAGTGAATGAGCATAAAGCACAACCTGTAGTTGGAAGTTACACTATTACTAATGTAGATTTCAACTGTGAAAATGTGTTTAAAAATACAGTTCTTCTTTAATAAGATCCATTCTCGTAACTAATGCCCATTACTCTAAGAATGAAAACGTAAACCTAGTCATGTGATGCGAATGAACAAATCATCATCCAGTGCATAGTTTACTGTTACGTTTCATCAAAATTAGTTAAGATTCAGAATTGAGTCTTCCAGCCTCTGTGATTGTATAATTCTCTCCCAGAATGTATCTCATCTCTGTTATTACAGTAATGTTTGATTGCACAGTCTTCAATACAAAGTTAATTGAGGATCCAGGTCTTATTTTCCAGCATTCATTTGTGTAAACTAATTATTTTGCCATCATTATACAAAGAGATAAAGACAAGGGGAGATAATTACTGGAGAAGATTAGAAATGCGCCGGGCAAAAATTAACGAGAGGTTCATTTCTCAGTAGCAAAAGTTCTGCTTTACGGGTGACATGATGTAGGGGGGAAATTGGACAGATCCATTATTTTGGAGGGAATTGGTTTGCACTGTAAGGCTGTTTTTCTCTCCACTTTATGTTTCTTGAGTAGAAAATACATTTTTCTACCATGGAAATTTCTGAGCTCATTATGGGGCAGCATACAGAAACAAGGTGCAGGAGAATTTACAAGTACCAACTATTTATCAGTGTAGCACTAAGGGAGATTTTACAAGAATACATTCATATATAAAGGAAAGCTTTGTTCACCATGTACTAGTTTTGATATTTTGCTCCTTTGATATACAGGTGAAATAAAATTCCTGTTGGCTCCTACTGTGAAGCACATTGCAGTCTCCAAGATTTATCCTGGGCTGCACCAGCTCTCTGGAATGTGCTATCCTAGACAATGAGGTTAATCACCAATATCCACAGTTTAAAGCATGACATTAAAAACACATCTCTTTAAGAAGAACTATCAGATTCCCTTATCTAATGCTTCACTGTTTACCCTTCTTCTCCATTTTCCCACGGAACCCAACCCCGTTCATTTAGTATATCCCCCACAATACATGTACCCCAATGCACTTCATATCTGTACATACACAGATACTGGCTGGTGACGGCTTTTGAAGCTCTATGCATACTAAGTTATTTATAAACAAAAATGTCTGGACCACTGTACAAGCACTTGTACCTCACGTGTCCTTCTTATTTGCTCGTAGTTTAGATTGCAAGCTTTTTCTAGCAGGGCTCTCATTTCTGTTGTTCAAGTTGTTTATTTGTGTTAGGCTGCTTTCCCACCTGCATTAGGGCTCAGTTCAGCATTTCCGTCTCTCTGCTCCGTTTTTGGAGGAAACTGATATTAGACGGGAAAAAATGATCCTTTATTCCCCCATTGATTTCAATAAGCTTAAAAAAAATAAAAAAAGGAAAGGCTTCCATTTGCTTCCATTCTGTCAGGTTACTATTTTTTGGATGGAAAGATAATGCTGCGGAGTGCGGTATTTTTCCGTCCAACAGGGGGAAACCTGATGGAATGGAAGCAAACTGAAGCATTTCTGTTTCCTTTCCATTTTTTAAAACCCAATTGAAATCAATGAGTTAAAAAAACATCATTTTTTGTTTTATTTCAGTTTCTCTCTTTCGAAAATGGAGCAAAGAGATGGAAACCCTGAACTGAGCCCTAATGCAGGTGTGAAAGCGGCCCAATATTATACACTACCCATTAAAACATTTTAGAACAGCTCAATATTTCCAGTTTTTATTGATATTTAAACAGTGCAATGTCTCAAATGTACTTTGAAATGAAAGCAGAGAATAAACAAGCAAGTAAAGGTGAAAAAAATGAATTAACCAAATTAATTAATTGTTTGACCAGCTTATTCACATGTCAGTATGTTTTATCAGTATTATGTAAGCCAAAAGCAGGAGTGGAGCGTAGAGAGAAAGTATAATGAAGAGATTTACATTTCTTCCATATATTATACCCACTCCTGGTTTTGGCTTACAATGATGAAAAAATACAGATGTGTGAATAAGCCCTAAATCTAGTTTTTTTGACTCAATCTAGCCACCTCTAGCAGATATAGCCCAACACAATCAAGGCATTCTCTCTACAATTGTATTGAGATGTTCAGAAATTTTTTCCCAACATTGTTGCAGAATACGGATGAGCGATTAGTGGAATATCCAGTTTATGTCGGTATTGGGACGATTTCACAAAAATCATCGCGAATCAGAATAGACTATTCTAACTCTCATTAGAGTCAATCAGGTTCACTAATTTGTCTTTATCCTCCAGAAGGTCCATAATGAAGCCAGAACCCCCCTTCCCACCTTCATTGCATGGGAATACAGCCACACATCTGAGGGACACTGTGCTCCTCCTCAAAATTGGTCAAAATAGTGTACAGTAGTGTAGGAGTCAATTGTAGTACAAGGGTGTCACTGAAAACAAAAAAAGGCCCTCATAGGGTCTCCTAGATTAAAAAGTGTGCCAATGAAGACAGCAGGTGTGCTGCTTGTTTTAAAAGCAATGTCCTAAATTTTAGAAGCGATTAATTGTGCCAGGTGAAGATAACATTCAGGCATGGACCTACTCCAAGGAACAGCTGTAGAGCTACCAAACATTACTCTATGCAAGACAGCAGGCATGACGCTTGTTTTAAAAGCAATGTTATAAAGTTTGAAATAAACCCTCTCCCAATGTACACCACGTTTCGTATACATATTTAAACATGATGCAGTTCTCTACTGGTATACAAGTTTTTACATCCAGCAGCTATATATTCTCTGTAGAATATCTGTCCGTATTAACAACAGACTATGTGTTATATAGGCATACAAACGTGATGCAACTTCTTTCTCTTTTTCCTGCTATATAAGGGCTTGGTCACACTGGCGCATCGGCACCCTTACACAGGCGCCAATGCGCCCGTGTGACTGAGCCCTTACTGCAGGAAGAAGACAGCTGTACTTCAAGATGGACAACTCCCCACAGCACTGAAGAAGGAACACATGACCGGCAATGAAGCCGGTCACATGTTCTTTCTCCCGATGCTGCAGAAAGACGTCCGTCTTGAGGTACGGCCGTCTTCTTCCTGCAGTAACACGGGCGCCAATGCGCCTGTGTGATTGAGCCCTAAGGGCTTTTACCCACTGGAGTTTTTTTAACGCTGCAATATCGCTGCGTTTTTTAACTGGAAATGTCATTGGGACTTTCTAATGTTAAAATCGCATCGCACAAAAATCACAGAAGCACAAACTTGCGCTTTCTCCTCGCGGAGCAAAAATTCCAGCATGTTCCATTTTTGCATGGACATTGCGGAAAGGTTGTGGCTTCCACGTCATTGATAAGCGATGACCCAGGGAAACACATTCCATTCTATAAAGCCTACCGGCTTCTTCCTGCCTTCTATGTAGTTCTGACATAACCTAGAAGTGCAGCGTCCGAAGAGCGGGCCCACAGCCGAGGAGATTACGGGATAGCTTGAGGCCTTGTCACAGAGCTCTACCATCTCCTTCCTTGAGGGTAGCATGGGACCCAACGAAGTTACTGCTGGGGGAGTTTCACTGGGAAAACCCAGTCCGAGGTTTACCTTAAGTCCTTTTCACTCGTGAGGCCACTGTTCCGTCCTCTGCGGTGAAACCAGAAGTTGGAAAATAAATAGTCCACACACAGGGATCACTTTCTGAGCAAAACCAAGAACGGTTGGTAGAGCTAGTTTACTCCAATAAACTGTTACAGTCCAAAACTTTACATAAGCCCACAGGACACTGGTGCAGACACAATAGCGGTGTGACAGGGAAGATTCACAGGATAACTGATGAGTCCACAGTCCCAGTTATTTGTGGGGTCTGCTCCAGGCCACTCTCTTTCTAGCTCTCTACCGGTCAACACTCACATTTGGAAGTAGCACTCAGCCCTGCATGGCGGCTCCTTTCGCTCTCAGTTCTTTACATTAATAGCAAAAAGGCCTGGGTGAATAGGGCCCTGGGCACACACAGGCCATCGCTCAGCCTCTTCCATCTTGCGGGACTTTCACAGGATGAGGCACAGTTTCTCCTACTCACTGAAAGGCTCTTACTTTCCTAGACTCCAACCAACTTACAGACTTCTCTCTAGACTGCTTCCTGCTAACTCCCTCAAGACCCTCTGGCATACACCTTGCAAACACATATATAGAACATGATCATGTGACACACAACAAGATACATTTTTCAGGCATAACCCAGATGTTAATCCATCCAGTGCTGCTGAGGTGCAATACACATCAAAGTCACACACATAGAAGACACTGACAATACAATTGCACAAGACAAACATATTCATACGTATGAAGGGACCACGTTAACTTTGGGCCACTACACTGTGAAGGCCATTCCATTCTATAAAGCCTACCGCCTTTTTTTTGCCTTTTGTGTAGTTCTGACATAACTCAGAAGTATATTTGGATCATTGTCACATGAACCCCTGACCGACTAGGTGTACACCAGTGCTTTTTATGTGATATATCAAAATGCTGTGGTAACCCTTTTTGTCCAATATGCCAGTTACCCTGTGCAGGTTGCAAACTCTGAATCCTGTAAAACAGCCACAGACCATCACGCTTCCTTCTTTATGTTTGACAGTTGGTGTCACAGTTGGTGTCACTTAGGAACCATCCTTTCACCTACACGACTGTATCCAAAACCCCTGCGTGATGGACCAAAGATATCAAATTTTCATTTATCAGTGCACAAGACCTTCTACTTTTCAGTAGTCCACTGGAGTGCTGCTTGGCCCAGGTGCAGCGTTCCGTAGGGTGACCCCGGACACAAGGGCGTACATTGAGGAGCGGTGAGGGCAAGATGCTGGCTCATCACAGCGGCACTTATAGTGCTTCCTCAAGGAGGGACACACATAGCCTTGGCCAGGGTAGCGCTGGGCCTCTTCCAGACATCTCTAAGTGAGGGATGCCCAATAAACATGAGAACAGGGATAGAAGTTGTCACGGGTGACACCACTGTTCCGTTACACACCGGAATGACTTTCGGCTGAGAATAAAGGAACTGCAGACAGATATAACATACCTCAGGTCCCTGAGAATGGTCAGGGCCTGGCAAAACTTTACTTGAATAAAACTCCAATTTACTTTTACCATTTTTATTATTGTTTTGTGCAGAACGTGTTTTGGCCAGTATACGGACTGGTGTCATGAACTCAACAAATACCACCTTACCTAACCCGACCTTGCGGGTAGCCCTGGGGGAAAAAGAAACACCAAGCTAGGGAACCATTCACATTGCAGCATTTTTCCCAGCAGGCGTCTGGACATGGGAGAGAAAGCAGTGGAGTCGCTACCCTTACTGTTACCCGTACCCACCTCCCGTGGCCTATTGGGAGCGCCACAGCTGTATAAGAGGATAAAACCACACTTGTCTGAATCCGACCTTAGTAGTAGCTTTCTTATGGCTCACTCACACAAGTGAATTATGTCTGTATATTATGTGTGTATCTGTTCCATGTGTAATATGCAGTGCTAAAGGCACATTGATTTAGTTTGGTCCATTCAGAACTGTGTTTTTCAAGTACGTGTTTTACATATGTGAAGAAAAAGCGGCATGTTCTATTTTGGTGCATATTACATGCATAATAGGCTCAATATAGTTGCATAAAATATGCAGTGGATACACGTTACATGCACATTTGCTGCATACTGCGTATTAGCGCATAAAAATATGCGCATAATACGCAGCCCAAATACGCTCATGAAAGGGAGCCCTTCCTGATACTCTACCTCTAAAATCTGCAGATAGAAGTCTTCTCTTCCAAGTTTAAATAGAAACATATTTATTTTTTGATGCATCAAGCTGTGCTTGAAGATTTTGTGCTGTGAGGTGCTGATCACGTAAACTGTCGACTCTCAAAAACTTGTCATCTGATTTTGTAGTGGCCTTGAGTCCTCCAGACCTCTTCCTGGCAGAGATGGCTCAAGTTTACAAGTGCCTTTTGAAGGTATAGGAAACTGTACTGACTGCCACCTTGACTTTCTTACCAATGTCTCAGTAGGAAAAACTTACACTTCTAAGGACTTGTCGTGTTTTTGTCATATTTTGTGGCCGTGAAAATAACAGCTGCAAAACAGAAGCAAAACCATTGATTTTGTTTTGACTAGTGGGATTCTCGCATGTTAATACTACGTGTGAGAAAAAATAGGACTTGCCCTATCTAGTAGTAGTTTTTCTACTTGCAAGAAAAGATACAGCATGGCCTATCTTTCAGCTTTTTTTTTTTTACCCATGCACAATAGCGTAAAATTTGAATGGTAATAAAAAAAGAATTTTACCTGGTTCATGTGCTAATATGCTCCGTAATGGCAAGCGTATTAGCGCACGTGCCCGTCTGTTTTGGCCCTAAGGGTTATAATTGTCTGTCTTCTTTGGTTAATTGCCTTTTTCTTCCTATTAGGATAGCATTGTGATCTATCCTAAAGAGCAAAACTGTCCAAATCCTGCCTCAGAGGGTGTAATGCAGTCTGTTCCAACACTGGTTATATAGGATCAGAGGGTTTGAAAGTAATCTACAAAAGTTGAGACACCTGTAGGAATAGTTTGCATCCAATTTCAAGCCATAATTTGCATTCTGTGCTGCAGAGCAGCTGTCCTTCATGTGTTCCTTGAATAAAGACCCTTGGTTAAAATCATAAATTTAGTCTATTGTTGCATTTTAGGTTAAAATTTCATAATTTTTATGTTTTTAACTTACTTTTGAACCTTTGAACCATTTCATGTTGTTTGCTGGACTTGAACTGTGTTAGGCCAGTCTCACATGACCTGATTTGTTTTGTAGATTCAGCGATAATGCAGATAATCATTCAAAGGCATGTACTTTCGACTTTTCCTTCACACTCATGGATACGAAGTGTGTATTCTGCGAGTAGAAGAAAAATCACAGCATGCTCTACTTTGCAGTGAAATCTGCGTGGATGGCCTCCATTGAAGTCAATGGATGCATCCGACCCGCAGCCTATTCACAATTAACCTTGCGTATGGGCTGTGGGTACCCGCGTCATTGCTAAGCGACGTCACGGGAAATACAAGCCAAGATGACCACCTGCAAGCCTCAGTGGTCATCTGCAATACAGTTTAATGAGGTACAAAGGGTCACCGTTGGGTGCTTATAGCCGGAATCCGCTGCGGAACTCCCACATGTGGAATCTAACCCACTTGTGTGAGCCCGGCCTAAGTGTCAAAAAATATCTGGAAAAAGTGAGTTGTTCTAAAACTTTCGACTCGTGGCGTATGTAATGTCTGATTTTGTCTGTTTGTGTTCCCTCTGATTTGTTGAGGGTTGTGGAATATGTTGATATGATATAAATGGAGATTATTATTATTATTAATTTTCGTTTGTCTAAGTAATTGTGATCTGAGCTCCCACAATGCACTGCATCCTGATACTAGTAAGTCAGCTGGGTGCAATGTTTAGCTTTAGATGTAAATGGAGAAAAAAGTGGACGAGGCATATATTGGAAAGTATCTGGGAATATTAGTGAATCAGGAGCTTAACTGTAGTAGCCTTGATCTTCATGATGAAAGTATAACTCTACATCTGTACTGTTTTGGACAGAATATAAGGAAGATAGAGCTGAGCTAAAGCGGGTTCAAAGAATATCCATGTAAAATCACCTTCTAGGCGGATTGGCACCCTGTGCAATACCTTCTGTTGACATTGGTGTGCCATATTGTGCCCAATAATCTACTTATACACTTCCCTAATAATATTGCCATAAGGCGACCAAAGAACACCGTCCTACAATAAATTTGGGAATGTAGCTAAATCTCTAACTGCCTTCCCATAGGTATGAGCACCAATCAACCAATAGAATCAGAGATGTAAGCTCTCATCACCATCGGAGCCAGTGGCTCTTCCTTCAGTAGTGACTGAATATTGGTCTTGTGCAACCACTTAAGGTACATACTCTTAAGACAAGCCGCTGTAGTCATATGCCCAGTCAGGGTATGTGGACGTCATAGAAGGGTCTCCTCTGGGACCCCTCTTTATGAGCCAGAAGAGAGAGCCTTTCTCAGAGAATTGCTTCTGCTCTGATGAGCCTTGCCAGTCCATGCATAACATAAATGCCTATTCTTTCAATATGTAATATACAACATTTCCACTGCAGTTGTCGGGAAGCCGGGAAGTGTCTCGCCACATGTGTCTTTCGCAGTTGTATGAGCCAATCCACAAGTAGAGAAGTAGGACTTTACTGAGATCAGCTGGTTCACATTTGAAAAAAAGGGGTTGTCTTCATGAGACATCTCTTTGACAGGAAATATTGGGGGATGACATGAGGGGCACGCTATATTCCAATAGTGATCCCCATTGGCCAATCTGAAACAGTTTAGATCAAGCAACAAATCCTTTTTGGAAATGAATCACTCAGAAAATGTTTTGTTTCAGGGCTCATCTTTATTCCAAAAGTTATGCAAAACACTGTAGAGAAAAAAGGAAGCAAAAAATAAAGGGGCGACACGGTGCAAAGCAGTGTGACATGTCTATCGGCAGGAAAATGTCAGGATGTTTAATGATAGAGGCTCGGCATGAGGACAAATTGCAGGTTTACACCACAGCCTATCTAGATCTATGCCTACAGAGAGGTTAGAGCTGAGCGCATGACTCGTACACAGATTCTGTATCAGATAGAGCTGAAGACATTCATTTACACTTTCTATATGGTATATCTCAGTGATGGCTGACCTTTTAGAGGCCGAATGTCCAAATTGCAACCCAAAACCCACTTATTCACCACAAAGTGCCAACACGGCCATTTATATGGGACGACTATTGCTCAAAATTCGTTTAACTGAAAAAAAAATTGCTCACTATTCGTTCACAGTTCGCTATCGCTGACTTTCAGGGCTTAAACAGATGGGTGTGAGCGCAATTACACTCACTGCTGTGGAGTGCACATGAATTGGATTTTTTCTCTCAGACTTTTCAAACTCTGTGCTAGTGCACACGAATTTGAAAAGAAAATGGGACAGATCTCTGCTTGTCTAATCACTCTGCACAAGCACCAACGACCTTAGCAGTGACATCAGAGCTCATTCAGTTGTTTACCCAACTGTCGTCTGTGTTGGGGCGATGGTGCATGTACCCTCAGAGAGGGTTCTGAGTGCCCCTCTGGCATGCGTGCCATAGGTTCAGCACCTCTGGTATATCTGAAATAAGCTGTCCTTTTATATATTATGTCCTTAATATATTTGGCGTAGAACTTAATTGCCCTAAGTGAATTTTTGCTTTAGTGTTTTGTGATCTTTAGGCATTTTTTTTAAGTTATTTTTTATAGGGAATTTAGCATGCTGAACAAATAATTCAGTATCTGATAGTACAGTTTATGGATGTTGCAATTTTGTATATTTTTTCAATAAAAGCATTTAAATGCTGTGGTTAGCAATGACTGTGAAATCTATAGGCATAAAAGATGTAGAGGAGTGATTAGATAAGCAAGTCCTCATCATTTCACTCCTTTTCTGGGAAAGAAAAACCCATAAGTAACAATCAGAGAGCAAATATATTCTCTGATGGATAGTGGTTAATATCATGAACAAAAATTCATGCCACCCCACTCCTGGAGCAGGGAGTTATACAGGAGGATCAAAGAGTTTCTCTGCTGCCTGCTAGACTCTCTTCCTCCTCTGTCTCTGCTCTGCAGTGAAAACTGACAGCTGTGAATTCAATATTCTTGACTCTGCTTTGAAGTGGCTGTAGCTTTGGTTCTATAAGGCATATTGACATGCATTTGATGCCATTTTAAAGCCAATGACACTAAAAGCATGGTGATATGTCTTTAAAAACTGAGCTACAGACGTTTGAAGTAAAACAAGCTTAGTTCATCCAAAACTGTAATGTATTTTTCCTGCAGAACAAACTGAGTTTGTCCTAAACCGTTGGGAGGTTAAAGGGGTTGCCCCGTTACTGGACAACATTCCCTCAATAGCTGCAATTGCATTAAAATAACAAAAAGAGATGTTACTTCTCCTTTTCCAAGAGGACCAAGCACGGTAGCTCCACTGTCCTCTCAATGTTTTTTGCAGAAGATGTTGTCACAGGAGTCACCTAAGCGTTGCATGCAATCAGATACTGCAGCACCATCACCCCTTCTCCTAACATGAGCATTCACATCCTGGGCTCCATGATGCCAGGAATTCAAAAAAGTGACCCTGCAGCCTCTGATTGGCTACTGCAGCCAGATGACTTCCTATGACGACATCTTCCACAGCAAACACTGGTAGAATGGAGAAGTAAATACAGCTCTATTTGTTATTATATATGTATTATGTTGTTCTCAACACATTATTTTTCGTTATATTTTATTACGTTTTTTCATATACTTGTTAGCAATTATCAATTTAAAGGATCTGTCCCTTGAAGATGAGAAGATGGTGCGGTGATCAGCTAATCACTGCAGGTCAGGCTTATTGAATATTGGGAGTAGCTGCATCTAATAAGACATTTCTGCTACAACAGCCGCCATAATGAAAATTCAAGGAGGAAAAATCCAAGGAGACCCCTTCTATAACATCCATATCCCCTAATATGCCACATGGACAGGGGCTTTTGTGCCAAGACAATGCCTCTGCTATCTTTACAAAGTCCTCCTGATCCTTTGCGGTGTGATTACACGTGAAGCGGTTTTCGTCAGTGTTACCATAGCTCTGCACACGGTCCTATTTGTTGCTTTATAATTGAAGGTCTGCAGCACTATCTACATAGAAATATCTATTTTTTCTTTCAGAAAAGAAGATGAATGTCTGAGGTTTAATTTTCTCGTGTTGAAATATAGATTCAGATCATACATCTTACCCGTCAAGGCTCATTGCCTGATCACATCTCTGCCATAAGCTGGCGTATAAGGATAATTCAAAAATTTTATGAACAGCTCAGCATGGCGCTCGTGAGTGAAACCCGAAGAAAATCTATATGGGCACAAAAAAAAAATCATTTTTCACTTTGCGAGGAACCTTCTATTATTCTCCTTCTTCTTCTTGTTTTTGTACATTAGGAAAATGCTTTGTTCGGAGAAATGTTTATGTAGAAGTTTTGGTTTCCAATCATTTAAACCCTCAGTGAAATCATCATAAGAAAGCAGAGAGACGATCGTGAACATTGTAAATGTAAATTACAATAAGAGGGGGATATAGGAAGATTTGTGTCTGGAGGCTGAGGGCTGTAAAGCTAGCAGAATACTTAGATCTTCTTCCTGAGTCAAGGGAAATGAATGACTTGGGTTTAGATTGATAGGGCTTGCAAATAAAGGTGAATCCAGGACAAAATGCATGCATGCAGCTGCACAGAGGCGCTGTAGAGAAGGGGGGCTGCTATCAGGGTTGATTGCAGTATGTACCAGACTTTAGGGAGTCTAAAGCCCCATTTAGACGCAACCATTATCACTCGAAATTTGTTCAAACGATGGCTTTTGAGCGATAATCGTTGAATGTAAACACTTCCATCTTTTACTCTTCGGCTGAATGATGATTTTTAGGTGAGCATAAAATCCATCATTCAGTCGGAGAGAGATAGCAGGGACTGCACGCTGTGTTCTCCACGGGAGCAGCAGATTACTTTGTATTCAGCCGACCGCCCATGGCAGCCAATGTGAAGACAATACAGCTGAGTGCGAAGTCCAGACCACATGCTGGGATTTGCAAGCAGCTCCTGAAGGCTCATTATCACGTCCACTTAATGGTATGCAATCATGCCCATGTGAAGAAGCGCTTAGTCTTCTGTTTTTGGTCTTGTAAGATTTCAAACTCTCTTGCAGCAGAACTTCTGTATATTACAGTGCCCGCCTTCTGTACACAAAACTTTATTCTGCCTAGTACAGGGTGTCTTGGTCTCTGTTAGACATCGTCTCTATATGTCTAACAGTAAATATGGAAGGGGTTTCGAAAGTAGGCCTGATACCACACACTTAAAGACCCATTTGAACACGATTATTGCTCAAAAGCAATATTTTGAGCAATAATCAGTGTGCATTTACACAGCAAGATGAGTACTCAAAATTTACTCAAACGGCAGTTTGAGTGACAATTTTGAGCATTCACTATTAGCTACTTAAGAGCTTATAAGTGTGTAAAGGAAGGCTCCTGCTGTAGCCAGAAAGCAGAGGGAGCGCTGTCTTCTGTATACACCTGCTGTGTTCTTGGAGCACTCAGCTGGTAAACAGCTGAGCGCTCAGAGCGAGGTATGCAGAAGACAGCTGGAGCGCTGTCTTCTGTATACAGCTGCTGTGACCTTGAAGCGCTCAGCTGGTATCCAGCTGAGCTCTCTGAGCGGGGTATGCAGAAGACAGCTGGAGCGCTGTCTTCTGTATACAGCTCCTTTGTTCTCTGAGCGCTCAGCTAGTATACAGCTGAGCGCTCCGAGCGGGGTATACAGAAGACAGCTGGAGCACTGTCTTCTGTATACAGCTCTTTTGTTCTCGGAGCGCTCAGCTGGTATCCACCTGAGCTCTCCGAGTGGGGTATGCGGAAGACAGCTGGAACGCTGTCTTCTGTATACAGCTGCTTTCTTCTCTGCGCTTTCAGCTGGTGTCCTGCTGAGAACTGCCAGCAGGATACCAGCTGAAGGAATCTTATCAGCACTGCCGGCTGAGATATCAGCCTGCGCCGCTCATAAGAGTCATCGCTCATTTCTAGAAAACTAGAAGTGAGCTATGAATGGACTGTGCACGATGGCCGCGCGTTTAGACGCAACAGTTATCGCTTAAAAGATGTCTTTTGAGCGAATTTTGAGAGATAATTGTTGTGTCTAAATTGGCCTTAAGAAAGATATCTTAAAGACGATCTTTCTTTGTTTCCCATAGCAACCAATCACAGCGCAGCTTTCATTTTACCTCAGCAGTATAAGAAATAAAAGCTGCACTGGGATTGTCTTTTAGACAGTTTCATAATAGTGTGGCGGTGGGCTGACTTTCCGTGGCCACCCTGTACTTTTCCCCCTGTAGGTCCTACTCCTGGTTTTAGCTTACAGATGCTGAATACTGACCCTAATATCTGAATGGGCCCTAACACGGGGTCACTACAAGCACCTTACTACTCTAATTGGCAGATTGGTTGTACTGCACAGTTTCCTTACTCCATCTTAATAAAATGCCGGGTTTGGGCTGACATGATGGAGGACGGCAGAGTCTGGGTTATTGTAGCACTGAGGGCTCAGCTGTGTCTTCTGCGGCTGCTTAGTACTGAGAAATCATCTACAGTACAAAATCTAGCGGTGCTTATGAGGGAACGGTGTCTGAGGTTACTGATTGCCGCTGGCCTTGTAGAATACATCATATATTCACTCTCTAAGAATATACATGCCATACAGGGAAGGTGCCAGACTGCTGAAGCCAAAGTGATGCCCCAGCCTGAGCGCTGCCCTTGTGTGCCTCACGGGGTGATTTCTCTTTAGCTGGCTGCAGGAAGATTCACGCAATAGTACAGCCAACATGGGCTATGTAGTCCCCCTATAGTATCATAATATGTCATTCCGGCAAGTCGAGTGAAAGTTCTATTTTTCATAAGGCGATAACATTTTACAATGTTACAGAGCTGCAGATATTCCTATACCTCCTTGCTGACTTCTCCGTTGGTATCCAACAGTTATGTCCCGTATGCTCCGCTGCTCACGCCTTCAATTTCTCTAATGACGACACAGTTTGTATAGTTGTGAGTGTCCACTCGTCTCTAACTGGCAGTAGCCTTGTGGGAGATGTAGTTTTTGCTCTACGGTAGCCATTTAAATACTAATAATAATATGGAAACTTGAATCTGGCTGGTATGCTGCGGTCTCGCAGGTCAGCAAGAACGGAACTGAAGCTCAGTTGGATGATTTAGCTGGACGTTTGGAATAATACGAACCAATATAGGACACGCTCTGTTTTTTTCACACGCATATGAAGCGCAGACGCAGGTGTGAGTGGCCCAATAGAAACCAATGGGCTTTTAGCACCGCATATTAGGGCTTATTCAGACGGCTGTAGGCGCAAGTACGCTTTGCAGGAAGGAGCATAGTTGCACCTGAACGAGGGGAATTTCTTCCCTTTCGTCGGCTTTTCAAACTTTTCACCAGAGTGCAGGAGTTTGAAAAAAATGCTGGAAGAAAGATGCCGCCCGCACGATGTATTCACCACAAGCAGGAAAGATAGGGCACGTCCTATATTTTCTCGGGCATACAATTAACGGCTCGCACAAATGAACCCACTGGAATCCTATTAAAATCAGTGGTTGTGTTTTGTCCTATTATGCAGCCATGATAATCACAGCCGCATAATGGGAGAAATCCACATCCATCTGAATCCGCCCTCACACACATGGAAAATACGCACATAATGCGCAGGCCACATACGCCTGTGTAAGGGAGACCTTAATTAGTTATGCGCAACTACACTCGCCGCTACAGAGCATAGATGTACATGAACGTTTTTTTTCTCTGGCCATTCAAACTCAACGCCAAAAACAGTAGGAAGATAGACCCTGACTGATCTTTCCCCCATATCGTATTAACTATGTGTGGGATACATAGGGTAAGTCCTATCTTTTCTCGCTCGCACTATCAGGCCTGTTTCACACAGGAAGCAAAATCGTGCGATGTTCTTGCGATGTGACAATGCGACAAATGGCATGTATATAAAGCCCGTGCTTTCCTATGGGTCCCTTCACATTGGCAATGTTTTGTGGCATGCGACATTATGAGACAAAAAAAAATGGCGGGGTTGCTAGATATACCCGCAACTTGTGATGTTTGGTAGCTCATGTTTCCCTATGGAGCCTTCCTTTTTTGTTGCATCACACGAAAACACAGATTTTGTGCGGTGCAATGCAACTTTTACAGTAGGAAATCCTACTGTTAAAAGCCCTAAAATAAGCCCTAGCTGCATTAAAAAAAAAACCATACACCACCTAACAGGCACTATCTGGCTCTGGCACACTTCTCCTGAAGCTCTCCGACACTGGCTTGAAAGTCCCTGACAGAGCTTACTGGTCAGGATTTTGAATAACCCCACCTCCAGGAGGCGCTGCCTCTGATTGGGTGAGCGCCACGGCGCTCGAAGAGCCAATCACAGCCATTCAATGCAATATGCAATATTGCTGTGATTAGTTCATCGAGCGCTGGCTCTGAGTGGCAGAGCCACTGCACTCGAGAACCAATCCCACCAGCGCTTTCTGGAGGCGGGGATTTTGAATCTCCAATCCAGGAAGCGATGACAGAGGACTTCAAGCAAGTCTGCCAGAGCTTCAGGGGAGATGCATGGGGAGCTGACAGCGCCTGAGAGGTGATATGTATATATATTTTTTATGCAGCGTTTAGGGCTTATTTCCATGGTAGGATTATATTTCAAGCAACCCCCCCCTTCCTCGGCGAAAGAGCGCTACAAAGTCGTGCAACTTCATAGTGACATAAAATTGCGATGTCGCCGTGAGAAAGCGCAGCAATCTCGTACAGGTCTTGTTTGGTCTTGTAGAATCTCAAACTCTCTTGCAGCAGAACTTCCGTATATTCCAGTGCCTGCCTTCTGTACACAAAACTTTCTTCCAAAAGTTTGCATAGGGCATAAAACAAGCACAATGCCCTCAGGCTGCCACTCTCAAGGTCGCTCCTTCACAGCGGTAATAACTTCCTCTACTAAGAATGCAAATAGATGAGGGTCCATCAAACACTCAGACAACAAAAGCAATTGATTGCCTGCAAATAATATATGGTGAAGTTCATGGGGCCCCAGAAACACTCCTGTCCTCATGTATTTTATACGGATGTGGATATTCATGTTCCTTGTGCTGGGGAGATGTGTGCGCAGGCGACATTCAGGCACTGATGGATCACCGTGTTCTGTGCATTGACCCCAAGTCATTAATACCATATCAATGCTATAAAATATGTAATGCTGACAAAGATGGGACCATCGATCAGATTACCGGACGTGTAATTGGCTGGGCATGTGATTGGTCAGGCAGTTATGTCACATGTGGCTGTCACCGTGTTTAAGGGGGAAAATCCAACTTTATAGAGAAAAATAACAGAAGTAAACAGATATATTGATTTCCTATTTGATGATGACTTTCATGTATGTGCTTTAATGCAAAATACGTTGCGCTGCGGCGGGCGTTCTTGTCTATACAATAGTCTGAATAAGCCCTTACGATCCGTAAAACACTGAGCTAAAATATGCTCGTCTGAAAACGGCCTAACAGCGATAGACGCAGACCGTAGCCACACTGTCCATATAATAACAGCCGCTGTCAGAGAGGTTAATCTGGGAGAGCAGTTCACAGGGCGATAGTCCAGCAATGGGTCATGGAAAAATGAGCATGTTATTGAAAAATTACATAAATAGGGTAAAAATGATGTCACGGGGTGACTGGGTGAGGGAGGTTAAAATCAGGGTGACTCCCTGTAAAAGCGGATGAGTTGACATGGCTGCAGTGACCTCCATAATAGTGACAAATATAGGATCTCATACTGCCAACCACACTAATCCGATAATAACAGCTGCAGAAAAAACTGCCACATTGCCCCCATAATAGTCCCAATTGCCCTATAATAACAGCAATAGTACCCTCAGCTGACAGCTGCAATGTTTCCAGAGTTACTACAGTATCCTTATAATATTGACAAACGGGGAGTACCCAAACTGACAGCCCCAGTGACTTGTTAAGTGCTGGCACAATGCCTCCACAGTGAAAACCACAGTGCCCCCATAACAATGACCAGCAGGTGTCTCCTAGACATGAAGGCCTCGTTCACCCGAGTGTGGTTTTAGCGCAGTATAGGCGTGTGAAAAGATCGCGGCTATACTGCAATAACCATCATGTGAACGGGTGATTTCTCGCTTGTAAGTCTTAATTAGCAGTGAAATTGCCCGTTCACCCGATCGGAGCTGTGTGGTGCATGTTATCCAGCTCACATAGGAGTCTATGGAAACTCCTGCGCAGCACGTACCAAAGATAGGTCCTATATTTTCTCGCAGCACGGACCTTAGATGCAAGCTTTACAGTCTCATGTTCTATCTTTGTTAGATGTGAGTATTTTGCATGTCTGAAATTCCTTCATGTGAATGCTTTGGGTTTATTAGACACAATCTTTTCACGTGCCTATAATGCGCTAAAACTTGTGTAAACAAGGCCTTAGGCTAAAGCTACACAGCACGATGTGTCACATGCAGCGAAGTTTAGAGAAGGGATGGGGGGGCTTTTATAGGAAGTCCAATTAAGTAACAGGGAAGGGCCAATCAGGAACCAGGAGGAGGAGTTTGGGACAAGAAAGAGGTTATGCAGGGGAGCTGTTCCAAGAGCTGAATAGCTCAGCAGGTAGAGGGGCCACCTGGAGTACAGGATCTCCTGGGTTTGAGTCCTGACACAGCCGAATCACAGATCTGAAATTGTTACACAACAACAAATCACAAGCAAGTCATTTTTATGCAACTTGTAGTCTTCTGATATGTATTCCTGTGTAGCCCCATCCTTGATGGAAGAGGCCACAGTTGTCAAATCCATACTGATGGAACATGTGTATTGGTTACATCACCAGCTCTTCCTCTGAGGAACTCCAGTGTCTGCTCAGGTGTACTGCAGGAGAAGGAACAGGTGAGGGGATGTAGAGAGGGATTAGAAGTGGGACATAAGGAGAGATTGTTGTCTCCCTGTTGGAGTGTATCTGCACTTGGGATGTGCAGCACTGCAGGTCATTGAACGCTCTCAGTAGGTACTTCATTAACTTTGCTAAAAAATGCAAATAATCTAAGAAAAATAAAGAAAAAATAAAAAGATTTTGCTATCTCCCATCTCACCAGCAGCGCCGCTCCTTGGCTTTGATTCCATCAATAGAAATAAACTTGGCACAAGTTTCAGAACTTTCTATTTTATGACCTTTTACTTTCAAATTGTGAATTTTGATGATAGTTTTATTTGTATCTGGATACTTTGGTGATAAATTGCCTGCTTGAAATTTATATAAGTCTAACATAAAATACTGCTGAGAAAATTGAATATATCCATAGAATACCTGACAAAGAAGGGTAGACCGCAGCACAGGGCTCACTGTTCTTAAAGGGATAGTCTTATTTTACAAAGAACATTAACCCTTAAATATAGTGATGTCCCCAGGTGAGAGCATATTGATTTCATGCAGGTAGAAGGCTGCTTTACCAGCATCTGCTTGGCATTGAGCTTAAAGAGGTATGCTCATGTCAACCAAGCAAGGCTGAGTTGGGAATACCAGACCCTTCGGCGTAGCCACTGGTAGTAGAGATTGCAGAAACAGCTGAACTGGCTGTTCTTCATAACTCCTGTAGAAGTGAATGAGAGCATCAGAAATAGTGTAACTCTTAGCATAACTGTGAATATTCCATAAATTTCAAGATTGGAATACTCCTTTAGGACCTCATGTACACGGTCATATTATGGCTTGATAGTTCTGCTGAGTTGTACAGAGCCATAATACAGCATCCATAGCAATCTATGGGACCCTACTATTCTTCCATGTGCCTCTGATTTCATGTCGTTTTTTCAGTTGGATCCATACAGAATCTACTAAAGTCATTGCATGCTCCAATGCCCTCTGTATTATGAGAGCTACTTATAGCATTGCTTCTAGGGAAGAATATGACACCATATAGCGGCACAGTACATTTCCTTAGTACAGCAATATAGGGACTCTGTGTTCCCTGTGAACAAAGTAGGTGCTTTACCAAGCAAAGGCTTTTCTTGTCAGTCCCAATCCTTGCACTGTATAACCCTTCTTTCTGGAAGACACCCTTAGCTGTGCTCATTCTGAGTTTCCTGGTTCATGAATATAATATCAAAAGTGCAGTGAAGACTGACACATAATCAAGCAGTAAGACATAGGACAAATGTAACTATAGCAACAGTTTATGGAAATCTGGATGACAAACCCCGAGTCATGAATAACTAAAAGGTAGTCAGCAGCATAATCCAAACACCTCAGTGTTCGGACAACAATGCAAAGTCACTCAGGACCAGAATCCATGGATCCAAAGTGCAAGCCATAAAGTAGATGTGACGGCATCCAGGGAGTAGAAACAAAGTCTTTAGTATTTCATAAACAGCAACAAAGCTTCAACCAACAGGACTTTATCAAGCATCAAACATACTCATGTATCACATACGGTATATATAGTAAATAGTATAAGACATTAACCATTCACAAACAACCTTCACAGATGTATGAAAATCATCAATTAGGGCTCCTTCACACTGGTAATCGCGATTTCGCCACGAGAGAATCACGGCAAAATTGCAGTTTTGTTCAGGCGGTTTTTGAGCGTTAGTGATGCTCCTTCTTGTGAAAAATTGCACATCGCATCACTGCCGCCCGCAATTTTCTAAAAAGTCAATTGGGGTTTCTAATGTTAAAAACGCATCGCTTTAAATGAAAATCGCAAGTTTGTGTGTTGCGGCGCGATAAAAGGAGCAATAGGGGAAAGGATAGATAGGGAAACATGGGCAATTTAAAAAAAAGCAAAGCACAGAAGGATAGGGCAGGCAGCGATTTTCAAATATCGCAACATCGCAGGAGTGAAAACTTTGCAGATGTGAGTGAAACCATTGAAAATCATTGGTTTCATAATTCTGCATTTTCACTCGTTCTCGCATTGCCCGATTTTCCTGCAAGTGTGAAGGTAGCCTGAGGATGCCTTTACACTTGCGATAAAATCACGTAACTCAAGAGTGAGTGAAGAAGCAGTATCATGAAACCAATGTGTGCCCCTGTAGCAACCCCTGGATTACTGATCACATGACCAGGAGAATCATGTCATTTGCCTTTATCCAACCAAGGTTCCTTAAACAACGGTGGAATTCGCATCTACAAGGGCAAGGGTCAATAATACTAATACAGGTCATATTAACCATCTCAAAACTGCACTCGCTAGTAACATCCACACAAGTGGCACGCACTAAACCTTGAGTCATCTGGACTAAGATAACTCTGAATTGGCTGAATAAAATAGTAAATGACTTCATACAAGAGGATGACTCCAGGATGTTCTTGCTATTCTCCTTATACCAGTCAATGCACATCATTAGCCTCTGTGAAATGACATGAGCGCAGCTCTAGCAGGTTCACTTATAAATGCACCACATTCACTGGGTGTACAAATGATGGAAAATCACTTAGATTTATATTTCCCTTGCAGCTCCTGAATAATAATCTAACATGAATATGAAGTCGAGTTGAAGTATTGATTATAATATGCCTTTATAACACTGGAGTGATCTCATCTCTCAGGAAACGGCGTATAATGTAACAGATTAAATGCTTATTAGTACTCCCTATCTTTTACATTATATGCTGGTGTCCAGAATTCAGGGCTGATTAATTTCGCAATGAATCTTTAAAGTGGTCAGTGCTTTGAATTTGCCATATAGATATAAGTTACATGATAACATTTTGAGAGCCTGCAGCCAACACAATGAGGAACATGGGAGCTTAAAAGCAAATACTATTGAGGACTAGAGATGAGCGAACTTACTTGGTTCAGGTGTTTTTGGACCCGAGCACCGCTTTTTCTGAGTAACTGACTACTCGGACGAAAAGATTCGGGGGGCGCCGGGGGTGCGCGGGAGTTCCCCCCCTGTTCCCCACTGCTACCCCCCGCTCCACCATGCCGCCCCGCCTCCTGGCGTCCCCGAATCTTTTCGTCCGGGTAGTCAGTTACTTGGAAAAAGCGGTGCTCGGGTCCAAAAACACACGAACCGAGTACTTCGCTGATCTCTATTGAGGACTTATGTGATTAAGGTAGAAGGAGCCACTGGCTGCAGCTAGCAATGGTAAGTCTTGGACTACCTCTGTGATCTGTTGAGAGTTTCCTGAATGATATGGTGCAGAGGATAAAATGATACTTTCCTACATTCATTCAAAGACACTGTTGTTGTTTCTAGTCTTTCTTGACTATGTTCCTGTGACCGTAGATGACAGTTTAAGAACATTCGATGAATTCTCTCCAGATAATAAGGTAAAATGCATCTGTCCTTAATAAAATATTGTCCAAGAAATTGTTTAGCTATTACAAAAAGAACTATTGATCACCACTGCCGCACAAGTAAGAAATATAGATTTTTTTCTTTAAAGTAGGACTGCGGTGGTTATAGATGTTTGTTCATTCACTACAACAAACTACAGTATAATGGCTCCTATAAATAAATACTGTATATACACTGTTCAGCCATAGCATTAAACCACCTGCTTAATGTTGTATACTGTAAGTGTTCCTCCTACCATCTAAACCGTCATGAACATGGAGGTATGAATGGAATAAACTCTCTGAAAGGACTTTGTTTTAAAAGATTGTGGAGGACTTCCTTGCAAAAAAACTTTCACAGAATGAATCTGTTAAACAGAAGTCTTTACTTTGTGCAACAGTGTCACAAAATATAGTTCACATTATAAGGCATAGTAAGCTTGATGGTTACAATACACTTTAGGTGTACAATACACTTTCAGTCCACAATGACACAAAGTATCCAGGTCACAGCATGTCACAGGGCTGTACACTGGTCATTAGTCTCCTCTAATTGATACCCAACTCTGCTTCAGCTCCTCCATGACTCAGTTACAGGGTTAAATTCTCATCCACCCCCCCTCCCCCCATCCCCCCAAAAGGCCATTAGAGGCGACAATAAGCACAGGACCACTAATGTTTGAGGAGAACATATAGTTTGTGCTCTTGCCGGAAGTATGATACCGTAGCAATGAAGTTCCGAAAAACGATTAAATTACCAAAATAAAATTTGGCAGAAATGTATTTCTCATTATGAATGATTATTATTAGAGATGAGCGAGTATACTCGCTAAGGCACATTACTCGGGCAAGTAGTGCTTTGCCGAGTATCTCCCTGCTCGTCTCTAAAGATTTGGGGGTCGGGGAGCGGCGGGGGAGAGCGTGGAGGAACGGAGGGGAGATCTCTCTCTCCCTCTCCCCCCCCCCCCCCGCTCCCCGACGCAACTGACCTGTCACCAGCGTCGGCCCCCAAATCTTTAGAGACGAGCGGGGAGATACTCGGCTAAGGCACTACTCGCTCGACTAATGTGCCTTAGCGAGTATACTCGCTCATCTCTAATTATTATTAGCACCATTAATTCTAAAGGAAGACTGAGCTGCTACATTTTGTTCTATCTAGTACAGGGCTTAAGGATGTGGAGCATGATACAAGGATTCAAAGAAAAACAAATGGAGTATTTCTATCCCATCCTCCAACCCTCAGGTTTAACACAGTGTATTGGTTTTGTCTGGACTGTTCCTTTAATGTCACGTGCGATTGGAAATGTCCTTTAAATCCCATTAGTAAACAAACAGGTAAACTTTTGCTTTTAAAAAGTCAGCAGGTTAGCAATTTTAGTTGCACACAAAGAACATCCCTTTAAGTGGTGTAGCATCTAGGACAGCACTCAGCCCCCACTTCAACCAGCTTCTTTTTATTGTTCTGTAAGCTGTGAATTCTATCTAGATAAAAGGAACATTACTAGATAAACGCTGTCATTATTTTTGGCCTCCTTGATGCTGTCAGTCCTGCTGATATGCTAATATCTTAAGTAAACGTTAATTGGCTTCCTATGTTGGCATTTCACACAGTCTTCAATGAATCGAATGCCAAATGCCATCTAGTTACTCCTAACAGGAATTGTTTGAGTCAGTCAGATCTCGGCGGAATAAAGCCGCTTTCTTTTCTAAACACTTCATAGATGTTCCTTGCTGTTGTTGTTGAACTCCAGATTTTTTCTTCATAGAGGTGCTCAATTAATTTTCTTTTAGCCTTCCATGAAACATGCCACTTATATTAAGGTGACCATCGAAGCGAGGTGTAACAGCAGCCACATTGGCTAACATCCGACTATTCATCTACAGCAGTGTTTACAATACTCTTGTCCTTATGGACCCCAACGGGTCATGTTTTCAGGACGTCCTCAGTATTGCACAGGTGATGTAATTATTGTCGGTGCCTCAGACATTGCCGCAGGTGTTCTTACTATAGGAGATCCTGAAAACATGAACTGTTGGTGGTCCCTGAGGACTGGAGTTTGGGAAACACTGATCTACAGAGAAGACTGGAATAAAATTGACATTTCAGGACTCGAAACTATATAAGATTAGAGACAATTGTTCATAAAACAGATAGATTAGATAGATATGAGAGAGAGAGAGATAGAGATAGATATAAGATAGATAGATGGATAGATAGGAGATAGATGGATGGATGGATAGATAGATAGATATGAGATAGATAGATAGATATGAGAGATCGATAGATAGATAGATATGAGAGATAGATAGATAGATATGAGAGAGAGAGAAAGATAGATATGAGAGAGAGATAGATATGAGAGAGAGAGATAGATAGATAGAAATTCTTTACACAATATTCTGTACCTAAATAATGTGCTTTCTTCCTTAGGGCTTATTTACATGGGCGTTTATTTCATGTAAGTACAATCCAAGTTTTAATTGGACCAAAGTGTGATTGTTCTGAGCGAGAGAAACCAAGATATGATACCTTTTTAATGGCTAACAAAAATACATGCTGTTACAGCAAGCTTTCGGATTCAACCCTTCATCGGGCTAAAATGAAACTGTTTTAGATGGGGCACAAATATAACATACAGATGCAGAGAGGACACCCCTCTTGATCTAAATAAATGTTTACACACAGAAATGTGAGACTGTTTCACACTCAAGGCCTAGAATAACAGACAAACTGAGCAAAGGGATAAATACCTAATCAGTCCACTGAGCTAAGGAATGTGACAGTTTTATGATTTCTGTTATCTCTGCTTTAAAAAAAGGAGCTGGAAACACTACCTCTGCAGCACCACCTATTGGATGGCAACATTTTTACAAATCAATTTCTGAATTTTTATGAAGTTTAAAAAAACAAACAAAAAAACAACAACAATGATTGGGAAGAGGACACCCCTCTTGACCTTCTTCAGACCTTTCATATTCTCCACTTATGCAAGAATCCCGGGCCTAGGTCCCAGCTATTATCAAGGTTCTTATGGTACTTATATCTGTGTAACAAGTAGAACCCTAATTCCAAAAATAGTTTGGACGCTGTGTAAAATGTAAATAAATGTAAAGGAAAAAAGGATGCAATGATTTGGAAATCTTATTTAACCATATTTTACCCTCAATAGAACATAGAACACATGTCAGAAGGCAAAAGTGAGGCATTTTTCCATTTCGTTTAAAAAAATTAATTCATTTAGAATTTGATGGCAGCAACACATCTCAAAAAAGTTGGGACAGAAATAACAAAAGGCTAGAAAAGTAAGTGGTGCTTATGAAAAATATCTGGAGGGTCAATTTTCTACTTAGTCACATGACTGTGCATTAAAAGAGCATATTAGAGAGGCAGAGCCTCTAGTTGTGCCCCTGCTGGAAAGTTACCTGAATATCTGGGGTAGCAGAACTCAGAGACTTGGTACAGCTCATCGTGCCATTGGAAGTTGGAGATCCGGATTATAAATGATGTTAATCTTATATCGTTGGCAGAACAGAAAGCATTGGTAGGGGCTGTAGAGTAATACAAATTTAAATTGTATTTTGGATGGGCAACCAGTGCAGTGACTGGCACAGAGTAGTGATTGGACAGTTAGATGAGCCCTGCTGCTGCATTCAACAGCAATACGTTGGGTACTCAGAGAAAAAGTTTTGCAATTCGTCAGTTTGAACCTGATGTTTAGCGTGTGAGACTTGTCTTGTATTTTGAATTGTGCAGATGATGCTCTATCATGCTTTCAGTGGGACATGTTCAGAAGAGAAGCACAAGACGTGGAGCTGAAGGAAGAAGCGTGCTATTACTTTCCTTGTTCAGAAATCATTGGTGCCTACCCCGTTTCCCCCAAAATAAGACATACTGGGAAAATAACCCCTACCCTGATTTTTAGGGATTTTCAGGGAGGCTTGAAATACAAGTTTTAACCCCAAAATAATCCCAAGCTGCAATACATAAAGAAGCAATACATTACCTAGCCACCTCAGTCCGGGTCCTCTGGAGCTTCAGCACGCTTGCTGCAATCTTCGCCCACCCAACGAAGATTGCTTTGTGGTTACGGAATTCATAAATCCCGCCTCCAGGAAGTGATGGCTGTGATTGGTTCTCGAGTGTTGCTCAGCCAATCAATGCAGCGCTCGAGGAACCAATGCAATTGTTGTGATTGGTTCACCAAGCCCTACATTTATTGGCTGAGCAGTGTTCAAGAACCTTGGAGGCGAGATTTATGAATCTCATAACCAGGAAGTGATCTTTGTGGGCGGCCGAGGACTGAAGCAAGTGCACTGGAGCTCCAGAGAACAGCGGGAGGGGCCCAAACCGAGCCTGCTAGGTAAGTATAATATGGTATCCCCTGAAAAAAAGGCCTAGTACCTCTTTTGGGGGCAAAAAATTTATATGAGACAGGGTCTTATTTTTGGGGAAACACGGTACTAGTGGGGTGACAGCTTCCAGATGGCTGGAGTCAGATGGGGTCCTTACTGTTTGTGCTGCCCAGAAACCTTCTATTGATTTCTGCTCGTTTGCAGTAAAAAGCGTTTTTCCATTGCATGCTATGGGTGGTATTTGCTGCGGAATCCGGAGGTGGACCCCCGCTCCAGATTCGGCAAATCTGCCTGTGTGCAGGCGGCCTAAAGGTACCTTATATCTAGAATTCTATCTCCTCTGTTTGATGACCTAACACGCTGTTTTGGAGATGCATCCTTAAGTGCCTCTATCAAACTCCTGCTCCTACTTGTATTGCACTGGGAATATTCCAATCAATATTGGACATGTTGACGTAACCAGTTATTACAATATCCCCCTTTATTGCCATTTGAGTAATTTCATCAACCAACAAGTTATCATATCCCTGAGTTTTCCCCGGAGTCCTATGTATGCCACTAATTCTAATTACAATTCTCGCTTTAGTTTGCATGCTAACCCAGATAATTGGCTCTAATTTTAAGGGATGTAAGTCTGCATGCAATCCCAGAGAGATGACTGAAACTAAACATAAGGGATTGGTGCGGGGCAAAATAAGAATACATGTGCCTTGAATAAATATTTCTCATGGGATGCATTATATAGAGTAACTCCATCCTTCAGGATTCAGTGATTGTTCTATTCTATAGAGTTAGATTCTACTTCATTCTTCTCATTCGCCACCAATTTTTTTTTGCCAGGCGGTGAAGACGGCAGTGGCCTTGTTTATGATCAATACTTCTCCAAGTAAACTGTCGAGAACTCATGAGAGAAGATTGCACTTAGAAGCCATTACTGCAGTTAAGTGCTCTCCCCAGGAAAGAGGGGTGTTACGGAGATGGCGCTCTTTATTTGACTCCACAGGACAGTCATCAGACGGGATGACTCAGCACTAAGTGGTGGTCAAACATTTAACACCTCATATCTCGGGAATGAAAAGACTTTCTGTTGTAATGGAGGGCCATATTATATGATATCTCTATTAGATTAATGTCTTATCCTAGGAAGACTCTGTCTATGAAAGGAAGATGGCCGCTGTGTCGTTGCTGCATACAGTTATTTCTCTGTTGCATAGCAGTAAGGTATGATTGACATGTTCCACTTTAACTATGTATCCTAAGCAGCATAATCACACTAGGAGAGAGGAAATCATATGCTTTAATATTTCTTTTCTTTTTTCTGCAAGTTTATATTTCTTCTCAAGCTCTTGTTACACTTCATTGGGGAAGGTTGCATGTTTATCACCTTCCTGCAGGCTATAGTTGCCAATTCACTGTCCTCAGGAAGTCTGTAATGTTCAGAAACTTCCTCAGTAATGGTGATTTCACACTTGTGCAGTGTCCCGTAGGGGGACTCAGGACACGGGGCATATTCTGAGGAGCTGGGAGGGTAGAGTGGTCACTTGTCACTTACCAGGCTCCCTACTGGAGGGACACACATAGCCTCGGCCAGAGCAATGCTTGGCCTCTTCCGGACACTACCAGGAGAGGGGTGGCCAATATAGCTGGAACAGGAATACATCTTTGTCACGTGTGACACCACCGTTCCTATTACCCACCAGTATGACCCTCGGCGGTAATAAAGAGAATGCACACACGATATATGGTTAAGTGCCTCAGTCCCTGGGAATGGTCAGACGCTGGTAAAACTTTACTTGAAGAACAAATTCAAAAGACACACTAGTGCAGGTAAGACAGAAGATTTGAGGTCAGGGAGGAATCTCAGGATGACACTGGTCCTGCAGGCCTGCATTATCTGTCAGGTACCGCTCGTGGATGGGAACTCTCCAGAGGAGGATAAGGGTAGAGGCCCTCCACAGACACTCTAACAGAACAGTACCTCTGCACGCTGAACTTGGCCTTCTCTTCTCATGCTCGCTCTCAATCTATCTCTTTCTTTCTCTCCTCACTCTTTAGTGGCTCCTGGCATTGGGATCCTCGGGAAACCTTTCTTCTTCCTCCATCACTTCACCACATGAGAGTTGAAGGTACCCTCATGTGGCTCTCTGCTGAAGACTCTGTGATGGACTCCTGTGACGGAACGCCGAATCTGTAATGTACTCCCTACCACACCCAAATCACTCATACTTATAGACTCTAGCATACCACATGACAGGATATAAATTGATTCATTTGCAGATATCTCCCAGTCTCCTGCAGACATTAACCTCTCATTTGCTGCAGCTGTGCAATACACATAACAGGAGACTAGACATTTTGCACAGTGCATCTACACAAAACATGACATGTATGACAATTATGGAGGGGCCAGGAATAGACGTTTTGGGTCACTACACCTGCGCCTGGGGTTCCTCTTTCTTGCTTTGTTGAGAGACCAAGAAGGGGGAATCCCGTGGCTGAATGGCTCCATTTCAGAATGGAACCAAACAGTGCAAATTGACCCCATTGACTATAATGGAGTCTGTTTGGTTTCCGCTCAGCTGCCCACCTTTAGATATCAGGAAAAGCAATGCATGCAGCGCCTTTTCTTAAATAATAATCTTTAGTTAATGGGGCCTCTCCATAATGTATGAATCCCTTTGTCTCGTGCTAATTGTATTGTTGGTGTCTTTCATGTTGCATGAATATGATGTGTGTTGCATAGCTGCCGCACTGAATGGGTTAACTGGCTGGTATGCAAGGATGTCTGAGAATTGTATCTTGTTGTGTGTCACGTGATCATGCTTTATATATGTAAATGCTAGGTGTTTGCAACAGTAGTGAGTGGTAGTTGGAGTTGTCTGCCAGTCAGGCTGGATAAGACAGAGAGCCACACAGACACCTTCAGTACTGTGTGGCTAGAAATGGAAGCGGCTGAGAGGTAACCTTAGCCTTCCCTGGGACTACCGTACCCAGGAGTAACCAGGGGTATCCAATGCCACTGACATAGAGAGAGCGAGAGAGAGTGCCTGCCAATGTGATTGCTGACCGGTAAAGAGCTGGAGAGTTTGAAGGAGTTTGTGCTGGGACCAGAGCCCTAGAGATAACTGGGACTGTAGATTCCCCTGGTTACCTGTGATTTCCACCCTATCGCATCACCTTGTGATTTTCTGCACTGTTTTCCTGCTGGAATGAAATGTACTTGTCTGGAACTGTACCTAAGTTTTTCAAGTAAAGAGGCAATGCCGACCGTTACCGGCTATGATAGTTAATCATTCCCTGTTAGTGGGGACCCTTTATTCCATCGCCCAGATTCACCACAGAGGAAGGAATGGTGGCGTCACCCGTAACGACTGACTGCCAAGGTTAACTATGTATTGGATTACTCCTTTGCGAAGCCTGCCCTTGGTTACTTGGACAGGTAACCATGACAAGGCTCAAACTCCACCCCTCTGCCTCCTAGGCTGGGGGCCCGCTCCTCAGACACTGCACAATTACATGTGGTATTCAAATGAATTAGGAACAAGCAGGGGGAGAATGATACAGGAGATACAGGGCCAGAAGATGAGGCACGGGGGAACACAAACCATATGACAGTGACATGTGGCATTCAATTATTAGGAAACAAACATGGAGATGGTGATTCAGGAGGTACAGGGGCAGGAGATGTACACGAAAGACGAAGTGGAAAGTGTGATGAGCCATAGGGAAAGGCCAATGAGCAGGGAGTTGCAGTAGTCGAGTCGGGAATGCATGAGGGCACACTGAGTGTCTTTAGCATGTCCGTGGTGAGAAATGTACAGATTTTTGCAGTATTCCTGAGGTGTAGGTGGCATGTTCTGGCCAGAGATTGGATGCGGGGGGTAAAAGAGAGGTCCGAATCCAGTGTGACCTCAAGACAGCGGGTTATGGTGGTGTCTCATACTGATATCTGGTATTCTGAGCCATATTTGCGGTGTAACCTCCAACTGAAGTTTTCAACGCAGACATAAAACCACCATAATTGAAGCATTAATCTCATATAAAACAATAAATAGAAGATCGGGAGGAGTGGGATGCAGTTGCATCATTTCTCACCGTAAAGTGGAGGAGGACGGAGGAGAAGGATGCAGTTACAGTTTCCCCTGCAGTGTCTCAGTGAAGCAGGATGTATACATCCATGACTTCCATCCTAACATGTTCCTAATACACAGTAGTCCTTAGTGATACCATAAATTGTAGTGGCGCTCCCCTTTAAACTGCCATTTTTATGGTAGTATAATCTGCATAGTTATGCAGGATATAGATAATGGGAACATGTCAGGTATTTTTCTCCGTATCTAACAATATAAATTCCTTTCATCTGGCTAAGACATGTCTTATAGGTCTCCTGATCTGGGAATCTCATTAAGTAGCAGTCGAGGATATGACAAGTCCCATTGCTATTAAGATGCAGTGTTGTGTTCTGGACCCGCTCCTATAAATCCCAAATGTAGAAAGCAATTATTTCCTGCTGATGATTTCATTGTACGTCTTCCAGGCAGCTGTTTGTCGATCTCAGTGTAAGGCACGCAGCGTGAAATTCCACCGATATCATTGGTTTACATCAATAGCTATTAGAACGTCTATTGGGATTTGACTGAAGGTAGCATGCAAGGACAACGTGCTCTCATAGCATGTGGCATTCTAAAGTGAATGCATCTAGAAGTGTGGCTTTAAAAATGGCAAGCGCCCACAAAATATTGCCCTTCAGCTCTGTGAAAATATTTTGCCTCATGGCTATTGTATAATTCCTGCTCACCGCAAAGAAAGATTCTGATTATTCTGAGGAGTGGATGGAAGTGGAATAGGTGAGTTTACCGTTATTTGTAAATCCTTGGTTCAATCTTTCATGCTGACTAGTGTTGAGCGAATATTGGAATATTTGGGGTTGGGCATTCCTGACTCAATTTTCAAAAAAATAACTGTGAATTGAGAAATTCCATTATACGCATTGAGAGTAAAAATCAGATGCACAAATGTGGTGGTGGTTCAGTGCTCAGTTCCTAGGTTCAAATCCCATCAAGGGCAACATCAGCATTAACTTTGCAAACCTCCATCCAGATTGTTAAGGTTGTGCGTCTGGGACCTGTGGTTCTACAGGTTTCCTTGTGCACACCTTCACAGGTAGGGGTTAATTGAGCTGGCTGAGTGTTATATTCTCCACCAGCCAATACCCCTGGTCTGCGGCAGAAAAATACCAGCACACTCTTGTGAAGAGATTGCTGGTGCTTTTATGTATCACTGTTAACTCCACTCAGAGCTGGTGTGGTGCATGCTTGTTTGAAGTGTCTCTCTCCTTTCCCGAAGACACCTGGACACCTGTTGTCCTTGCCTGTATCATATGCAGACCCCATCTTGCCTTCCCTTTGAAAGGTGCGGCCCCCAGACATTTTGTGTGTGTCAGATGGGTGATGCCTGACACTGTTACCTATGTCAACACAGTGGCTGACTCTCTATCCCTTGGTGTGAGGACACTTGGACTGGCTATGGTTTACCATCTGTATGCATGTGAGCTCTGGGTGGGGTTCCTGTTATATGTTGTATGCACAACCATGTATGTTGGTGTGAACATTGACGTGTGGTTTGTCTGAGCAGGTGGCCAGACGTGCTTTATGTGCAGTCCTGTTCTGTGTTCAGTGTGTGTAAACAGTGACATGTCCATGTGCGTTTAGTGCATCTCTCCAGGCCCCTAATCAGGGATAGCCAAGTCCCAGATGAAGACAGTGGGGCTGACCTTATAAGGACAATCACCCCGCGTCTAGGCGTGGGTGCCCCATTTTCCCTGATTAATAAGGGACATGGGTCCTTCCATCATTGCCTGGAGAGGTGCAATTGGTCCTTGCAATACTATGTGTGTGATTGCAGTTTTACATGGACACAATCCTGCATCTGCTCGGAGGCATGACGCTTTAGTGTGCCGAGCGGATGTGACACAGATCTTGCCCTTCCTCCAATTGCAAACAAACTGGCAATGCAATTCACTTGCCCTTCAACCTCCTTTCCTATTTTTAAACTTAAAACTACAAGCAAGTCTGCCGGAGATGCATAGGAGATGTGCAGCGGAGTGGACAGTGCCTCTTTGGGGATCTATTCTTTTTTTTTTTTAATGCAGCTAGGGTTTATTTTAAGGCTTTTACAGTAGGACTTCCGATGCGATGCAACACATGGGAAAAGTCCATAGAGAAACATCGGTTACAAAAGTTCGCAAATCACAGCTGTACATAACATGCCGCAATTTTGTATTCTCGTAATGTAGCAGCCTAAAAAACATTGCTATTGTGAAGGAACCCATTGGAAACCATTGGCTTCACATACACGCGATTTGTAGCACTGTCACCCATGTGAAAATGGCCTTAGGGCTCCATTAAGGGCGAGGGTGCACAATTTTAGAGATTTAAAAGAAACCCCAAGAAAGATGTGCAATGGAGCCAAAAGAGGAGCAGTTATCAGTCTACCCTATTACAACTACTTGGTAGGATAGACCAGTGTTTCTCAACTCCAATCCTCAGCGTCCCCCAACAGGTCATGTTTTCAGGATATACTTATGGCAATGTCTGAGGCACCGACAATAATTACATCACCTGTGCAACAATGTGACAATTTGTTCTGCACTGAGAGCAATACATTTATGGGGGTTGGGGGAAATATGGAGTATGTACTGTGAAAAAGAACCCTGGGGATTGATGGGGAAAGACTGTACAGAAGTGTTTTGTTATCATGTTCTTATGACACCTTCTTTTCTTCAGTCCTGCATTTGGCTCCATTTGTATAGCTGTACGTTAATGACGGCAGTTGCCAGAAGAATGATTGCCTTGTTGAGAGCCAAAGTCCTATCAAAAGCTAATCTTCATTGTCTCACCTCCAGTCTTTTACTCCCCGTCCCCTCCAGCTCTTCACAAATAAACACTCAATTTATCGTAGACCAATATTCTGCTTGACAGCAGAGCCGAGAACAAACACAGTGATATATTATTTAGGAAAATTGCCGATAAACAAAGAAAAAGAAGAGACCGGCAATGTCGAGGACACAGCAGGAGGCTCCGAAAAGTGAAATAACCTGCAGAATTCAAATCAAAAGACAACATCCCCAAAATTGAAATTTACTTTACAGTTGCCAACCCGGAGAAATACAAAAGTATAAACACAATGATAGGATAGGACCAAAGATAGACAACATGCAACCAGCATCCACCTAGGATGACTTCACTGTTGAGTTGTAGATGTGTAAGGGGCTCAGATGATGCTTCCTTGGAAGCCATAAGGGTGACCTCTAACTACCATCATACATTACTGCATTTTCTGTATTTCCCTATGGGCTTTTATATACTACTTTCCCATTGCCTGCAGAGATTTGGTGTTATGTCTGGAGGACTGGAGATGATAGAGAGGTGCATGGACTCAGTGTGGTCAAGTAGAAACTGTAAAAGCCGGACACCGGGTGAGAAATCGACAAGCTGAAGATTGATCCTAGTGGTACTCAGCTTTGAGAGACTGCATTGTAGGGAGAGAAAGAGCTGCATAAGGAGTGAGGCGTCAGCTAAGGGAGCCGTGTGAGACGTATCCTGGAGTTCTGTGCCTGCTAGAGAGGGACCGTGGCAAAAGAAAGGAGGAAGCCTATAACTGGGAAGTGTGGCCCCATAGTGCATCAGAATTGGCATTGCTGAAGGAACAAAGTTGCAGGGACTACGGCTATAGAGAGTGATACGCAGAGTCCACATTGTCCTGCAGGTCAGTGCAGCAGGGTGCCCTCAACAGACGTCCAAAGACACTTCACCTACACTATGTTACTAAACATGCTGGATATATGTAAGTGAGGTAGGCCCTCAGTAAAAAAAAAAACTTGTGTTCATGAATACTGACTTGAGCATATGCCTGCCTGTTAAAAATATGTGAACTCAACCCAAATTTGGAGAAATACATATTCATTTGGGATGAGCGAGTATACTCGCTAAGGCACTACTCGCTCGAGTAATGTGCCTTAGCCGAGTATCTCCCCACTCGTCCCGAAAGATTTGGGGGCCGGCGCGGGGCGCTGCGGGGGAGAGCAGGGAGGAACGGAGGGGAGATCTCTCTCTCCCTCTCTCCCGCCCGCTCTGCCCCGCTCCCCGCCGCAACTCACCTGTCAGTTGCGGCAGCCCCCGAATCTTTAAAGACGAGCAGGGAGATACTCGGCTAAGGCACATTACTCGAGCGAGTAGTGCCTTAGCGAGTATACTCGCTCATCCCTAATATTCATCCATTAGTTACAGACAAGATATTGGACAACATTTGCTGGGATGAAATGTTTGGTGGGACTACCAGAGCAGATGCTGAATGAAGAGGTCAAAGGTCACACTCTGATTACAGCAGTAGCAGCTGCCAGACTACAGTGATTTAAATGCTTGATCTGTAGGTTCTCTAAAAAGGAAACAACTACTATTGGGACCAATATGGGTGTTACTATTAATACTGAGGCCCCTATAGGGGTGACTATTACTATTAGGGACCACTATTACTATTGAGACACTATTATTATTGGGTCTACTGTGGGTCTGACTATAAGTATCAGGACCACTTTGGGAATCGCTATTTGTCAGGGTTCAAACCTGGGAACTTCCATGCTCCAGGTAGTGTTTCTCCCTAGTGAGCTATTCAGTTTGCTGGACAGCATCCCTGCTTAACCTTGCCCAGTTTCTTGCCCCTGCAACCCAGCTCCTGATTAGGTCCACCTTGCACTAATTGGACTTCCGATAAAAACCTGTCCCTCCCTCAGTGAGTAATTATTGCGCTCTTTGCTTTTAGTCAAGCTCTCCTACTCCTCCCACCATGATTGCTACTACCTACCATTACCGACTTCCGGCTAAATCCTATCTATGCTACCTGCCTGCTCCGTGCACTGTAACAGATACCTACCATTACCAACCTCCAGCTTAATCCTGACCATGCTATTTGCCCCCTCAGGTTAAAACACAAGGTTCTGAATCCTCTCCCGACTGTAACAGAATAATCATGGCCAAACAAGGAGCCTGCTGTGACCACCTTGCGAAATCAGGTTGCCGAGCTCCAAGAATTTTGTGCCACGTACCAGGGGAAGGTTGTGGACCTGCAAATAGATATAGCAGGTTTACAGGGACAACTTCTGGATTTGCACAATTCCATTTCTGCTGCTTGCATGCCACTGCCAGCAAAATTCGGTGAGGATCGTCACCAATATCAAAGATTCCTGAACCAGTGCTGTACATACTTTCAGATGCAACCTGCTCCATTTACCAGTGACAGAAAGAAGGTATTATTTATTGTCAACCTCCTTACAGATGAGAAGCATGCATGGGCCTCACCGTATGTGGAAACCAACAGTAACCTCGACTGTCTTAATGCCTTTACTACTGCTATGGATCAAGTTTTTGATGACCCGAATTGCTTTGTCACAGCAGAGGGCAGGTTACATAAACTGTGACAAGGGCGATTCTCTGTTGCCAAATATACGGCAGAATTTTGGCGCAGGTTGATTGAACCTTGCTGCCCAGAAGAGTCAATTCTGATAAGAATTATCAGAGCCAGTAAAGGATGAGCTTTCCAGAGTGGAGACTACTGACAATTTGGAGGACTTTATTTGGTTATGTATTCGAACAGATCAGAGAATCGCCAAATGAAGAAAGGAGAAGCTGCAGGTTTTTGGGAATCATCCTGTCTATTCTTTCAGTCAACTAGCATTTAGACCCAGCAAAGGACTGAAACCATACCCAAGCCAATGCAAATTGATGTAATCTGCAAATCCCCTTTCCCTAACAGAGAAGGAAAGGTGCCGTACTGAGGATCTATTTCTCTATTGTGAGGGCTCGGGACATTATGCTGTTAACTGCCCCAACAAGTTCAAAAAGACTATTGCCTTTACTAATGCTAAGACCATAGGCAAATCTGATGCCCTCAAACCACTGGGTTCGATGTCACACACCATCCTGGAGGGAAGGGACTATTGTCAAGGTTCAAACCTGGGAACTCCCATGCTCCAGGTGGCATCTTTCCCCAGTAAGCTATTCAGCCTGCTGGACAGCTCCCCTGTTAACCTTGCCCAGTTTCTTGTTCCTGCAACCTAGCTCCTGCAATACAGCTGCTGATTATCTCCACCCACACTGATTGGACTTCCTTTAAAAACCTGTCTCTCCCTCATTATGTGATTATTGTGTTTCTTGCCTTTAGTCAAGGTCTCCTACTCCTGCTCGTTCTTACATGATTGCTGCTACCTACCATTACCGACCTCCGGCTAAATACTGACTACACTACCACCCTGCTCACTTGCACTGCAACAGATACCGACCTCCAGCTTAATCCTGACTATGCTATCTGCCCACTCGGGTTAGAGCACGAGGCTCTGAAGCTGCTCCCGACCGTAACATTACTTTTTTTTTTTTGCAGGGGTAATGCCATTTCACAGTTCTCCTCATGCAGTCGAAAGATTTGTGGCAGCCCAGATCATCTGGTTGGTAATTATATATGCACAGCTGGTATAAGTTATACATCATCTTGTCTATAGTGATATGGATCATGTTGGTATAATCTGGGTACTTTCATCATATAAGTACAGCTTGGGCATGTTATACATCGCCCTGAATGTAGTGATAAGGACCTTGGTAGCATAACGTGAACATTTTCTGTATGTAGTTATATACAAGGGTGAGTCACAAATTATCCGCACTCTGGCTGTGAAATATATTTTAATCAACTTTCAGAAAAGACAAAAAATGTTAGTTTCGACAAATTCTGTGTGCTTTTCAATACACTTTGTTTATCTGTCAACAGGCTTTCATTTTCCCTCTTTAAAAAGTGTTTTAAGTTGAGTTGCGAGCCGTGTATGCAGCGGTGTCTTCACCTCTTCATCAGACGGGAATCTTTGTCCTTTAATGGCTTCTTTCTGGAGACCAAACAGGTGATATGGGGCAAGATCAGGAGGATGCTTTAGATGGGGTTGTCTGGTTACTGGCCAAGCCTTTTTTAATAGGACCCCCTGTATGAAAATAATAAACAGATAAATCCCTCCGCAGCCACCGTGATCCAGCCCTGCAGCCTGATGTGGTCCTGGTGATCAGGTGACCGCTGCAGCGATCACGTGACTTCCTCTGACATCATCTGTCACAACCAACCTCAGGACTGCAGCGCTGGATCATGGTGTCCACGGAGGGGTAAGTATATCTCTGTTTATTATTTTCACACATGGGGTCCTATTGAAAAGGGGTTGTTCAGTAACCAGACAGATCTTTAAGCATCTCTTGGCTTATTCAAACGTGGGTGCAACAACACTTGGAAGTACGGAGCGTATTTGTGCTTGAACAAGGAGAATCCCTTCCCCTTCACCTACTTTTCAAAGTGATATGAGCAATGCTGGTTAACCGGGGTGTCTGTATTTAATTATATATGTACATCTGGCATAACTTATACATCTCTTTGTATATAGTGATATGGAGCATGCTATTGTTATGTTCGCCCTGGATTGCCAACGAGACCCAAAGATCCCTTGGTACAATGGCAGCCAGGATGGATATGTAAGCTTGCCATGCAGGTGTCTAGATGCAGGAGCAGACAGAAACAATAAGAACGAACGACCGCCTACCAATGGACGAAGGGGACAGGATAAGGCTTGGGCGTCTGCCCACCCTCAGATGGGTATGACAAACAAATAAGATATTGGGCGTCCAACAACAAATGGACTGGTGGATCAGACATAGTATGGAAATACAGATATAAAACAATGACTGAACAAACAGCCAAAACACTTACCTAGCATACTTGCACACATAAACAGATGTAATTTCTACAGTACGTACAAGGTATTGGTTCATATTTTGGCCAAGATACTTAAGCCCATGAACCCACAACAAGGGTGCTCGTTGTCTCATGGGTCCCTAATCTCACAAAACAACCACCCCAGGAGTCCTGCCTGGAAGCAGGGCGATCGTCCCAATAGGGACGGCACCATGCTGGAACCTGCGGACCTAACCAGTCCTAGATGGTAAACCATCCAAGCAGACAGGACACAGTTCACACCAACACAGCAGCGAATGCATACCACACAGAACAGGACTCTTCATATACCATGTCCATCCCTGCACAGACCCACAGAACACGCACTGCTCACACCAAACAGAAAACCATTCATGGAAGTAAACACCAGGGTGTTGGGAAACCGGCATTCTCTAGCCAGAGGGGCTGATATATATATGTGCAGCAGACAAGTGGAGATTGGTTGGCTGGAGAAACTCCAGACCCAGACAGCTCAATTATCCCTCACCTGTGAAGGTCCCAGCAGCACAACCTAACAGTTAGTATAACCTAGGCATCCTCTGTATAAGTTCTACATCTCCTGTATATAGTGATATAGAGCATGCTGTTATAAACTGGGCATCCTCTGTATATAATTACATACCTACAACTGGTATAACGTTTACATCTTCCGTATATAGTGATATGGAGCATGCTGGTAATAACCTGGGAATCTTCTATATATAATTACATATATCCTGCTGGTATGAGCTGAATATCTTCTTGTATATGGTAATATGGACCATGCTTGTATAACTTGGGATGTGAAGTCAGCTGCAGCGCTCTACATGATGTTTGTTGATGGAAAACCTTGGCATTAAAATGCAAATGAGAATTATTTGAAGCGCTGGCGTGTCCATCTGCATCATTGTGATTTATTAAACCTTTGCACATTTTATTTTCACAGAGGTTGGACAAGATTCTATTCATCATACATTTTTAATACCGGCCTCTCAATAGACTGGAGTTCTGAGCCTAACATGCAAATAGCAGACAGGCTGATGATTGATAGACGTGTAAGAGGTGCACAGCAAGCAGATGGTGACAGCGGGCAGTGCCCACCGCCGCTCCCTATGATGGTAGAAATCATTTGTCCGGACTGATGAAACCATTATCAGCATTTGTTGCAGCAGTTAATCACTGAAGTCGTGGATTCCCACAATGCAGCCTTCTAACGGATGCAGGGAGCACAGCCAAAATCTACAAGTCTTTATAATGTGTTAGCAGCGGGCGAGCAGCTTTTAATGCACCACTGCAGAAGGCATGAATCTCCAGCTGCACCTCCCATCACTCTGCAGTTTACACCTCCTGATAATCAGGCTTAATATACATCCTTCTGATTCTTCATCCTCAGTAAATATAATTTTACAGGTCGTCATCATTTTTCAAGATGTTAAAATCTGTAATTGGCTGCTTGTTAGTTACATCTTCTAGGAAAGCTGGGTGATATCTAGTGAACAGTAGGCCTTCTAGTTCTCACAGGAGGATATTTTCCAGCTTTCCTAGTTTTTCAGTCATACGTGCAACACAATCTAATATTTCTAAATAACTAGTGCTAGTTAAAAGACTACGAAAAAGGATTGTTCCCATCTGGCACCACTAATGGATCCAACCTGGCTGGTATTAACAGTATGGGGACACTCTAGCTGGTATTACACAGGGAACTTTCTGGTAGGCATTATTGATGTGGCGTGGAGGGCTAGCTCAATGGCATACAGTGAACATTGTGACTGGCACTAATCATGTGGACACTGTAGCTGGGGGGATTCAGGTTGGCACTATTCATAAGGCACTCTTTATGGAGCATTCTCATTGGCACTTATCCTGGGGCACTCAGGTTACTACTACTCATGGGACCCTCTCGCTGGAAGTATTCATGAGGGTACTCCAGTTGGCAATAAGAAGGAATGGTTTGCATTTTTTCCATTAAAAAAGTGCCAGCTCTGTCAAACTTGATTGCATTCGTTTTCTTTCTGCAGATGATCCCTTGGACGTTCGATTCCCGAGAGGAAGACACATTTGGGGGGTGGTGTATTTAAGGGTGAGTGTAGGGATTTCTTCTTCCTGCTGGTATTACGTCAATACATGACTATTGAAGCAGCTACCAGATGCATATTGCTATCTACCATTACTGTCAATTAATCCTTAGTATGACTGAAATCCTACTTCAACTACTTTTAGATATTTGCTCAAGTGTCATGTTATTTGTTTTACCAATACCATCTCTACGCTGACTGACGACACCCAGCTATACACCTCTTCCCATGACACCTCTGCACCCTTCCTCCAAAACATCACTGACTATCTGTCTGCTTTCTATAACACTACGTCCTCTCTTTTTCTCAA
This sequence comes from Eleutherodactylus coqui, assembly GCF_035609145.1. Taxonomy (NCBI): domain Eukaryota; kingdom Metazoa; phylum Chordata; class Amphibia; order Anura; family Eleutherodactylidae; genus Eleutherodactylus; species Eleutherodactylus coqui. Next base: position 117,764,317 of record NC_089842.1, on the reverse strand, counting down.
ACTTCACCTCTCAAAAACGGAACTCCTTTTCTTTTCACTTTCAACTAGCTGACCTGCCCGCAACATCTCCATATCAGTATCAGGCACCACTGTAACCCCCAGACAGCATGCGTCCTGCCTTGGGGCCACACTGGATTCGGACCTCTACTTTACCCCCCACATCCAATCTCTGGCCCGAACATGCCACCTCAGGAATATTGCTAAAATCCGGCCATTCCTCACCACGGACACGCAAAAAAGACACTTGTTGCCGACTCGACTACTGCAACTCCCTGCTCATTGACCTTCCCTGTACCAGACTCTCCCCTCCCCAATCCATATTAAATGTGGCAGCTAGACTCATATTCCTATCCAGCCGCTTCTCAGATGCCTCTGTGCTATGCCAGTCATTGCACTGGCTGCCCATACACCTCAGAACTCAATTTAAACTCATCACCCTCATGCTCTCCATAGCACCACACCACCTTACATCACTTCCCTCCTGTCTATACATCACCCAGCCCACGCGCCCCGATCTGCTAATACACTCAGACTAAACACACCTTTATTATGAACCTCGCATGCTCGCCTCCGGGACTTCTCTATAGCATCACTGATCCTCTGGAACGCTCTATCCAAAACATCTGGACAATCCCAGATGTATGGAATTTCAGATGCACCTCTTCAAAGAAGCATACCAAACCTTCTCATCTAGTCCTCACCCACACAATATGCCCCCTGCCCCTCCCTATGGCTTTCCACTTTTGCCTATTATGTACACCTCCTGCCCCATACTTCCTGTACTACCCCAACCCCGTTTGTGTCCTAAAAACTGTACGTCACGTTTTTGTCAAATTGCTGTGTTGCCCCCTGCTCCACCTCCTGCCCCTGTCCCTTCTGTATCACCCCCACCCCTTTGTTTCCAAATAATTGAATACCGCATATAACTCTTGTAATTTCAGTAAATTTCCATATTGTTTGTGTTCCCCATGTGCCTCGAAAGCGCTGCGGAATAAGTTGGCGCTATACAAAGAAAGATTATTATTCTATCTTGTATTTCTATAATTTTGTTTCAGAAGTTTTTAAAGGAACACTTCGGCTAAAACACATTTTTCATCCCTGCACCCCTCACCTGATTGGCCATCACATTCTGGACATCTCCTTTGTATGTTGCAGTCACTTCCATGCAGTGCAGCCTTCTGTCTGATGCTTTTCAGGCACTATCTTGATGTTGAGATTTGCCCCTGCTTTCTCTTGCACTGTATGATATTCTTTACTATCAATCCCATGATGCATCGTCACATCGTCACATGAGCAGCTAGAGCCTGTACTATCTCTGCCTGCTGGAAGGATGGTGTGATTATCACTAATCTGTGTATTCACCTAAAGAAGCTATAAAACATTACAACTGTGTTGAAGGAGCCTCTTATCATCACCGGTAACTCTGATAGCAGTTTCTGTGTTCCCCTGTAAAGAGCTTGTGTGGTAGGGTCCATCACACAGGAATTCTGCTGATTGAAAACGGACTCCTTCATGAAACACAAAGCCAAGTATATCCCAGCTATTCACAATGAGATCATCTGAGGAGAAAAAGTCTAGATTTCAGAAAGAAAGGAATAATTAAAGAAAATAATTAGAGATGAGCGAACGTACTCGTCCGAGCTTGATATTCGTGCGAATATTAGGGTGTTCGGGATGCTCGTTACTCGTAACGAGTACCACGCGGTGTTCCGGTTACTTTCAGTTTCCTCTCTGAGACGTTAGCGCGCTTTTCTGGCCAATTGAAAGACAGGGAAGGCATTACAACTTCCCCCTGTGACGTTCAAGCCCTATACCACCCCCCTGCTGTGAGTGGCTGGGGCGATCAGATGTCACCCGAGTATATAAATCGGCCCCTCCCGCGGCTCGCCACACATGCCTTGTGAGTTAGCTGAGGGAAAGTACTATCATGCTGGAGCTGCTGTAGGGAGAGCGTTAGGAGTCAGTGTAGGCTTCAAGAACCCCAACGGCCCTTCTCAGGGCCACATCTACTAGTGTGCAGTACTGTGTTAGCACAGTAATTTTTTTTTTTTTTGTCCAAAATTGGATCTGCAGAGCATTGCACCCAGCAATAGGGACAGAAGTGGGGGTTAGGCAGGGAGAGTGTTAGGAGTTAGTGTAGGCTTCAAGAACCCCAACGGTCCTTTCTAGGGCCACTTCTATCCGTGTGCAGTACTGTCCAGGCTGCTGTTAGCAGTGTTGCATTTTTTTTTTTTTTTCTCAAAACCGGCTGTGCAGAGCATTGCACCCAGCATTAATACTACAGGGATAGAATTGTGTAGGCAGGGCCAGAAGACATACATTATTCATTGAATACACGCAGTGGGGTCTTCCCTTTGCTAAAAAGGAAAAAAATTATATTTGGCCAGCCTGTGTCAGTCCTAAGGTCTGCGTGTACGTGTGTGCTGCGTGTACAACGTACAAAAATCAGACACAACCAGCTACGCTTTACTGCAGCCTAGCGCCATTGTCTTTCCTGACTGGCAAATACCTGCTCTGCTAGAGTTAATAACTCTGCTACACTATAGTTGTGTGACACTTTTTGAGGGCCACACCACAGATATTAAACTTCTTGTTCATTGAATATACGCAGTGGGTGCTTCCCTAAGCTAAAAAGGAAAAGAAATTATATTTGGCCTGCCTGTGTCAGTCCTAAGGTCTGCGTGTACGTGTGTGCTGCGTGTACTACGTACAAAAATCAGACGCAACCAGCTACGCTTTACTGCAGCCTAGCGCAATTGTCTTTCCTGACTGGCAAATACCTGCTCTGCTAGAGTTAATAACTCTGCTACACTATACTTGTGTGACACTTTTTGAGGGCCACACCACAGATATTAAACTTCTTGTTCATTGAATATACGCAGTGGGTGCTTCCCTAAGCTAAAAAGGAAAAGAAATTATATTTGGCCTGCCTGTGTCAGTCCTAAGGTCTGCGTGTACGTGTGTGCTGCGTGTACTACGTACAAAAATCAGACGCAACCAGCTACGCTTTACTGCAGCCTAGCGCCATTGTCTTTCCTGACTGCCAAATACCTGCTCTGCTAGAGTTAATAACTCTGCTACACTATAGTTGTGTGACACTTTTTGAGGGCCACACCACAGATATTAAACTTCTTGTTTTTCATTGAATACACGCAGTGGGTCTTCCCTTTGCAAAAAAGCGAAAACATTATATTTGGCCTGCAGGCTTGCGCCAATTTATTTCCTGCCTGGGAAATCAAATCACTGGTAATACAGCATGCTGAGGGGTAGGGGTAAGCCTAGAGGACGTGGACGTGGACGTGGCCGAGGACGCGGAGGGCCAAGTGAGGGTGTGGGCACAGGCCGAGCTCCTGATCCAGGTGTGTCGCAGCCGACTGCTGCGCGATTAGGAGAGAGGCACGTTTCTGGCGTCCCCACCTTCATCGCCCAATTAATGGGTCCACGCGGGAGACCTTTATTAGAAAATGAGCAGTGTGAGCAGGTCCTGTCCTGGATGGCAGAAAGTGCTTCGAGCAAGCTATCATCCACCCACAGTTCTGCACCGTCCAGTGCTGCAAATCCGAATCCTCTGTCTGCTGCTCCTCCTTCCTCCCAGCCTCCTCACTCCACTACAATGACACCTGCTCAGGAGCGGGAACACTCCCAGGAACTGTTCTCAGGCCCCTGCTTAGATTGGGCAGGAGTGGTTCCTCTCCCACCAGAGGAGTTTATCGTCACTGATGCCCAACCATTCGAAAGTTCCCGGGGTCCGGGGGAAGAGGCTGGGGACTTCCGCCAACTGTCTCAAGAACTTTCTGTGGGTGAGGAGGACGATGACGATGAGACACAGTTGTCTTGCAGTGAGGTAGTAGTAAGGGCAGTAAGTCCAAGGGAGCAGCGCACAGAGGATTCGGAGGAAGAGCAGCAGGACGATGAGGTGACTGACCCCACCTGGTGTGCAACGCCTACTCAGGACAGGTCTTCAGAGGGGGAGGCAAGGGCATCAGCAGGGCAGGTTGCAAGAGGCAGTGCGGTGGCCAGGGGTAGAGGCAGGGCCAGACCGAATAATCCACCAAGTGTTTCCCAAAGCACACCCTCGCGCCATGCCACCCTGCAGAGGCCGAGGTGCTCTAAGGTCTGGCAGTTTTTCACAGAGACGCCTGACGACCGACGAACAGTGGTGTGCAACCTTTGTCGCGCCAAGATCAGCCGGGGAGCCACCACCAACAGCCTGACCACCACCAGCATGCGCAGACATATGATGGCCAAGCACCCCACAAGGTGGGACGAAGGCCGTTCACCGCCTCCGGTTTGCACCGCTGCCTCTCCCCCTGTGCCCCAACCTGCCACTGAGATCCAACCTCCCTCTCAGGACACAGGCACAACCGTCTCATGGCCTGCACCCACAGCCTCACCTCCGCTGTCCTCGGCCCCATCCACCAATGTCTCGCACCGCACAGTCCAGCCGTCGCTAGCGCAAGTGTTGGAGCGCAAGCGCAAGTACGCCACCATGCACCCGCACGCTCAATCGTTAACCGTCCACATAGCCAAATTTATCAGCCTTGAGATGCTGCCGTATAGGGTTGTGGAAACGGAGTCCTTCAAAGCTATGATGGCGGCGGCGGCCCCGCGCTACTCAGTTCCCAGTCGCCACTACTTTTCCCGATGTGCCGTCCCAGCCCTGCACGACCACATCTCCCGCAACATTGTACGCGCCCTCACCAATGCGGTTAGTGGCAAGGTCCACTTAACTACGGACACGTGGACAAGCACAGGCGGGCAGGGCCACTACATCTCCCTGACGGCACATTGGGTGAATTTAGTGGAGGCTGGGACAGAGTCAGAGCCTGGGACCGCTCACGTCCTACCCACCCCCAGAATTGCGGGCCCCAGCTCGGTGGTGGTATCTGCGGCGGTGTATGCTTCTTCCACTAAAGCACCCTCCTCCTCCTCCTCAACCTCTGTCTCGCAATCTAGATTTGTCAGCAGCAGCAGGACGTCGCCAGCAGTCGGTGTCGCGCGGCGTGGCAGCACAGCGGTGGGCAAGCGTCAGCAGGCCGTGCTGAAACTACTCAGCTTAGGAGATAGGAGGCACACGGCCCACAAACTGCTGAAGGGTCTGACAGAGCAGACCGACCGTTGGCTTGCGCCGCTGAGCCTCCAACCGGGCATGGTCGTGTGTGACAACGGGCGTAACCTGGTGGCGGCTCTGCAGCTCGGCAGCCTCACGCACGTGCCATGCCTGGCCCACGTCTTTAATTTGGTGGTTCAGCGCTTTCTGAAAAGCTACCCACGCTTGTCAGACCTGCTCGTAAAGGTGCGCCGGCTCTGCGCACATTTCCGCAAGTCCCACACGGACGCTGCCACCCTGCGCACCCTGCAGCATCGCTTTAATCTGCCAGTGCACCGACTGCTGTGCGACGTGCCCACACGGTGGAACTCTACGCTCCACATGTTGGCCAGGCTCTATGAGCAGCGTAGAGCTATCGTGGAATACCAACTCCAACATGGGCGGCGCAGTGGGAGTCAGCCTCCTCAATTCTTTTCAGAAGAGTGGGCCTGGTTGGCAGACATCTGCCAGGTCCTTCGAAACTTTGATCAGTCTACCCAGGTGGTGAGCGGCGATGCTGCAATCATTAGCGTCACCATTCCTCTGCTATGCATCTTGAGAAGTTCCCTGCAAACCATAAAGGCAGCCGCTTTGCGCTCGGAAACAGAGCCGGGGGAAGACAGTATGTCGCTGGATAGTCAGAGCACCCTCCTGTCTATATCTCAGCGCGTTCAGGAGGAGGAGGAGGAGGATGAGGAGGATGAGGAGGAGGGGGAAGAGACAGCTTGGCCCACTGCTGACGGTACCCATGCTGGTTGCCTGTCATCATTTCAGCGTGTATGGCCTGAGGAGGAGGAGGAGGAGGAGGATCCTGAAAGTGATCTTCCTAGTGCGGACAGCCATGTGTTGCGTACAGGTACCCTGGCACACATGGCTGACTTCATGTTAGGATGCCTTTCTCGTGACCCTCGCATTCAACGCATTCTGGCCACTACGGATTACTGGGTGTACACACTGCTCGACCCACGCTATAAGGAGAACCTTCCCAGTCTCATTCCCGAAGAGGAAAGGGGTTCGAGAGTGTTGCTATACCACAGGACCCTGGCGGACAAGCTGATGGTAAAATTCCCATCCGACAGCGCTAGTGGCAGAAGGCGCAGTTCCGAGGGCCATGTAGCAGGGGAGGTGCGTAGATCGAGCAGCATGTACAGCCCAGACAGTGCAACAGTCTTTAAGGGCCTGGCCAGCTTTATGGCTCCCCAGCAAGACTGTGTCACCGCTCCCCAGTCAAGGCTGAGTCGGCGGGAGCACTGTAAAAGGATGGTGAGGGAGTACGTAGCCGATCGCACGCCTCTGCCCCCTACAACTACTGGGTGTCGAAGCTGGACACGTGGCCTGAACTAGCGCTGTATGCCCTGGAGGTGCTTGCTTGTCCTGCGGCTAGCGTCTTGTCGGAGAGGGTGTTTAGTGCGGCTGGGGGAATCATCACAGATAAGCGTACCCGCCTGTCAACCGACAGTGCCGACAGGCTAACACTCATCAAGATGAACAAAGCCTGGATTTCCCCAGACTTCTCTTCTCCACCAGCGGACAGCAGCGATACGTAAGCAATACGTAGGCTGCACCCGCGGATGGAAGCTACGTTCTCTCTCACCATCCAAAACGGGGACATTTCTGCTTCATCAATCTGTGTCTAATACTCCTCCTCCTCCTCCTCCTGCTCCTCCTCCTGAAACCTCACATTATCACGCTGAACGGGCAATTTTTCTTAGGGCCACAAGGCTCACTCATAATTTTTCTAAACAATTTTTATATGTTTCAATGCTCTGAAAAGCGTTGGAACTTTAACTTGAACCAATTTTTCGTTAAACTGGGCTGCCTCCAGGCCTAGTTACCACTTAAGCCACATTAACCAAAGCGATTAATGGGTTTCACCTGCCCTCTTGGTTGGCCATGGCCAATTTTTTTCAGGTACATTAGTACTGTTGATACAGCAATTTTTGTGGGCCCTCGCCTACAGTGTAATCAAATAAATTTTTAGCCCACCTGCATTAAGCACGACATTACTACCTCAGCTGTGTTGGGAAATGCAATGGGATATTTCTATGTACCGCCGGTGGCTTCCTGGCACCCACCCATGCTGTAGGTGCACACGGAGTTTTTACTACATCTGTACACTTGAAAAGAACCCCAGTCTGACTGGGGCATGCAGTGTGGGCCGAAGCCCACCTGCATTAAGCACGACATTACTACCTCAGCTGTGTTGGGCACTGCAATGGGATATTTTTATGTACCGCCGATGGGTTCCAGGGAGCCACCCATGCTGTAGGTGCACACGGAGTTTAACCTACATGTGTCCACTTGTAAAGAACCCCAGTCTGACTGGGGCATGCAGTGTGGGCCGAAGCCCACCTGCATTAAGCACGACATTACTACCTCAGCTGTGTTGGGCAATGCAATGGGATATTTCTATGTACCGCCGGTGGCTTCCTGGCACCCACCCATGCTGTGGGTCCACAGGGAATTATAAATGCATCTGTTTCCACTTGTAAAGAACCCCAGTCTGACTGGGGCATGCAATGTGGGCCGAAGCCCACCTGCATTAAGCACGACATTACTACCTCAGCTGTGTTGGGCAATGCAATGGGATATTTCTATGTACCGCCGGTGGGTTCCAGGAAGCCACCCATGCTGTCGGTCGACAGGGACTTCACAATAGGGAGTTGTACCTGCCTGTGTCTATGAATTAAAAAGCCTGGTCTGACTGGGGCATGCAGAGACACCTTGACAGAATGAATAGTGTGTGACACATAGGTTCCCCATTGCTATGCCCACGTGTGCAGCTCCTGATGGCGGTGGCACAGGATTCTATTTCTCATTGCTTCTGTACAGCATTGTGGGCTATCGCCCCGCCACTTTTAAAGAGGGTCGCTGCCTAGCCGTGCCAACCTCTGCAGTGTGTGCCTGCGGTTCCTCCTCATGGCAGACGCACTTCTTAATAGACATGAGGGTGGTGAGGCATTAGGGCAGCTGAAGGCTGCGCAGGGACACTTTGGTGTGCGCTGTGGGGGGGAGGGGGGGCGGTTGGGCAGCATGTAACCCAGGAGAAGTGGCAGTGGAGTGTCATGCAGGCAGTGATTGTGCTTTGTTGGAGGTAGTGTGGTGCTTAGCTAAGGTATGCCATGCTAATGAGGGCTTTTCAGAAGTAAAAGTTTTTGGGAGGGGGGGGGGCCCACTCTTGCCGCTATTGTGGCTTAATAGTGGGACCTGTGAACTTGAGATGCAGCCCAACATGTAGCCCCTCGCCTGCCCTATCCGTTGCTGTGTCGTTCCCATCACTTTCTTGAATTGCCCAGATTTTCACACAAGGAAACCTTAGCGAGCATCGGCGAAATACAAAAATGCTCGGGTCGCCCATTGACTTCAATGGGGTTCGTTGCTCGAAACGAACCCTCGAGCATCGCGAAAAGTTCGTCCCGAATAACGAGCACCCGAGCATTTTGGTGCTCGCTCATCTCTAAAAATAATACTAGCCCAATACTAGGGGTCTAGCTGCATAATTTAAGAGCATTTCACCGGAATGGACCTTTAATATATATTTAATAAATGTCTATTTTAAAAAAGGCAGTATATTGACAAGGGAGGTTTATTTTCAGTGACTCCCAGTGTTGGTTCTGTTCCTATGAATCCTTTGGAATAATTTAATAAAGCTTATACTACGGACAATGGATCTTCTATTTATTACTTTGCGCATTTCATTTGGTCTTGAACCTCAGTTCATCCTTGTCAGATTGTGGCGAGCTGGACTTTGCTTTCTTCAATTGAGATGCACAAAATACCACTGGAATAAAATATAACCTCTTCAATGGGGAAAATTAATTTAAAAGCTGTTTGCTACGGAATCCAATATTCAAGCGGCCTGTGGATGTAACACAGAACACTGAAATATTCACAGTAAATCAATACATTCTTCTTCAGCAGATGGGGATCGTAAGTAGGGAGGGGCCCTAAGAACCCATTCATTATTTAAAAGAAAGATTTAATTCAAGAGCTTCATAAACCTCAGAACATCAAGGGATGCCACTGAGGAAATGCAACATGTAACAGACAATTCCATCCCTACATCCTGCCCTGGATAAGAATAAAGATAGTTCTATCTCTGATCTTCCCCAACTGCTGCTTCTTACTACAATGCGGTAAAGAATCATACTCCTTATCTCAAGTACAGCACTTGCAATCTCTAGCAGTACCATAGAGATGAATGAAGCGTCAGTGCGCATGCTTGACCACTGCTCCATTCATACAAGGGTCAGAGTCCCCTCATGTTCATAATTGGTGAGGAACTCAGTGGTCAGAACTTCACTAACCAATTATTTTCTATCATGCGAGTAGGGGATAAGATTATATCTTAGGATGACCCATTTAAGGCAAAATTCAATTAAATCATCAAGGGGTTAAAATGTACTTAAGGCACTTAAAGTTTCCAGGTAGTGCTAGTTGTCAGTGCCGGGATACACCCAGGTCGGAGCGGAAGCCACTGCTCTGACCCCCATTGGAATTGCAGGCGCAGCTCTCATTGAAATGAATGAGGATTTCTCTAGTCAAGTCATAGTCATATCAATTTGCGAGTTGCAATGCAACTACAGTCACTTACATTAGGTTGTAAAGCCACAAAGCAATATTGTGATTAGTGTTGTGCTAACTAAACCAGTAGAACCCTCTTTAAGGTGGAACTTTGCTAAAAGTTCAGCACAAAGTCGAACCAAGCTTTTAGCAAAGTTCTACCCAAAATAGGGTTCCACTGGTTCAATTTCCTCAACACTAGTCCTGAACACCGGTGTATAACACTAGAAGCCATAAAAGCTCTCTATAACCCTCCCAGAATGTTATATAGGGCTTATATAGCTCATAGACAGTATTGTACACCAGTTTAAGGTGTTTTAGTGAACTTCCAATTAAGTTTGAATGAATTCAGACTTAACCAAAATTTTTGCAAAGGGTCGTTGAAATGGCCAAATCAATTTTTTGAAGGTTTGCTCATCAGTAATTGTGATCTTTGCCTGTGAGACGTGTCACTGCCAAAATGGCTGCATAGTCCTAGACTAAGGCTTCTTTCACACGAGCGCATATCGGACGGCTGTTTTCACAGTGGGACGATATACACTATGTTGTTAGTGAAAAATCTGGTGAACGGGCACACAAATCAAACGTTTGTGCGCCTGTTTCTATGGCCTGGTGAAGCCGGCGCACATGCGCCGAGCTCACCAGGCCATCGCCCATCCCCCCCATCGCAGGCTCACCTGTCGTTCCTCCCCACTTGTTCTGTGCAATGGCCGGGGGCAGGGCTAATTGCCACCCCACCCCGCCTCCTCCCATTGATGGCTATGGACTAGGGGTGGGGAGAGGACTGATGCTTAGCTCCGCCTACGTCCCACCCCTGTCTATAGCCATCAATGGGAGGAGGCGGGGCAGACTGTAGATTAGCTCCACCCCCATCCCACCCCCTCCCATTGCACAGAACCAGCAGAGAGGAACGAGAGGTGAGCCTGCATGGGGGGAGGAGAACAGAGGGAGGGAGTTTAACAGCCACGCTGCTAAACCCCCTCCCACCTACGGCCGCTGCCATGGGCTCCCATAGGAACCCATGCAGTGGCTGATGTATTATCGGCCCAAAAGATAGTTCCAGGACTATCTTTTTGGCTCGGCGTAAAAACGCCTGGTGCTATGTTGGCTTGCCCGGGCATTTTTACGTCTCAGAAATACGGCCTCATGCTCATGTGAAAGAAGTCTAAGAGTGTTTCAGATGGTGCAGTTTAAGACCACATTAAAAACCACATATAAATATGACCTGTGGTTTTGCTGTGAACTGCTGCAGGTTTTAAAGCGGTTGCAGTTTTTAGAGATATCAATACAGTACTGTAAAAACTCAGGAAGCTGATTTCTGAAGGACCTAAATGAAAGAATCCCAACACCTCAGCATAATGTAGTGGCTGATCAGAGCTGAAGGGTCTGCGCTGTGTCTAAGATTGTTTTCTGTATTGTAGGAGCCATGGGGTTTTGCAAACTATAAATTGAAGCTCCTGGGTCTTAGGCCTCGTTCACACAGGCGACACGGCATCGCTGCGATAAAATTGCGTGACTTTGTAGCTCCACATGCAAGGTTTTTCGGGGGAGGCTTGAAATATAGGCCCTTCCCCAAAAATAAGCTGTAGCTGAAGTAGAAAAAAAACCCAAAACACACATACATCACCTGTCCCGCATTGTCAGCCCGGCTGCATCTTCTGCCCGATTCAATCACTACCATTCATCGAGCGCTGGCTGTGATTGGCTAAGCGTCAGACAATCACAGCCAGCGCTTCCAGGAGGCGGGGATTTTTCAATCCCCGGCCAGAAGAGGAGAAGATCACTGCCGGGGACCCGGGGAGAAGATGCGGCTGGGATGACAGTGCGGGACAGGTGATGCTTGTGCACTTATTTTTTTTCTTCTACAGCCAGGGCTTACATTTTAGCTTTGACAGCAGGATTTTGGCTTTGACAGAGAGGAAGACTCCATAGGGAAACGTGCGCTACAAAACCTCATGAGTCGCGTGCATATAGCGGGACCAGTGAGGTTTTTGTGTCATTTTGTAGCATGCTACAAAACATTGCATGTGCGAAGGAACTCATAGGAAAGCATGGGCTTCACATACATGCGATTTGTAGCATTGTAGCAACAATACAAAATTGCGTGACTTTGTCGCATGTGTGAACGAGGCCTTAATGCTAAATTTGCAACAAGCCCCCACCTACAATGTGCCACTTATAATACAAGCATCTACTTATATGGCTGAGATGTCTTTAGGTCTAGGGGCAAATTCTAGCTTTGCACCTGTTGTAGTCATATAACCTATAAAGCACCAGATCTCCTTAATTCAGGTAATTGGGGTAAGTAGAATCAGTCTAAATAATATGTAATATGATAAAGTTACAATATTAGTATACAGATTTCTATAGTATTATGGATTTGTACAACATTATGTCTGTGTAAGCAGGGATGGAGATGATATTGTAGGTCACAGATAAAGCAAATTAATTAATAGTAAGCAGAGAATTTTCAATTGTATTGAGTTTCTTTTGAAGCCACTAGCCAGTCTCTAACAGTACTTTCCAATTCCAATACTGAAGGCGCTGCGCGGGGCGCATCCTCCATCCTCACTTTTCAGTAAACAGAATGAATGTAATATCACATGCTGATAATTCTAGATGGATTCACAAGATGTAACTCTCAGCTACAATTTCTTTCCAATATGTTGCACATTTCCTCTGAGACTGAAGAGCGAAGAAAATGATTTATACTGGGAGCCCCGACAATCAGGGAAATATAATCTCATAAACTAGAAGCAGGAGTCATGGGAACCAACCTCTCAAACTGGTGGCTATAAACCAGGCTGCGACTTCTATCTCTCAGCTGTGACACATACAGATTCTCAGCTTTCAGGTGAAAACAAGAATGATTTCATTCACCAACAACAAGCAGGGATCCTGAAAATGGGGAGAAATTGAGACACGAAGGTCACATTTACGCAATTGTTCAATCTCACATACTTCATTGACATGTAGGTCGTTACAAAAGGAGCAATACATTCCTAAATGTGGGCCAAAGTCTATTAGAAAGTTGTGTAGCTTTTCACATCTCAATAATTAAAGGGTTTTTTTGAGGATTTAAAGAAGAGGTATTAAAACATGTAAGAACTCTATTCAGGAGCAGAAGAAGGAGTCCTTTGACCCTGTGTGTCAATTCAAATTGCCCATCATGCCTTCTTGGCTGTTATCCATAGACTTCAATTAAGGGACTCATGCATATAAATGGTCACGTGGTCACTTTGGGTTGAGGAGAACTCCCATTCTCTCAATAGGTGAGTGGGTATTTTGTGAATATGCTATAAATGTTTGTATTCAGAATATCTATTTAAGGCCGCCTACAGATGGCCGGGTCGGATCCCCGGCGAGAATTCTCGCAGCGGGATCCGACCCGCGTCCCTGCAGGGACCAGTGAGGCGCTAACCTGCTCCCGCAGCTCCGGCTCTGTAATGTGGCGGATGCCGGCCAGCTGGCGCATGCGCAGAGCGGTGCCGGCCAGCCGGCGCATGCGCAGAGCGGAGCCGGCCCGGCACTACTGACATTTCTGTGCGGGCCTCTGCGAGACACTCCCAGAAATAGGACACGCCGCGATTTGTTTTCCGCATGTATTTTCACGTGGACAAATTGCGGACGTCTGCATAGGACTGCGTTTTGTAATGCAATCCTATGCAGGCGAGTATGGGCGGAAAATCTGTGGGAAATCCCGCCGCGGAATTTTCGCTCATGTGGAGAGGGCCTAAAGGGAATTTTTTACTATATTTTTGCAGTCCTCACTGAGAGCACCATAAAGTAGTGCCTGCCACACTGATTACAGTAATATGTCTGCTGTGTGGATCTGTGCAGTAGTTTTGGTGAAACTTGCATTTTATTAGTAGCAGCCAAACACAGAACTAGTCCTGCATAGCTGTGGGGTGGGTTAAGCTAACCTGTAGCTGACGAATATCCAGGACTACTTAAAGTAATCCTCTATGCATGCGCTGGTTCTGATAAATAGCATGTTTCTCCAAAACTCCTGCACAGATCCACACAGCAGACATGTCACTGTAATCAGTGTGACTGTCACTACATCGAGAGATAGTGAATATGGGGGCCTTATATTAGTATATACCATCAATATGTGATCAGTATGCGTCCAAACCTGATGGTACCCTGAATGTGAGCTGAAAATGCTCGCCCTGTGGCTGAGTTGATTATGCATACGTACCATTCAATTTGTGTGCTGGTACTTATACACAGCAGCTGATGCTTTTGAGCAGAACTACAGGTTGAGGCTTTATTCCCACGAGCGCATATTGGACACCGTTTTCACAGCTGCCCGATATACGCTACGTTGGGAGAGGAAAATCTGGTGATTTGTGCGCCCGTTGAGATGGCCTGGTGACCCTGGGGCAAATGCGCCGAGCTTATTTGGCCATCGCCCATTTCTGCGCCCGCCTCCTCCCATTGATGGCTATGGACAAGGGGCAGGAAAAGGGCGAGCGCTTAGCTCTGCCCATGTCCTGCACCTTGTCCATAGCCATCAATGAGAGGAAGCCGGGCAGACCGCTGCTTGCACAGAAAGAGCAGGGAGGAACGAGAGGTGAGCCTGCAAGGGTGTGTGTGGGGGTGGGGGGGGGGGGGAGAACAGAAAACAGAGGGAGGGAGTTTAGCAGCCATGCCGCCAAACGGCATGTGAACGAAGCCTTAATATGTCTGGGTACATATGTGTTCAGTGGAAGCGTTTCCCCAGACTGAACCAACAACAAAAGGAAACATCCTCTCCTATGATTGGTTACATTTCACCACAGTATTACACTGGCGCAATACCTCTTTAACCCTACAACTGCTGTCTCATCTCTTGCCCTAAAATAGGCATATTTTCTGCCCTCCTTCTCACAACACCCACTATCCCACTTGCATTAACTCTTTCTTATCCACATCCCAGCTTCCACATTCTCATGCAGCCCCCCTTGTCACACAGCAGGTTCGAACTTTGCATATTTACTTTTAATTAAGATAAAAACAAATTCATTTTTCCTTTTACCAAAAGAGACAAAAAAGTGTAATTTAATGAAACGGTGTTAGGATTCTTCATTTGCATGAGTGAAATACAGCACAAGTGATCAGATCTCATCCATTCACCGCCTGGAACATTACGCTGGAGGCTGAGCGCAGACGGCCGGGAGTCAATTTGAGACTCTTCGTAAGTGCTGCACATTTTGACAAACAGTCCCTCGCATTTTATTCATTCCATTATGAACTGAGAAGGATATTTACTCAATGACATCAACAATGCCTAGTTATTCAGCCGTGCTTTACAAATGGCAGGAGCTCCAGGCAGTCTTTAGTAGACGGTGATAATCGCAGGGACTCCAGATGGGATCCACACAGAGTTATTTACAGCCGATCTGCGGGCCTGCTGATAAACTGTGGAAATATAGGAATGTTTTCCACCCCTCTAGTTCGTAAAATGTGATTGATGGCATCATGTGACCTGCGGCCGCCATCTAACATCCACTTTGACTTCTTGATTTCCAGTCACGGGATTGTTTATGGCCGCTGTAATGTCCCTG
The DNA here is from genome assembly GCF_035609145.1 of Eleutherodactylus coqui. Classification (NCBI taxonomy): domain Eukaryota; kingdom Metazoa; phylum Chordata; class Amphibia; order Anura; family Eleutherodactylidae; genus Eleutherodactylus; species Eleutherodactylus coqui. The sequence goes on along the minus strand of NC_089842.1, from coordinate 117,749,116 downwards.
AACTGAGATGATAATATCTATGTTAGAAGAGATCATTATACTTATATAATTACTGCTGCTCAGAGAAAATAATACAAATGTGCTCATTTTTTTGCCCTGAACCATAATTCACATTAGACAGTGGGATTGTAGGGTCATAAATATGGCTGCCATTGCGTGTGCACAGTTACAGTGCGTGATGTTCGATCTTTTTGGCACAGTCAGTCCTTGCTGGTGGTTTAGCTATAAGGGGCACTGTAGGAGGACGGCAGTACCGTCAATTTCAATGGGATGACCTGTTCATGCTCAAAGATTCATTCATATTCTTTGCTGGAATTTAAAGAAACACTCCTAACAAAACTGATATATTGTGTTATCCCTTGTGGAGGGCCTAAGAGGGCAGAGCCAGGGTTTAAAAAAATATCAAAAAAAGAATCCCTGTGCCATGCTCTGCCCCCATCAGGCTCTGCACTAGGTATAATACAATGTATCAGTTGTGTATGGAGCTTTGCTTTCAATTCCAAAGAGGGCAAGAAAATTAATCCCAAACCAGTTCCCCAGTATACAGTTTATTCACCAATACCTTACTGGTGATATTGTGGAAGTTAGAAAAAAAGATGCTATAACAATGACTACATAGGGTACATCCCCGTTGGAATAATAAAGGAGGCTCACCTTGGGTCGTTGTGCTGTAGTGGTCTAGTACATACTTTCCTGGCGCCCTTCCATTTTAGCCTGACGAAGAACCCGAGAGGTCCACAAGCTCGCTATTACATCATGTATTTTTGTTAGCCATTAAAAGGTATGATACCTTCAGGATTACGTGGTTTCTCTTGCTGGGAACATTCACATTTTAATTAATCACGCATGGGTGGATCTGAAGTCTGGGTCACCGTGTGGAGGTACTACTGTCAAGTTTATTGAATTGCCTGCACTGTCTCTTCTTCAAAGTGTACCTTGTATTGCTGAAGTTTACAGTAAAGTTATTTCCAGGCCTTGACTGTTCCCGGGGACCTGAGATACTTAAACGGTCTGTGGCTCATTTATTTTCCCCGCCGATGTTCATGCCAGGGAATATGGTGGTGTCACCTGTGACAAATCTTTCTACACCTGTTATCCTGCTTATTGGGCATCCCCATGTCGGAGATGTCTAGAAGAGGCCCAGCGCTGCCCTGGCCTTGGCTACGTGCATCCCTTCGGGAGGGAGTGTAGTAAGTGCCACAGTGACATGCCAGCATCTTGCCCTCGCAGCTCCTCAGCGTATGTCATGTGTTCGGAGTCACCCTACGGGACACTGCAGTATAGTAATATGAACCCCTTGTAGCAGGTGTATCTAGAGAATACCACCGTTGTCAGATTCCTATTGGAAAATGGTTGGCAACCAAACCTGAGGGAAATAGACAACAAGGCTGGGAGCAAACCTGGTGAAACAGCAATGACAACCACGTGGGTGTAGAAGAAGTCTTTGAGACGTCTTTATAGAAATCCTGGATCTCATATATTAAACATCTGAATGGAGTCTGCGCCCACGTGGTTGTTATTGCTCTTTCACTAGGATTTGCTCCCAACTCTATTATTTCTCACTGGTTGTAGAATTACTTATAGTTTGTTCCTAATGATTATGTAGATTATGAACAAATATAATGGAAATCTGTAATGGAAATCAATTCACCTACACTGACTCCCTGCTGACCTTGTAGATATACACAGCAGGTCAATATGAACAAGCAGAGCTGCAGTGGGAAGCGTCAGAAGGTAAAGAAACAACCTGAGCCAGTGATGAGACGGAAGGTGAATTTCAGGGCATCTAAAAGAACTCATGGTTTCTTATGGGTCCTTTCAGATGAGCGATGTTTTTGAGGCGCTGAAAAAAAAATGTGCATCAAAAGATAGTGCAAAAGGTGCGTTTTATTGATGCAGAGATGTCTCTTCATCAAAAGATAGGACATGTCCTATCTCTTGACGGCACATCCCCAGCGGCTCCTCTAGACTCCTATGGGAATAGGACAGCAAAGGGAGGGGGCGGACAGAGAGCGGCATACTTACCAATAACAGCCGCGACGTGCTCGCAGCTGCTATTTGTTCACCCAATTTAACACTCAGATAGCCGCACCGTTTAGGCGCTATCTCAGCGTTAAAACGATACTTGTGTGAAAGAGCCCTCAGACTATAAAGTGCAGCTAATGGAACAGAGCTGTAGTGTAAGTCATGGGGAGAGACAGAGGAACAGTTAAACAGGCTGTCCAGGATTAGGGAAACATAGCTGCTTTCTTACATGAACAGCGCCACAGCTGTTCACATGTTGCATCTGGTATTGCATTTCAGATGCAGTTAAATTAGATCCTGAAAGGGAGACAGGGCGGTAAAGTTTTACTACATCAAGAACCAGCGCCCAAAGTGGACAAAAATCTCCCTTTTATTATCATCCCTAACTATTAAAAGACTATACTTTATTAATACTGAATAACATGCACATCAGGGCTTATAAGGGAACATTTACACAAGACCAAATATTACGCAAAAGTGTTGCGGGACATGACATCTCGGAATTGTGCACCAAAATCTACACATCTAAATGTGGATTATGATGCGCAATTGCTGGCTGAATTCTACTACTTTTAATTCTGAATCAACAGCCGAACTTGAGAATTGTGGATTTTGGCACTGAATGGTCAGCAGAATATCCCGTTCTGTGTGAAATATCCCTAAAATGTGACTGTTCTCAGCAAGAGAAACCAAGTAATCTTGTAGATGTGATACCTTTTAATGGCTAACAAAAATGCATGATGTTAATGTGAGCTTTCGGACTTGCTCTATTAGCCATTGAAAGGTAATCTACAAGATTGTGTGGTTTCTCTTGCTGAAAACAATCATATTTTGTTCTACTGGCTAACATCGTACCAAGCTTTTTTCACGTCCCTAAAAACCACAAAGCCTCCTAGGCAGCTTATTAAATTTTACTTAACACTATTTAAACACCCTCAGGTGTTTATCACTTGTGGTGAGCCATTAGTGGAATAATTTGTTTGTTTCAGTATCATACCAATTTAAAGAAAATCATCATGAATAGAGACTGTTGATTCCGACTCCCATTACAGTCAAAAGGAGTATAAGTTGAATTTACTAATTTGCCCTCTAGAAGGTCCCTAATGCAGCCAAAGCCACCACATTGAATGGGAATACAGCCACACATCTGGGGAACACTGTGCTCCTCCCATAAATTGGTCAAAATAGTGTACATGGGGCGGCCATCCAAACCGCCACTAATTATCCGCACCACCGCACCTCCCATCCCCTACCTGAGCACTATACTGCAGTACTATTACCATGGTGCTCGCAGCTCACTCTGCCACTCAAGTCCATCTCAACTTTGTCTAGAACTAGAGATTTTGCGTAAGTAGGTTTCCCCAGTCCTGGATGAATAAAGTTTAAGGAGCTGTTGGACAGGAGTAAACTAAGGGTATGTCCACGTGGGGCAGAATTCGCCGTGAAATGTGCTCAGCAAATATTACACAGCAGATATGCTTAAAAATCTGCACCATTTAGGAAAGGTTTTGTCACGGTTGTTAACTCAGAATTTGGAGAAAGTCCAGCGCTGGGTTAAAATTTTTTAGTCTTTATTAAACGATCTAGACAGAGATAAAGGAACAAAGGACATGTGCCGTCTTACATGTTTCAGCAAACATGTTGCCCTTAATCACAGGACCATGCTTGCCGGAAACATGTCAGATAGCTATCAGATATTCCATCATTGCTCTCTACTGCTGGCTTTGCCTCTGCAACACATGCAATGTGGAATTCCACCATGTGGTGCACGTCACAGATGAGATGGTTGGGTGGTAGCCTGAACTATCATTGCACCTCTGCCAGATGAAGGGTGGCTGGGTGTGAATGCTGAAAGTGTGAGAACAGTGTTCCTGGTGTTCCTCAGCACTGAATGTAGACACTTAGGCAAGGTACACGTGTGAGATTGCTGAGGCGAAGGGCTGTCAGCAGGTTGGCCCCATTGTCACAGAGGACCAGCCTGGGCTTGCAGATCAATCAACATCTCTTCAGCCATGTGTCTGCGCTCCCTTAGACATATGAGTTTTAGGACAGCATTTTGGAGTTTATCACGTGCAGCGCTCTATGGAGGTCAGATTTTTTCACATACAAGGATCTGTGCCAATGTGGAGGGTGTTGAAAGGTGTTGTGATGAGGTGGAGGAAGAGGAATAGGGAGGTACGGAGAGGACAAAGATGAATGTTCCACAACTTTTGAGGATGCCATGAAATGTGGACCACCACTTCAGTTTCATGCTCCACCTGCAGGACATTGACCCAGTGTGCTGTTAAGGATATGTAACGCCCCTGGCCATGCTTATTGGACCATGTGCCCCTGTTAAGGTCCACCCTGCCACTTACAGCATTCTTCAACACCAGAGACAAACGGCGGTACAAGGCAGGGATGGCTTTTTGGATAAAGAAATGGTGGCTGGGCATCTGGTACTGTGGGTTGGTATGAAGCATCGCATTGCGGAAGGTGTCTTTGTCCACTAGCTTGAAGGGTAGCATTTCCATCGCCAGCATCTGCTTGCATTCAGGCTCTGTGCTCATGGATTGATATATTGATGGATTGAATGGTATTTTGTTTTACATTCCCGCAAGGCCAGCTTCACACAGGCGAGAAAATGACGCAAGATTTGTGCGTTGTGGGATGCACAAATCTTTCATGAATTTGAACCCCGTTCTTTTGAATCGGGTCATAGACATGAGATTTTTTCCCCGCATTGTGGTGCGGGAAAACATTGCTTCATGTCCTATCTTTGAGCACACTGTCACATAACATCTTCCATTGTTCTCAATGGAGCCAGCGGCAGCATCGCACCCCATGCTAGGTGCACGCAATGCAATACAAGGTTTTCCCAATGAAAGCAATGGGAGAAAGTCAGCCGGAGGATCGCTACTTTCCCGAAGTGATGCGAGGCGGTTGTGTTACAAAAACGCCTCACATTCATGGCAAAATCGCATGTTGGTGAGCGTGAAATCAGGTAGTGATTCATGGCCCGATATCGCACTTGCCAATGTGAAGTTTGCCTAAGTGGGGATCAGAGGGTTGATTCACGTGCCCAGGACACGTTGGAATGCGGGGTAAATGTCAATGTCGGTGAAGGTGGTGGTGATGGTGGCGGCTCAACTTTTGCTCTCGATTTTCCATTTCTGCCTCTGAAGCCTGCAGCCCAGTCATCAGTTGCAGAGGAGCGGCCTGAAGTCGTTGTGCTACTGCCTTTTACACAAAATTGCCTCTCTCTGCTCAGCGGCTACTGTATGAATAGGGAGGGAGATGGAGGAAGAGACAGCGACAGCAGAGGAAGAGGGAGCAGGATGAGGCTGACTCTTTGCCCTCCTACCCAGGTGAGCTCTCTAAGACAGCCGGTGGTGGGAGTTCATGTGGCTGTTCATACACCTTGTGTTGAGATTGTTTACTTTCTTGCTGCTTTGTAAACACTTACCATAGATCTTACAGATAACCACTCTTCCATCATCACCTGCAGTTTCAAAGAATGCCCAGGCTGCAGAAGTCCTGTGAGCAGACCTAGCTGTGGGCCTGATGTTGGTGCTGCTACGACTAGCAGTAGCTGATGGTCACAGTACAACTCTTATGTTTGTCTGCAACACCCTACTCACTGTCTTAGCATGGTGGTGCCCCACACATCTCTCTGCCCCCCTCCCACCCGTGTGCTGCTATCATGACTCTCCCTGTCCATGTCAAGACAAGCACCTCATCATTTTCCGTCTCCTCTTTCTCATTCTTCTCTTTCTGAGTGTCACAATGAACAACGGGAGTAGGCACCTCCATTTCCATACCCCCCCCCCCCCCCCCCTCAAGTACACACTGCCTGTAGAGGGCTGACCATGTGCACTGACTCACCCTCCTCTTCCTTTTCAGAGGAAAAAATGGTTGGTCATCCGTGCATTCAATGTCTTGGTCTTTTTCTTCTCCCTCTAGTTTGGACTGCCTGCTTGACATCCATGACATTTATCCCCAACTGCAGACAAGGGGGTTGTAATATATTAGGCTGCGATTCTGCTTATTAAAATAGTTCGTAGTTCATAGTTCAAAGTATAGGTGAATTTCAGGCGCTGTCAGTACAGAACATGCACCCCAGCACCTGCCCCTCACTGGATCTAAGCAGTATATTTGTAATTGATGATGCAGCGAGCACTAATATGTGAGTTATTACACCAATGTTGGTGCGGATTGCCTTCCCCTATATTGTGGTGCTGTTTTTGGAAGAAAGCTCCAATATTTTTCTAAGAGCTCCTTCACATGGGTGATGCGATTTTCGGGCCGCACGCGTCGCAGACGAAAATTCTGTGAACTAGAGGCAGCTGCGACCAAGTCATGGCTGCATCTCTCATTTTGTCGCCTGTGCAGACACCCGTGGCTGTGGCGCATTTACCCTGCAGCCCGGAATACCGTTAGGCAGGGGGAGCTAAACTCCCTTCCCCTTCCCTCCCCCTCTCCACCCCTTTCTGGTAAAGGGAGGGGGCAGGAGCTAGCATGGTAAACTCCCGCCCCCTCTCCACCCCTTGCCAGAAATGGGAGGGGGCAGGAGCTAGTGTGCTAATCTCCTGCCCTATCCCGCCCCCTTCCTTTGCTGGCAGCCAGCCAGAGGCAGAGAAAGTTTATCAGAGACGCTACTAAACTCCCTCCCTCCTCCCTTTTTTGGCAATTCCTACAGTGTAAAAGTGGCTGGCCAGAATGCGATCTGTGTGCTATTTTTTCCATCGGGCCGATTTTACGCCCCCAAAAATCGCCCATCTGACTAAATGCATTGGAATCTAATGCTTCAGATGGTCGCGATTTTTGGCCGGCGTTTTATTGCTGCAAAATTGCCGTGATAAAACACACGTGTAAATAAAGACTAATGCTGGACAAACACTTTATATCAGTCCTGGACAAGCAAAAGTGTGCGCACCAGCTTCTCTGACTACCACATTGTGCACTAGTATAGGTGCAAGTATTGAATTATATTGTGAAAGTATTGAATTCTATTTTACACAGTAGTGTTGTGTGCATAATATTTGTTCTGTGTATAACAAGATGTGCGTGTACAAACGACATGTATTGTAGTTTTTTTAACAGAGTCTCAGACACTGAGTGTGCAGCTTTGTACAATTAACCTTTGAAATGTTTTACTAAGAGAGAAGTATTACATATGCTGTAGACTTTGAATTGTTGACTTTGTGAAAGATGGAACACTATATTTGTATTGTAACAATGAAATAAAAGATCTTGGAAACATGATTTCAGTGTTTCTTACCATACTCTTCTCCAATGCATCGAATAATAGTTAGGCATACCTGATTGATAAGGCTACAATACTCATTGAGTATCACCTAAATCAAGTGATTACTTTTATAGAATGCATCCTTAGTAAGGATGAGCGAGTATACTCGCTAAGGCACTACTCGTTTGAGTAATGTGCCTTAGACGAGTATCTCCCCGCTCGTCCTTAAAGATTCGGGGGCCGCCGCGGGGAGCTGCGGGGGAGAGCGGGGAGGAACAGAGGGGAGATCTCTCTCTCCCTCTCTCCCGCCCGCTCTCCCCTGCTCCCCGCCGTGACTCACCTATCAGCCGCGGCGGTCCCCGAATCTTTAGGGACGAGCAGGGAGATACTCGTCTAAAGCACATTACTCGAACGAGTAGTGCCTTAGCAAGTATACTCGCTCATCCTTAATCCTTAGGCTAAGACAGTAGACTTGCTGTGATTAACCATTGCTGTCCACATGACCAGTGCTGCCAGTCAGAGCAAAATATATGTAGTGTCTTAGACTACCGATGCATACTAATACACAGTGTACATCAGGTAGTCAGGAGCGGTGCAGCCATTTTTGTTTCTCCAGGCCCAGAGGGTCATTTTAAGCTTTTACTAAGTCAGGAAGTGGATTTTAGAGTACCACAGACTCCAAAAGACAATGCAGCCAAGCCGGAGTCACTGATCATAACGGTGTGGACCCAGATGTGAGAAATCATATAGCAGACATCCTCTTTATTGAACCTTCTCTTCATTCAGCTGCAGAATGAGACATTTCCAGAAGATCTTTTATGATGGGATAATTTACACCTCACTCTGGTTTTAGGGTTGCTGAGTGATTTAAAAAAAAATATTTTGCTGAAACTAATATTCCTCAGTGCACCAAAAAAATAAAAAACAATAATATAATGTTCTTTACCTGGCTCATTCACAAGTGCTGATTAAAACTTAAGGGCCATAATATTGATATACGGGCATTTCATCTTACAGAGCGCTGGCAAGCATATGGAGGGAGACTGGGCTGCTTGCCTGCCACCATTATAAATTCAGATAACTTAGATGAGGGTGAGATCTATACCTTCCCCAAAAATAAGATGAGCCCTCAGTATGAGACCTCAATTCTGCTGGCCAGAAGGTTCCTTTGAAAGGAACTAACCTCCTTCCAGGTTGTGGATGAGGGTGGAAGTGTCGGGACATATTTACACGCACGGGTGAGCGCGATATCGGTCTGTGATTTTTTTCCAGTGAGTTTCTAGATTACCTGTGTTTCAGACTAGACCCCCCTCCCAACCTCTGCAGTGCTTCTACTGTGGAATTGGGCAGTTTGCCTGTGGCAGTTGTGTCTGGATTTGGATGAGTGAAGGGTTGGCAGAGTATTAAAAGTGTTAGTTCAGGTGAAGCTGGATGACTAGAAGGTCATAAAGTGTGGCCATAGGGGTTGGGGTGGGGAGAAGCAGTAAACAGTTGAATCTGGGCCCCCATCAGAGTAATCCCATGTAGATTTGCTATAAGTTCATCCCCGAACACGACCTTAGTGATCCATATTATCAGTCGGGTGATTATAGGTTGCGGAAAATTGACTGGAGCCAGAGGTAGATATTACGAGATAGATTTTTGCAGTCAGGAGTTGATATTATCAGTTAAATTATAATCCCTTGAGGTCACTGCCTGGTGGAGTAGATATATTTTTCGAGCCATTTCATAGAGGAGAAACTGTCTTCTTATTTCATCCCTGCAGTAATAACGCTGTTAAGAAATGTTCCAGACGCTTTCTCCTTCTCCCTTTCACAAAAAAGAGCATACTTCGTCTAAAATGACTGAAATTGCGTATTTACCAAAATTACAGGAAAATAGCAAAAAAAGGAGGAAAAAAAAATCCACCGATCGGCTCCCAGAGTACAGAGCTCATAATCCTGTGTCTATTACAGTACTTGAGGTTACAACTGCAATGTACGGATCTGTCTGCTAAAACCTGGTCAAGAGCCTTAAGCGCATACATTACCTGACTTTACCCATCTTAAGGTTTAGAACAATGAATATAAATGCTGAAATAAAAAGATTAGAGAAAAAAGCTGCTTATGTAAGGAGACTGCGTTCAGCCAGTAATCCACACAGCGGAGACCGTCATTAAGGAGCAATAACAGGCTTTTTTTTTGCAGATTTCAAGAATCAATCTGAACATTTTACTAAAATGTGACTGTTAAAATATTTTTCTTGTAACCTCTCCCAAAACCCAAAGAAGCAATCCGCACGACAAATTATCAGCTTTGTTATTTAGGGTGCGTTTGCCAACATTCAGCTGATGGTCTCCATTTGCCAACTACCAGAATTTCAAATGAATAAAAACATAATTACTCTTCTAAAGACAAGATTAGAATTACAATAACCCTGATATAGAATATGACTTACCATATATAATCGCGTATAAACCGACTTTTTCAGCACATTTTTTATGCTGAAAAAGCCCCCCCCCCTCGGCTTATACTCGAATGAGGGTCCCATGCACCATTGCTTTCAATGGGGCCGTTGAAAGCAATGGTCTGCCAGCAACCCCTGCAGTGATTTTCGGGTTGAATGAATCATTGAATTCATTGAATGGCCGAGCGCTGCCTGTGATTGGCTGAGCGCTAAGTGAGTCCACTTGTCACTAAACACTGTGATAGTGCTGTCACAGTGTTCAGTGATGAGGGGTCTCCCTACAGAGATGAAGAAATCCTCAGCCACAGCTGTCACAGGGGATTCTTTACTCCTTGCAGGGAGTCTCCTTGTCACTGAACACTGTGACAGTGCTGCCACAGTGTTCAGTGACAAGGGATTGTCCTGCAAGGAATATTCCCACATATGCAGTACCAGTAGCTGCTGCATTTCCCACCCTAGGTTTATACTCGAGCCATTAAGTTTTCCAGTTTTCTTGTGGTAAACTTAGGTGCCTCAACTTATACGGTATGTACAAGAATATAACTATTATAATACTGCCCTCTATGTACAAGAATATAACTACTATAATACTGTCCCCATGTACAAGAATATAACTCCTATAATACGGCCTCCTATGTACAAGAATATAACTACTATAATACTGCCTTCTACGTACAAGAATATAACTACTATAATACTGCCCCCTATGTACAAGAATATAACTACTATAATACTGCCCTCTATGTACAAGAATATAACTACTATAATACTGCCTCCTATGTACAAGAATATAACTAGTATAATACTGCCCCCTATGCACAAGAATATAACTACTATAATACTGCCCCCTATGTATAAGAATATTCCCACGTATGCAGTACCAGTAGCTGCTGCATTTCCCACCCTAGGTTTATACTCGAGTCATTAAGTTTTCCAGTTTTTTTGTGGTAAACTTAGGTGCCTCAGCATATACGGTATGTACAAGAATATAACTACTATAATACTGCCTCCTATGTACAAGAATATAACTACTATAATACTGCCTTCTATGTACAAGAATATAACTACTATAATACTGCCTCCTATGTACAAGAATATAACTACTATAATACTGCCCTCTATGTACAAGAATATAACTACTATAATACTGCCTCCTATGTACAAGAATATAACTAGTATAATACTGCCCCCTATGCACAAGAATAAGAATATGACTACTATAATACTGCCCCCTATGTACAAGAATATAACTACTATAATACTGCCTCCTATGTACAAGAATATAACTACTATAATACTGCCTTCTATGTACAAGAATATAACTACTATAATACTGCCTCCTATGTACAAGAATATAACTACTATAATACTGCCCTCTATGTACAAGAATATAACTACTATAATACTGCCTCCTATGTACAAGAATATAACTACTATAATACTGCCCCCTATGCACAAGAATAAGAATATGACTACTATAATACTGCCCCCTATGTACAAGAATATAACTACTATAATACTGCCTCCTATGTACAAGAATATAACTACTATAATACTGTTCCTATGTACAAGAATATAACTACTATAATACTACCCCCTATGTACAGGAATATGGCTACTATAATACTGCCCCCTATGTACAAGAATATAACTAGTATAATACTGCCCCCTATGTACAAGAATATTACTACTATAATACTGCCCCCTATGCACAAGAATATAACTACTATAATACTGTCTCCAATGTACAAGAATATAACTACTATAATACTACCACTATGTACGAGATTATACAGCAGCTACTATAATACCATCCCATATGTACAATAAAATAAGTTTTACAATACTACTCCTATCAACAAGAAATAGCTTCCATATTGTTTCATTCCACTATCATTCTCTGTCTACAGTATTTCTTTACCAAAAAAGGTTTTCAACTGATCCTTTTTTCTGAGTGTTAGATTTTATTGCTCGTCTCGATAACCACTGCCAACTGGAACTTGGCACCAGAACTTTTTTAATTAGCCTCCAGTACACAGGTCTTTTCAGGTTTTGCTTTAATTGAACAAATTACAAACTGAAGAGTCTACAGTCTGTTCATTATCAAAACAATATTGGTTTTCCCAGTAAAGATTTAGAGCGGAGCCACAATTGTGCTTTATAACAAAGAGTCTGGATTATCAGTCACTGTTATGGGGGTTATATCCATGCATCTCCTGGCCTTTCCAAAAAGTTTATATCAAAATGTCCCACAAGGCCAATCTTCATTTCGGGCATCCTGTTCTATCTCCAGCTCTGCCATCAAAACTGTTACATCATGTATAATTGTACCAGTGAAGGAAAAAATAAAAAGATCCAGACTTTAGGCTTAGACAATTAGAAACAATTTTGGGTAATCCACATGGTGATGTGACTTTGATGGGCATTTACCCCTGAACTTTAAAATTCCCAGTAAATATAAGTCTTTGGGTCATCCTGTTTAAAGTATTTTCTTGGTATTTAGTGGTAGACTTAGTGATATACATAGAAGAGAAGGGCCAGAAAGGGTAACCTGTCTACTTAAGGAGAGCACCTAGAAGATGTGAGGAGACTCATAAGGCAATCAATACTTCTCTGGGAAATATGAAAATAATAAGATGGAACAATACCTCTGCAGCGCCACCTATTGGAAGGCAGCAAATCAATGTCAGTCCTTGTAGCACGCATTATAACAATGACTGGGAATATTGCCTTCTGTAGAAGATTCTGGCTTTGGCTCATATTCCCAGTCATTGTTACAAAGCTTGTTAAAAGGTCTGACATTGACTTGCAGGAATACTGCCTTCCAATAGGTGGTGTTATAGATGTATTGTTCCATCTTCCCATTTAGAAGAGAAGGGACACAACTACAAAGATCAAACCCATTATGGTGCTAGCCAGCATAGAAGGACTTCATGGTTGTTTCCCCTCCAATCTTTTTCCATGACACTTTGGCCAATCCACACCCTCTTGTTTGTTGACAATGCAATTTCTCTGGAAGGGGGAGTCAAATCTTGAAAAGGGTGCTGCCACCCAGTGGCAAGGGGTCTGAGACAAACTGAGATTGGGCTCCCTCTTTTCAAAATCCTCATGCCAGCTGCATGGTTTGGCTCCATAGTCTCTTATGTACAAGCGTCCATCAACTAAGGCTACTTGCACACAGGCTGTTTTTGGTCCGATTTTCGGACTGAAAAGTTGGCCCAAAAATCATAGAGAAATAGCACCCATACATTTGAATGGGTGTATGCACACAGGATTTTTTTTTCACTCGGACCGTCTGATTTTTGGACAAGAATAGCACATGTCAATATCTTGTGTTCAGCACAATGGTCAGCACACGGATGGTAGGATTTTGGACCCAACTTTTAAATCGCCCGTGTGAAAGTAGCCTTAAGAATACATGTGGGGCAATGCAATACATTACATTATGTGAATAATTATTCATGGGGAAAATTCTATTCTGAAAAATATGTTTCTGGATAATCACATTGTATTAAAAAGTTAGACAGCTTTTTGTATCCTTTGCATTTCAGCTTCTCACCATTTTGAAGATTTCTGCGTACTTTCACGACCGTACGCAGAGCTGTTGAAAATGGTGAAAAACTGGAGCACATAGAATGTTTGAAGGCTTCAGAACTGTCCATTATAAAATCATAAAGCTTCATTCACATAAAATAGACAATCCCTTTAACAGAACAAAACAATTGATCAGTAAGAAAACTGCTAAGTAGTCAAACTTACCGCAAAAAGTTCTGTTACTTGGAATTCAAGGGGTTGCTGAAACATATTTGACTTTTCATATTGTTTCTTCTTTTAGACATCACATCAAAGTTTATGATTTTATGTGCCTGACCTAAATTTCATAGTTGTAGCCTGATTATTATTATTTTTGCAGATCTGAAATGAACCTGGTCTCCAAACGTCAAGGCAAGCTTCAGAAAGGAATCTTGTTTCTTCAAGACAATGCCGCTCCTCACAATGCAGGCATATGCATCAAAAATTCACACATCTTCACTCTGAAGTTCTGAACACCCAGCCTACTTACCTGATCTGCCAACTTCTGATGTTCTTTCGAAAAATTGCCTTATAGTTTCGAGACCAAGTTTACTTCAGATCTGCAAAAAAATTAAATAATTAGGCTCAAAATATGAAATTTAGGTCAGACACAAAAAAATAAACTTTGATATGATAAAAGTATTATTAGTCTAGAAGAAGAAGTAGGAAAAAATAAATCTTTATCAGCACCTCTTGTAGCTTTAATTAGAATTTCATTTATACTCATTTATTATTAGGTGTATGGACAATAAGAAACCGAGTGTCACCAGTATCGTCCCCATTACAGCTCCCGCAGGGGTTATCACCAAGAGTCCCGAATCTTCCTAGTTATGCAGCAATAGATCTAGTATCCCTGTATCACTTTATATATATGATTCTGGAGAAGCTTCTTGGGAGCAGGTCACAGTGGGGAAGTGGAGGGGGGGGGGGGCTTGGGCCCACCATAATACATGATTTTGAGGGCCAAACCCCATCTATACAAATCATGTGCACGCCCCAATATATCAGCAGTAAGATCTAATAGGTTATTTGTAAATCATCCTATAAGATAGATTTAGACACTAGGAGTACGTGAGTGGCTCCAGTGTCACTTCCAAATGGGGTTCTCTTCTACTGGACCTTTGGGGCCAATATTGTGTCAGAGCCCAGACCCACAGGAGAATAGTTTGGTGTTCCAATGAGACAGTCAACAGGTTTACTTAAAGGACTGATATTTAGTGTTTAATTTAGTTTGAGGGGGAAATGCCCTTTACCGTACCCTACAGACTAAAAATCATAACAGTATTATTTTTGTAAAATATTAAAGGGTTTGTGCAACAGTAAAAATATAAAAGCTAGTAGTTGTGTCCATAAATGTGTTGAACTGGCTGTAAGTATTGGTTATGCAGGGTTAGTCCACTGATGTTGGGTATTAAGCTGTGACCATTAACAATACGGTTGGAATTTAAGACTGAAATCTCTTCCAGAGGGCAAAAAGTTCCCATTGGTCAAAGTCAATACAGCATTTGGGACAAGCCTGGACTTGGGTTATCAAGATTTTCTATTTAAGCCCCATAAAAGATGACGAATAAAACTATTTTCTAGACCTTTCATAGTAAATAAGGCCACAAATGCTGCATTTGCATTAAAAAAATTCCTCGAAGAGGGTGGACCGTTTGCTCGCACCCAGGATCTGCATTGCAGTGACGCCATGTCTGCTGTTGTATGCATCATCTAATTAAAGAAATCAGAAAAAAAATAAAAATAAAGTGCTTCTGTAGTAAAAGATAACACACAGTGTGTCGCTTCTTCTGTTCACGTTTTACAATATCCGCCAAAAATTTTTGTGTGTAGAAAAAATTTCTAGAAAATAATTTGCTCTATGGCGGGGTCCCATTAAGGATAGGGATGGTTAACCCTGTTTTGAGCAAAATGATGTAAACAAGAACACTCCCAGCGGCGCAAAGGACGACCACCAGAGTTGCTTTAAAGAAAGAAGTTCTACTCCTGACGAAGGTACTGGGCGCCATGACCGTCAGCAGGGCCGTGCTCACTGCCAACGTGTACACTATGGAGATGCCGGTGTTTAAAGCCACAATCTTTCCAAACTTGGCAAAAGGAGCAATAATACAAAAGAATAGAGGAATGGTAGCTATGACAGTTGTAATCGCGCTGGACACGATGGCCACACCGACATGGCGGACGGCTTCCGTCACTCTCCATTGACGACACGCCAGCTGATCCTAGAAATATAAGCATTCAAGACAGTTAATTAATTCCTGAGGGTGGTGTTGGGGGTTATTTCAAAAGCCAAGTGTTAGCGGGTCATGTCACAGGAATTATAGATCAATAACCATAAAAATGGCCTAAAAATCAACACAGTCAATTACAAAATATTCAGAATTTCAGAGGCTTTCAGCCACAAAAAGTGTAACTATGCA
This sequence comes from Eleutherodactylus coqui, assembly GCF_035609145.1. Taxonomy (NCBI): domain Eukaryota; kingdom Metazoa; phylum Chordata; class Amphibia; order Anura; family Eleutherodactylidae; genus Eleutherodactylus; species Eleutherodactylus coqui. The sequence goes on along the minus strand of NC_089842.1, from coordinate 117,733,426 downwards.
TAAACATATGAGCGTGCAGATAAAAAAGCGCAGCAGCTGTTTGAGGGAGGGTGGGGGGTCATAAAATTGTCAGCATCTGATTGAGCTTTTGGAAATTCTGGCCAAACCTTTAGAAGGCCTTCGCATGCGGCCAATGAATAAATTATACATCACTGTGGTAAATTTAATGCCTTGTTTTGAGCTTCTGGACACTAATGACTTGTAATACTGTGATGGACATTACAATTTTGACCCATTTACGGCGAATGTCAGGAATGTAAATTTCCTGAACGTTTGGAATAATGTAGTGAGACTGGCTCACACTGGGGCTTTGATCTGCGGAAAGTCTGAAGCTGCAGGATGGCGGCTCTAAAATATCAGAATAAATAGGATTTCTAAAGATTGACTGGAGATCTTTTAGTATGTATGAAACAAAATAATGAGAGATGTGGTATGAGACTGCTTTGAATAGCTGACGGATAATGAGTATGTGTGGACTCTGATTAATGGATGCAATTTAACAAAAATGTTGAAAGCGATTTTTAGGAAGTTAGTTTTTCTTTTATATGTTGTTGCAGGAACAACCCAAAAATATTCTGGAGTAAGCACATGATGTGATGTGTTTCTGTGCCCGAAATATGATGGTAATATATTCCGCTATACGTTTACACATATCTGAAGAGTCTCTTGCATCTAACAATGTACTAGGCTGAGAAAGTAAGACATCAGTTACCCTATAAACAGTCATTTAGAATATCCAATATTTTGGAGAATCCTGAGAGACCATACACATTTGAAGCATGCATTAAGTAGATCGAGCTCTACCATATTATGGATATCTTGAGCAGATCAGAGTACTGGGGAACAGGGGAAGAACTTGACCCCATGGTGGTTCCTAATTTCATAATCTAAGCCATTGATTGGCTGGAAAATCACATCATCTGACTAACCCATAGTAGAAATATTAAGTTGTGAAATCTCTATGCAGGTCATGTAGCCTGCCATACAATAATAGCATTAATTGGTTTTTGTTGTGATGTATATTTGCTTTGCTGGCATGTGCTGGTTTAGGGTAATAATATGCGGTATACAATATACTACAGTGGTTCCCAACCTTTTTAGCCTTCGGGCACCCCTGGAAAAAAAACTTTACGGCGCGTCGCCCCTACCAAAAGGGGGTGTGGTTAGGGTGTGGCTTATTACAACATATTATATATTCCGCATTGAATGTCAATTTTCACGTGGTATTTTTTTTTACAGGGGCACCTCTACCCAAAATGTTTACATGATAAACAAAATCTAGTCATTTACAACCCTTTAATGATCATTGCTAACTATTCCCTCCCTCCACCATTTTACATGCAGCCATTCCCTCCCTCCACCATTTTACATGCGGCCATTCTCTCCCTTCCCTTCCTCCCTCCACCATTTTACATGCGGACATTCTCTCCCCTCCCTCCACCATTTTACATGCGGACATTCTCTCCCTCCCTCCCACCCTCCACCATTTACATGCGGCCATTCTCTCCCCTCCCTCCACAATTTTACATGTGACCATTCCCTCCACTCCCTCCTTCGACCATTTTACATGCGCCCATTCCCCCCCCCCCACGCACCTACCACCATCTTACATGTGCCCATTACCCCCCCCCCACACACACCTACCACCACCTTGCATGCACCCATTACACCCCCCCAACGCAGCTACCACCACCTCACATGCGCCCATTACGCCAAACGCATCCACCACCTTACATGCGCCCATTACGCCCCCACGCACCTACCACCACCTTACACGCGCTCATTACGACCCTCGCATTCACCGTCACCTTACATGCGTCCATTACCCCCCCATGCACCCATCACCACCACCTTACATGCGCCCATTACCCCCCCACGCATCCATCACCATCTTATATGCACCTGTTACCCCCCCCTCACACCGATCACCACCACCTTACATGCGCTCATTATCCCCCCGCGCACTCATCACCACCACCTTACATGCACTCATTACCCCCCCACACACACCCATCACCACCACCTTACATGCGCTCATTATCCCCCCCACCCCGCACCCACCACCACCACACCTTACATGCACCCATTACCCCCCCACGCACCTACCACCACCTTACATGCGCCCCCACACACCCATCACCACCACCTTACATGCGCTCATTATCCCCCCCACCCTGCACCCACCACCACCACACCTTACATGCACCCATTACCCCCCCCCACGCACCTACCACCACCTTACATGCGCCCATTACACCCCCCAACGCAGCTACCACCACCTTACATGCGCCATTACGCCCCACGCATCCATCACCACCTTACGTGCTCCCATTACCCCCTCACGCAAGTACCACCACCACCTTACATGCATCCATTACCCCCCCCCCCCCCCCGCATATTAACTCTTTCCACAAGACTTCTGCCCTATTCAGCAATCCCAGCAACCTGATTGGTTGTTTGGGTTGGCTGATTCACCAAATAACCCATCAGGTTGCTGGAATTGCTGAATGGGGCACCACCACAATCACTTTACATGCGTCCCTGGAGTCCAGGGCATGCAAAAAGCCACTTATCTCCAGCACTTTTGCTCAGCTACCAGTATTCTTGGATTCTGTGTATTATGTCACCATCGGAATATGCGGGTGGCGACATAGTTTAATGAATACAAGAATACTAGCTGCAGAGCCGCGGCACCCCGGTTGGGAAACACTGATATACTATATATTGCCTCTGATATTAGATCATTAATTTTCCCCAAGTCATGCTTTAGAAGAATCCCATAACAGTAGTTGGCTGGAAGATCTGCTCTAATATTAACGGGGTTGTCTGATTATTGGACAACCCCTTTTTAATAGCACTTCATGTGTAAATATAATAAATAGAGAGATACCCCTCCATGGACTCCAAGATCCAGCGCTGCAGCCCACTGCGGTCCCAGGATTTGTTGTGACATATGAGGTCACAGGAAATCACATGACCGCTGCAGCCTTTCTTTGGTTCTTGAACTCCTGATATCACGGCATCTAGGATGTGAGTGTTGATGCCAGGAGAATGGGCGGTGATTCTGTAGCCTCTCATTGGCTGCAGTGGTCACCTGATTTCCTGTGACATCATCTTTCACAGGAATCTTCAGTGCTGGATTTCAATGGCTACAGAGGGTTAAGTATATCTCTGTTTATTATTTTCACATAGAGGGTCCTATTAAAAAGGGGTTGTCCAGTAACCGGAAAACTCCCTTAAGCATACTCTGTAGAATACACAGCCCATACACTTGACCAAGCATGCATATATTTTCAATGGGGACATCACTATCAGCTCCTATGAGAGCAGCTCATCGCCCAAAGGGCAAAGCATGTTAAAATCTAACTTTGTGGAGAGTAGCTGCATCCGCGCACACATTATAGGGTCAAGCAGTTCCAACAAAATCGAGAGTTCGGCTAACTTTCATCCAACGTGCTTAGGTACTTTAGGAAATGTTGAAGCCATTAGGGTTCGACATCCAACTGCATGAACATATGCTATGAACACATCTCAGTTCAAGATCTTATTTACCTCCATAAGATGTAGAGGAAGACTTTCTCCAGCCAAAAGATAACCTTCCACCAAATGGACACAATAGTCCACCGAAGATCCGACAAGTATTGATAGAGAAATGGCCTCTACTGCTCCCATCTCCCATCCCAGCAAGTACATGATTGTCACCACTAGACACACGACACCTACAACAAAACAGAAGAGATCTGGTTATCCACACGTGTTGTACATTGGTTCATAAAGGTTTGTCTGATATGAGATCCTCACATCTCTAGCTTATATAGGACTACCATATGGCCACCATGGTAGCTTCTACAGGGCTAGTCACATAGATTTCCTAGGATCTGAAATGGTAGATCAATGTGATATTTTTCCTGCTGCCATGTTACAGCAAAACCTAGTAGAATTTTCATTCAAGTACATGTGAAAATCTAATGCTAACTCCTAAATGACAACTTAATGCTAAAATACCCATAAGTATACACAGACCCAATATTCTTTCCTCTCTATCCCCTCTCCATGGCTGTAAATGTGGGTTATGTTACTCCTGGAGCTGTCTTTTGTCATAACTTTAATTAGTATGTAACGAAGTGTCCCATTGTGTTATTCATATATGTTCAAACTTGTTTATTATATCGTGTTATGTTTCATTAAATCAGGGTGGAAGGGGCTGGTCCAGAGTCCGAAACAGGAAGTTTTGGCCTTTGCCATGTTGATGGCGCTGTTGAAGCTACTGAGTTAAGTGATAGAAAATGGGAGACAGAGCTTCTGCCTGTTTTGTGTAGAAGGGGCAGTGTGAAGAAACTGTCAACCTGTGCTATATTGAAGGACCAACGAGAAGACTTTTGGGTACTTTTTTCCAGCGGTTCTCAAGGGCCACCCACTAACTGCTGACTACGTTGATTCCAGTTTTTGATGCAAAGTTAGGGCTTTTACCCACTAGTGTTTTTTTCCCCCACACGTTAGTGGGACTTTCTAATGTTAAAATCGCATCGCACAAAAATCACAGAATCGCAAACTTGCGATTTTTTGTGCGATACGATTTTAATAGAGATGAGCGAGCATACTCGTTAAGGGCAAATACTTGAGTGAGTATTGTCCTTTTCGACTACCTGCCCGCTCATGAGAAACGATTCGGGTGCCGGCGTGGGAGAGCGGGGGAACACGGGTGGGAGATCTCTCTCTCCCCCGCGCTCCCTCTTGCTCACTCCCGCAACACACCGCTCACCCCCACCGGCACCCGAATCTTTTCTCACGAGCGGTACTCGAAAAGGACAATACTCGCTCAACTATTTGTCCTTAGCGAGTATGCTCGCTCATCTCTAGATTTTAACATTAGAAAGTCCCATTGACATTTTGAAAAGAAAAAAAAGCTGCTAGTGGGTGAAAGCCCTTATACGGTAGATTAAAAGAGTTTTCAGGAACACGTGGAACTCCTGTGTCTTCAAGTGTCACAATTAGCACAGTGCCATCCCTGTAGTAGGGCGCTTTTCCCGAACTATTCATCATCTTGGTTCGACCATGGGGACACACAGTTCCTGCCATAAGGGAAATGGACCCAGCATTTCAAGAACAAAGAGGTCGAACAAACACTACCAGACAAGTTAGCAGTTCTGGTCAGATACCCATTCAGCCTGTGCCAGAACCAAGCAATTTCCTGCTACAAGTCCACAAAAAAAGGCACCGAGGTAGCAATGTCCACATGACACCCCACATGCATGCATGACCAATTCAGCTCTCTACAATTGTATATTACCTGTTATAAGGCAGTGTCATAATTCCCTCCTTCCCTTTTCATTTCGTACCTGTTTGCAGTAAAAGGAAGCAGTAACAATATTCCTAATGAATACGATGTACTGCTCCAGTGACTGCTAAACACATCCGATGCCACAGTATTCCTCATAGTATCCACAGATCATCGGGTTGTAATAGACCATGAAACATTGACTGTACGAGAAACAGCGCAATAGTAGAATGGAAGGAAGAGAATGGTTGGACGCAGCAAGGCTTATTATAGACAATGGAGGCATGTGACAAAGCTTATAATAGACAATGACTATTATACTGCACCTAAACCACATAAAAGTAGTCATGCTCATACCTAATATAGTGAGCAGCACTGGGATTAAGAGCAGGACGTGCGTAGTGAAGATAGCCACAGCAGTCACGCAGATGGCAAGGGAGAGGATGAGACCGTACAAGGCGCTCTGTACCCCTGGAAGATAGAACATGGTTGAACACTGCTGACAATTTCATGTATCCTGTACTGAACCTGAGTTACATCTAGTATTATACCCCAGAGCTGCACTCACTATTCTGCTGGTGGAGCCACTATATATATACATTACATTACTTATCCTGTACTGATCCTGAGTTACATCCAGTATTATACTCCAAAGCTGCACTCACTATTCTGCTGGTGGAGTTACTGGTTATATACATTACATTACTTATCCTGTACTGATCCTGAGTTACATCCTGTTTTCTACTCCAGAGCTGTACTCACTATTCTGCTGATAAAGTCACTGTGTACATACATTACATTACCTATCATGCACTGATCCTCAGTTCCATCCTCTATTTTACTCCAGAGCAGCACTCACTATTCTGCTGGTGGAGTCACTGTGTACATACATTACTTATCCTGTACTGGTCCTGAGTTACATCCAGTATTATATTCCAGAGCTGCACTCACTATTTTGCTGGTGAAGTCACTGGTTATATACATTACATTACTTATCCTGTACTGATCCCGAGTTACATCCTGTATTATACTCCAGAGCTGCACTCACTATTCTGCTGGTGGAGTCACTGTGTACATACATTACATTACTTATCCAATACTGATTCTCAGTTCCAACCTAAATTATACTCCAGAGCTGCACTCACTATTCTGCTGGTGGATTCACTATATAGATTATTAATCCTGTACTGATCCTGAGTTACATCCTGAATTATACTCCAGAGCTGCACTCACAAACTCTCTATTTTGCTGCTCACAAGTGGAAATAGTCATCAAGTTTATTGTCAGTTACTCCTCGAACAATCTGAATCCTTATAATGCGGGGGAGTAGTTAGTTAGTTCCTCCTGTATAATACTGGTATACAGTCTCTGATACAAAGCCTAACAGAGAAGCTCTGGGCAAGTGCTGAACAAGCAGGTGATGCTCTGGAATTTACAACATGGTATAAGTTGTTGTGGGTACCATTAGATTTTCCTGCACAGGGGGCAAACAGCCTCGTTTAGCTCTGCCCTGTTACCCTAATATCTCTCAGGCACACCTTCTGGCTCTAATTTCGTTATTGGTCTCTGCTGAAACAAGTTGATTTCCAGAGTAAAGAGACTGTAATATAGATGACCACTCCTCAGTTGGGATTGTGGAGCTCCACTGGGACTACATGATTGTGAGCTGTAGTACCAGGCACAGCCACAAAAGTATGAATGGCAGTATTCATGGGTAAACTACTGTGAGTCATACCGATCAGATATTGATGGTCTATACCCCAAGGACAGCTCATCAATATGACATTCTGAGAAGACCATTTATAACACTAGTGGAAGTGTCTGCTCTAACCTGCTTACTGATGCATTTCTTTTCTTACTGTTAACTAACAACCCTATTCAGTTGCCTATACAAATCACTATCTTTTTGCAACATTCTATATGGGTTGCAATGACCCACAACTTGCCTATGATCTCCATGAAGATCTGCTTCCAGTGTTCGCATGTCTGGAACCCGTGTTTCAGTGCCGAGTCTGCAGGGAGATGCAGCAAGTGCTGTTGGAGGAATGACTCCCATTTCAAATAATCTTTATATGTCTGGAAGGAGGATTTACCCTTGTAGGTTGTCTGCACGGAAATATAGATAATGTATTAGACAGACTTCATAGTCTCATCTGCAGCTTGTTCTAGGTATATATATGTATACAGTCAGGACACATGGGGATGCAATGAGCTCTGCCTGTTACAGGGCTTCTGCTGCTTCTCATGAAATCATAATAGAGAGATGAATAAGGCAAAAGCACAGGCCGTTCTGAGCCGGCTCTGGGGATGCAGTAAATCTGCTTGTCAATTTAAAGGGGAGAGCACCCAGATATAAAGTAGTAATGTTCCTAATGAAAGTCAGGAGTGAAACACAGATGGAGGAGCAACACTCAAGTCTAGAATGTCACTGCGGAATAATGGATCAGGATTTTTTCGTATCAAATTTTCAAAAATTCGACTCCATTATTTTTGAGTTTTGTTTCTAAGAAAGTTGGGTCACAGGAAAAATAATTGCTTCAGCTCCCACTTGTAGTGGCATTCATAAATGCATGGGGCCCATGGTAAAGATCAAAGTGCTTGGGGAGTACAGATGGCAACCATATCTGATGTCAGCCAACTTTCTAAACTATTACTCTGTAATAACTGAATAGTAAATGACTTAAATATTTTAGGAGTTCTCCCTTAACACCGGACCCAACAAAGAAAGTTTCTTTAATCCAGTATCTAATGGTATGGAAAAAGCAGAATCAAAACTGCCAACAGGGAGGATGTTGACCGACTCCTGGAAAACCTGGAGAATTTTACTAATTAGACTGCAAACCCATAATATTATATCTGGTCCTTACAGATTCAAATGCCATGGAGATCCATTGGACCTTCCCATCTTTCACACCCACAGCCCCATGGGAGAGCTGGCCAGGAAGAAGGTTTGGCTCGGGGATGTTCTTGCATTCAGGATGCAACATCTGAAGAAAGGAGGATATACTGTAACCTGGGGAGACAAATTATTTTGGGATATAGACAATGAAACAAGCTGGCATCATATGAGACGGTTTGCAGAATATTATATGGTGTGCTTACTGGGTCTCCTCACTCAGATGAAGGGGCAGATTAGGGAAATAAGGGGCAACTTCATGATAGTGCAGGATCACTAAATCATCCCAGACAGATATTTGTCCAGCCTTTGTTTGAACACTTCCATTGAAGGAGAACTCGCCACCTCCCATGGTAACCTTCTGCACTCATTGATCACCCTCACTGTCAGAAAGTTTTTTTCTAATGTCTAATCTGTGTCTCCTCCCTTTCAGTTTCATCCCATTGCTTCTAGTCTTTCCTTGTACAAATGAGAATAGGGATGATAGCTCTGCACTGTGACAGCCCTTCAGATATTTGTAGACAGCTATTAAGTCTCTTCTCAGCCTTTTGTGAAAGTTAAACATTTCCAGATCCTTTAACCGTTTCTCCAATCCCAAAAGTTCCATTAATCCCAATAATTATCCTACAGCATAGTACATAAAGCATATCTGACCTCTATAATCCTAATTTTGAGAAGCATGCTAACCCATTGGACTCTGTGTGCATATAGTCATATAACACAACAGCAAGCAAACCTGTCCCATATATTCATGTGTAATATGCAATAGCATGCTGAGCTAGAAAGGTGATGGATTCCAATAATCATCCTAAAGGTTAGAAAGGCAACCTTGTCCCACCCCTATTGTTATACTATGTAAGGTCAATCAAAATCTTTTAGGACCTGGATCCCAATAGTCAAATTATGCAGTAACTGGATAAGCGTGGACAACAACCATATGATGTACTGTAAATCCTGTCATCCCCAAAGTCACACTAAGGGGTAACAAGACATGCTTGTCTGGCCTCAGCTCACTGTGAAGAAGCAAGATGCCTGCTTGGCCCCTGGTATCCTATAGTAATACCACAGATTAGCCACTAACCCCTCTTTGCTGTACTATGCAATCCTGCCAATTAAGCCTGCCTGACATTAGTCCCATGTAGTGCTCCCAAGAAGCACTCCTGTTAAATATATGTAAGTTTATCTAGTGAACTATAACAATATAGTATAGAGGTATAGGGGCGAAGGACGAGAACATTATCCTTCCATTATATAAGGCACTTGTCAGGCCTCACATGGAATACTGTGCACAGTTCTGGTCACCGATGCTCAGGAAAGATGTTACAGTATTGGAGGGGGTTCAAAGAAGGGCAACTAAACTAATACATGGAATGACGGGACTGGAATACCCAGAGAGGCTATCCAAACTGGGATTATTTACTCTAGAAAAAAGACGGCTAAGGGGTGATCAAATAACTATGTATAAATACATGAGGGGACGATACAAGGATCTCTACCAGGATCTGTTTACACCCAGGACTGCGACGGTAACAAGAGGGCATCCGCTACGTCTAGAAGAAAGCAGGTTTCATCACTAAAATAGAAGGGGATTCTTTACTGTTAGAGCAGTTAGACTGTGGAACTCTCTGCCTGAGGAAGTAGTGATGGCAAAATCCATAGAGGAGTTTAAAAGGGGACTAGATGTCTTTCTGGAGAGTAAGGATATTATAGATTATAAATCTTAGGTTAATTATTAATCCGGGTATACAGGTAGATAGGAACTATTAGGGGTTGATCCAGGGAACAGTCTGATTGCCATTGGGGAGTCGGAAAGGAATTTTTTCCCCAAAATGGCTAATTAGCTTCTGCTCTTAGGGTTTTTTGCCTTCCTCTGGATCAACAACACAGGAGGATAGCCAGGCTGGACTAGATGGACATTGTCTTCATTCGGCCTTACAAACTATGTAATATGGCAAGCGTATGCCACCATGGCCCTTTAGAGTCTGAGTAGAAAGTGGGTAGTGCTTGACCATTCACACCATAGAAATCCCTCCATTTAAGCTGAAGCACTGAAACTGTCTGATAAGAATACCCGACATGTAATACAAAAGTAGTGTCTTACCTGAAGGGAGACACTGTGCTCCACCTGCTTTCACCAAGTCTGTATTACTGGCTATCTCTTTGCACAGTCGGCAGAGATTACCGATTTCTTTAAAGAGGTCAAACTTGTCATCATAGATCACCCTGCCCTTTCAGAAAAAGACAAGAACAAGGCGGAAGAAAGATGTCAGGCAGGGGATAATAAGACAGTGATACCTAAAAGGGAAATCCATGCTAAGTCATTGGACACATTGAGTAAAACTCTGCGTATTCCTTGCGTATTTCCCTGCTTCTGAGTGCGGATGCATTTTTTTTGCGTGGGTATATCTGGTTATCAGAGAAGTTGATGTGGCCATCTTTGCTTGTCCAAGCCCAGAGGGCCGCTTTAAGTGAATGTACAAGTATAAACAGTAATATAACCAATAATTCTTATGCTTCACATAGTGGTTAGTAATAAACATTTTCTAGATAGATAGTAGACTAAAACAATCCATCACTGAAATCATTAAAGAAACAATCCCGCCCCTCACCAAAGCAGTGTAAGGACTTTACAGTCACTATTACAGTATAGTTTCTACATTGTTAAAGCCAATGACAGTCATTTCCATAACCTCAACAAGTCTATGTCAGATTCTACCCATTTATGGTAATTATTTTCCCTAAACAGACATCATTTGATAGATGTGAAAACTAAGCTTATAATGGTTTCGAATGAAAAAAGATCCCCGCGCCTTCAAGAAAACCTTCTTTAATGTTCAAGCTACGCGTTTCAACATATAAAATGTCTTTTTCAAGCTTACATACACAACGCTACTGCGGTCCAAATTTTCAATCAACTTTATTCAACGCAGTAGCGTTCCATAGTAAGATACGGGACTATGTCAGGTGATCAATTAATCACTCCAATTAACAAACACGCCCCCTCTAAATGAGATCAAGTGTGCCATGTAGTAAAGTGCTCTCTGTGTATATATATATACATATATATGTAACAAAATAGCATATGTATGTAAGCTTGAAAAAGACATTTTATATGTTGAAACGCGTAGCTTGAACATTAAGGAAGGTTTTCTTGAAGGCGCGGGGATCTTTTTTTATTCGAAACTACAACATTTATCCTGCCGACCGTGCCTGCAAGCACGAGCCTTGGAACTCCCGAGACGCCGCTCCTGGGATACACAGCCAAAGGAGTAAAAGAAACCTTGATACCGCAGACCAGGACAACAGGTGCCGAAGGATTAACGCCTTAATCTACGGATTAACCCTTCGTGCACCAGGTAAGTCCGATTTAAAATACTACCTTTAATAGGTAATTTTATAAAGTATGAGAGGCGCATTGCAAACTGTTATCTTTTATAAGCTTATAATGGGAGAGATAATCAAAAATAGTAAAGTAGTAAGAAAATGATCCATAAAGGAGAAATCCATAAAGGGGGAATCATTTGACCAAATCTAAATAAACGTATGTTACTACTTTCCAATTTGAAGCCTTACTGCCATTGGTTTACTATGTAAAGTCAATACTGAGTAGTCATGTGTTGACTGCAGTTCTCCTTTAAGTGATATCATACCGTCTCTAGGCATTGATAGGATACATTTATCTGCTGCATGTAAGTGTATGTTACATGTTAAAAACTAAGTTTCCTACCAGTTCCCCCAACACATGATTATCTGGGACTCTTGTCCGATTTACTCCTCGAATTCCAAAGACAACAAACACCATGGCTCCAGTGTCCACAAGGGGGCGGACTGCAGGCTTGCCACAGGCCGTGTTCAAGCAAGGATTAAAGTTCAATGTTGGAGACAACTTTTTTGGAGGTCCTGAGAACAACAGAAAAACATCAGTTTTGTCCAAAAGCCTTAAATTGAATATCCACCTTTAAATATTATTTTTTTATTTAAATAGATCAAAAATTCTGTGTTGATTTCTTAAAACATCTTTGTAGAGCTCAGAGCTCTAAATCCCTTCTATAGACAGCTAAACAAAAATCCAGCTGCCTATGCCACCAATAGGGGGAGCTTAGGAGCTTCCTGCATACTGGTTCACATTGAACTCCATAATAACAGGCTGAACTGGATGGACATTGTCTTTTTTCAGCCTTGCATAATATCTTACTATGTATACAGTAAGCTACTAAAACTCCCGCTAGTGGTGACAGATTTTTAGTTTCATGTTTATGAAGCTGACTATGAGAAAAATGGAATTCTGATTGCTATAATAGTATATTAAGAAACTAATTAGTACATAAGTTAGTGACTAGAGATGAGCGAACACCAAAATGTTCGGGTGTTCGTTATTCGAAACGAACTTCCCGCGATGTTCGAGGGTTCGTTTTGAATAACGAACCCCATTGAAGTCAATGGGCGACCAGAGCATTTTTGTATTTCGCCGATGCTCGCTAAGCTTTTCATGTGTGAAAATCTGGGCAATTCAAGAAAGTGATGGGAATGACACAGAAACGGATAGGGCAGGCGAGGGGCTACATGTTGGGCTGCATCTCAAGTTCACAGGTCCCACTATTAAGCCACAATACCGGCAAGAGTGGGCCCCCCCCCTCCCAACAACTTTTACTTCTGAAAAGCCCTCATTAGCATGGCATACCTTTGCTAAGCACCACACTAGCTACAACAAAGCACAATCACTGCCTGGATGACACTCCGCTGCCACTTCTCCTGGGTTACATGCTGACCAACCGCCCCCCCTCCCTCCCACAGCGCACACCAAAGTGTCCCTGCGCAGCCTTCAGCTGCCCTCATGCCACACCACCCTCATGTCTATTTAGAAGTGCGTCTGCCATGAGGAGGAACCGCAGGCACACACTGCAGAGGGTTGGCACGGCTAGGCAGCGACCCTCTTTAAAAGGGGCGGGGCGATAGCCCACAATGCTGTACAGAAGCAATGAGAAATATAATCCTGTGCCACCGCCATCAGGAGCTGCACACGTGGGCATAGCAATGGGGAACCTATGTGCCACACACTATTCATTCTGTCAAGGTGTCTGCATGCCCCAGTCAGACTGGTAATATGTACCTTAACAGTAACCGCGTTGGTGGTAATGTGGTGGTGACTGCGGACCTAGTAGCACGGTTGTATTTTGTTGGTTTTCGGAATGCGGCCAGGATTAAGTGGGCCGTGGCGGGGGGATGGTGTGGGGGCTCTCTTGTTGTGTCGGTAAAGGTGAAATTCTTGGACTGCCACCAGACGAACCAATGCAAAGGCATTTGCCAAGAATGTTTTCCCTGTTGGAGGAGGAGGGGGATGTTTTTGAGGCACTACGTGTCCTCTCCACGTGTCCGTGGTTATATGCACCTTAACAGTAACCGCGTTGGTGGTAATGTGGTGGTGACTGCGGACCTAGTAGCACGGTTGTATTTTGTTGGTTTTCGGAATGCGGCCAGGATTAAGTGGGCCGTGGCGGGGGGATGGTGTGGGGGCTCTCTTGTTGTGTCGGTAAAGGTGAAATTCTTGGACTGCCACCAGACGAACCAATGCAAAGGCATTTGCCAAGAATGTTTTCCCTGTTGGAGGAGGAGGGGGATGTTTTTGAGGCACTACGTGTCCTCTCCACGTGTCCGTGGTTATATGCACCTTAACAGTAACCGCGTTGGTGGGAAATGGCCTCGCCGCCATGATGTCTTTGGGAAGCCTCTGTTTCCACACCCCAGAGACATACCATTAGCAGCGGTATAGGCAGAGCCCAGAATTCGTAACATTTCAGCCGTAGCATTAGGACAGGCCCCACTAACATATCAGTAGCAGCATTATAGGAGGAGCGCAGTCTTCGTTCCATGTCAGCAATAGTAGCACTCAAGACAGGCCCCAGTAACAATTCCGAAGCAGCAGTATAGCGGGAGCGCAGTCTTCGTTCCATGTCAGCAATAGTAGCACTCAAGACAGGCCCCAGTAACAATTCCGAAGCAGCAGTATAGCGGGAGCGCAGTCTTAGTTCCATTTCAGTAGCCTTAGTATAGCCAAGGCCCAAGTTACATTTATGTAGCTAAAGTGTAGGCCAACCCCACACACCTTTCTGTACCGTGAGTGCAGGCGAAGAACATACAAATTGCTATGATTACACTGTAGGTGAGGGCCCCAAAAAATTGGTGTACCAACAGTACTAATGTACCTCAGTAAAAATTGGCCATGCCCAACCAAGATGGCAGGTGAATCGCTTTGGTTAATGTGGCTTAAGTGGTAACTAGGCCTGGAGGCAGCCCAGTGTAACGAAAAATTGGTTCAAGTTAAAGTTCCAACGCTTTTAAGCGCATTGAAACTTATAAAAATTGTTCAGAAAAATTATTTGAGTGAGCCTTGTGGCCCTAAGAAAAATTGCCCGTTCAGCGTGATTACGTGAGGTTTCAGGAGGAGGAGCAGGAGGAGGAGGAGGAATATTAGACACAGATTGATGAAGCAGAAATGTCCCCGTTTTGGATGGTGAGAGAGAACGTAGCTTCCATCCGCGGGTGCAGCCTACGTATTGCTTACGTATCGCTGCTGTCCGCTGGTGGAGAACAGTAGTCTGGGGAAATCCAGCCTTTGTTCATCTTGATGAGTGTTAGCCTGTCGGCACTGTCGGTTGACAAGCGGCTACGCTTATCTGTGATGATTCCCCCAGCCGCACTAAACACCCTCTCCGACAAGACGCTAGCCGCAGGACAAGCAAGCACCTCCAGGGCATACAGCGCTAGTTCAGGCCACGTGTCCAGCTTCGACACCCAGTAGTTGTAGGGGGCAGAGGCGTCACCGAGGATGGTCGTGCGATCGGCTACGTACTCCCTCACCATCCTTTTACAGTGCTCCCGCCGACTCAGCCTTGACTGGGGAGCGGTGACACAGTCTTGCTGGGGAGCCATAAAGCTGGCCAGGCCCTTAAAGACTGTTGCACTGCCTGGGATGTACATGCTGCTCGATCTCCGCACCTCCCCTGCTACCTTGCCCTCGGTACTGCGCCTTCTGCCACTAGCGCTGTCGGCTGGGAATTTTACCATCAGCTTGTCCGCCAGGGTCCTGTGGTATAGCAACACTCTCGAACCCCTTTCCTCTTCGGGAATGAGAGTGGGCAGGTTCTCCTTATAGCGTGGGTCGAGCAGTGTGTACACCCAGTAATCCGTTGTGGCCAGAATGCATGCAACGCGAGGGTCACGAGAAAGGCATCCTAACATGAAGTCAGCCATGTGTGCCAGGGTACCAGTACGCAACACATGGCTGTCTTCACTAGGAAGATCACTTTCAGGATCCTCCTCCTCCTCCTCCTCCTCCTCAGGCCATACACGCTGAAAGGATGACAGGCAATCAGCCGGTGTACCGTCAGCAGCGGGCCAAGCTGTCTCTTCCCCCTCCTCCTCATCCTCCTCATGCTCCTCCTCCTCCTCCTGTACGCGCTGAGAAATAGACAGGAGGGTGCCCTGACTATCCAGCGGCATACTGTCTTCCACCGCCCCCGTTTCCGAGCGCAAAGCAGCTGCCTTTATGGTTTGCAGGGAATTTCTCAAGATGCATAGCAGAGGAATGGTGATGCTAATGATTGTAGCATCGCCGCTCACCACCTGGGTAGACTCCTCAAAATTACCAAGGACATGGCAGATGTCTGCCAACCAGGCCCACTCTTCTGAAAGGAATTGAGGAGGCTGACTCCCACTGCGCCGCCCATGTTGGAGTTGGTATTCGACTATAGCTCTACGCTGTTCATAGAGCCTGGCCAACATGTGGAGCGTAGAGTTCCACCGTGTGGGCACGTCGCACAGCAGTCGGTGCACTGGCAGCTTAAAGTGATGTTGCAGGGTGCGCAGGGTGGCAGCGTCCGTGTGGGACTTGCGGAAATGTGCGCAGAGCCGGCGCGCCTTTACGAGCAGGTCTGACAAGCGTGAGTAGCTTTTCAGAAAGCGCTGAACCACCAAATTAAAGACGTGGGCCAGGCATGGCACGTGCGTGAGGCTGCCGAGCTGCAGAGCCGCCACCAGGTTACGGCCGTTGTCACACACGACCATGCCCGGTTGGAGGCTCAGCGGCGCAAGCCAGCGGTCGGTCTGCTGTGTCAGACCCTGCAGCAGTTCGTGGGCCGTGTGCCTCTTATCGCCTAAGCTGAGTAGTTTCAGCATGGCCTGCTGACGCTTGCCCACCGCTGTGCTGCCACACCGCGCGACACCGACTGCTGGCGACATGCTGCTGCTAACACATCTTGATTGCGAGACAGAGGAGGAGGAGGAGGAGGGTGCTTTAGTGGAGGAAGCATACACCTCCGCAGATACCACCACCGAGCTGGGGCCCGCAATTCTGGGGGTGGGTAGGACGTGAGCGGTCCCAGGCTCTGACTCTGTCCCAGCCTCCACTAAATTCACCCAATGTGCCGTCAGGGAGATGTAGTGGCCCTGCCCGCCTGTGCTTGTCCACGTGTCCGTTGTTAAGTGGACCGTGGCAGTAACCGCGTTGGTGAGGGCGCGTACAATGTTGCGGGAGACGTGGTCGTGCAGGGCTGGGACGGCACATCGGGAAAAGTAGTGGCGACTGGGAACTGAGTAGCGTGGGGCCGCCGCCTCCATGATACTTTTGAAGGACTCAGTTTCCACAACCCTATACGGCAGCATCTCAAGGCTGATGAATTTTGCTATGCGGACGGTTAACGTTTGAGCGTGCGGGTGCGTGGCGGCGTACTTGCGCTTGCGCTCCAACAGTTGCGCAAGCGACGGCTGGACGGTGCGCTGAACTACACTGCTGGATGGGGCCGAGGACAGCGGAGATGAGGGTGTGGGTGCAGGCCATGAGGCGGTAGTGCCCGTGTCCTGAGAGGGGGGTTGGATCTCAGTGGCAGGTTGGGGCACAGGGGGAGAGGCAGGGGTGCAAACCGGAGGCGCTGAAAGGCCTTCGTCCCACCTTGTGGGGTGCTTGGCCATCATATGTCTGCGCATGGTGGTGGTGGTGAGGCTGTTGGTGTTGGCTCCCCGGCTGAGCTTTGCGCGACAAAGGTTGCACACCACTGTTCGTCGGTCGTCAGGCGTCTCTGTGAAAAACTGCCAGACCTTAGAGCACCTCGGCCTCTGCAGGGTGGCATGGCGCGAGGGGGCGCTTTGGGAAACAGTTGGTGGATTATTCGGTCTGGCCCTGCCTCTACCCCTGGCCACCGCACTGCCTCTTGCAACCTGCCCTGCTGATGCCCTTGACTCCCCCTCTGAAGACCTGTCCTCCTGAGTAAGCGTTGCACACCAGGTGGGGTCAGTCACCTCATCGTCCTGCTGCTCTTCCTCCGAATCCTCTGTGCGCTGCTCCCTCGGACTTACTGCCCTTACTACTACCTCACTGCAAGACAACTGTGTCTGATCGTCATCGTCCTCCTCACCCACAGAAAGTTGTTGAGACAGTTGGCGGAAGTCCCCAGCCTCTTCCCCCGGACCCCGGGAACTTTCAAATGGTTGGGCATCAGTGACGATAAACTCCTCTGGTGGGAGAGGAACCGCTGCTGCCCAATCTAAGCAGGGGCCCGAGAACAGTTCCTGGGAGTGTTCCCGCTCCTGAGCAGGTGTCATTGTAGTGGAGTGAGGAGGCTGGGAGGAAGGAGGAGCAGCAGACAGAGGATTCGGATTTGCAGCAGTGGACGGCGCAGAACTGCGTGTTGACGATAGGTTGCTCGAAGCACTTTCTGCCATCCAGGACAGGACCTGCTCACACTGCTCATTTTCTAATAACCGTCTCCCGCGTGGACCCATTAATTGGGCGATGAATGTGGGGACGCCAGAAACGTGCCTCTCTCCTAATCGCGCAGCAGTCGGCTGCGACACACCTGGATCAGGAGCTCGGCCTGTGCCCACACCCTGACTTGGCCCTCCGCGTCCTCGGCCGCGTCCACGTCCTCTAGGCCTACCCCTACCCCTCAGCATGCTGTATTACCAGTGATTTGATTTCACAGGCAGGAAATAAATTGGCGCAAGACTGCAGGCCAAATATAATTTTTTCCCTTTTTTGAAAACGAAAGGCCCCACTGCCTCTAGTGAATGAATAATCTAAGTTTTATAACTGTGCTGTGGCCCTGCTAATGTGGCACAGAACTTGAGGGTAGCAGAGTTATTAACTCTGGCAGAGCAGGTATTTTTTTTTCCAATTAAGGAAAGCAAATGGCGAAGCCAGCAGTAAACCGTAGCTGGGTGCGTCTGATTTTTAAACGTTGCACACGCAGCCGACACGTGTCCACCGCCCTTAGGACGGACAGAGGCAGGACAAATAGAATTATTTTCAGTTTTTTTCCACCAAAAGGCAGCACTGTGTATATTCAATGAACATGAGAAGTTTAATAACTGTGCTGTGGCCCTGCTAATGTGGCACAGAACTTGAGGGTAGCAGAGTTATTAACTCTGGCAGAGCAGGTATTTTTTTTTCCAATTAAGGAAAGCAAATGCCGAAGCCAGCAGTAAACCGTAGCTGGGTGCGTCTGATTTTTAAACGTTGCACACGCAGCCGACACGTGTCCACCGCCCTTAGGACGGACAGAGGCAGGACAAATAGAATTATTTTCAGTTTTTTTCCACCAAAAGGCAGCACTGCGTATATTCAATGAACATGAGAAGTTTAATAACTGTGCTGTGGCCCTGCTAATGTGGCACAGAACTTGAGGGTAGCAGAGTTATTAACTCTGGCAGAGCAGGTATTTTTTTTTCCAATTAAGGAAAGCAAATGGCGAAGCCAGCAGTAAACCGTAGCTGGGTGCATCTGATTTTTAAACGTTGCACACGCAGCCGACACGTGTCCACCGCCCTTAGGACGGACAGAGGCAGGACAAATAGAATTATTTTCAGTTTTTTTCCACCAAAAGGCAGCACTGCGTATATTCAATGAACATGAGAAGTTTAATAACTGTGCTGTGGCCCTGCTAATGTGGCACAGAACTTGAGGGTAGCAGAGTTATTATAACTCTGGCAGAGCAGGTATTTTTTTTCCAAATTAAGGAAAGCAAATGGCGAAGCCAGCAGTAAAACGTAGCTGGGTGCGTCTGATTTTTAAACGTTGCACACGCAGCCGACACGTGTCCACCGCCCTTAGGACGGACAGAGGCAGGACAAATAGAATTATTTTCAGTTTTTTTCCACCAAAAGGCCGCACTGCGTATATTCAATGAATAATAACTGTGTTGTGGCCCTGCCTACACAATTCTTTCCCTGCAGTATCAATGGAGGGTGCAATGCTCTGCAGAGGCGATTTTGAGAAGAAAAAAAAAATGCAGCACAGCTAACAGCAGCCAGCACAGTACTGCACACGGTTAAATATGGCCCTAGAAAGGACCGTTGAGGTTCTTGAAGGCTACACTCACTCCTAACACTCTCCCTGCCTATGCAACACTTCTGTCCCTAATGCCGGGTGCAACGCTCTGCAGAGCCGATTTTGAGAAAAAAAAAAATTGCCACTGCTAACAGCAGCCAACACACAGCTATCAGTGGCCCTAATAAGGACCTTTGGGGGTCTTGAAGCCCACACTAACTACCAATTCTTTCCCTACAGCAGCTCCGGTACAAACAGCACTGTCCCTCACTAACTCACAAGGCATCTGTGGCGAGCCGCGGGAGGGGCCGACTTTTATATTAGGCGGACACCTGATCTCCCCAGCCACTCACTGCAGGGGGGTGGTATAGGGCTTGAACGACGCAGGGGGAAGTTGTAATGCCTTCCCTGTCTTTCAATTGGCCAGAAAAGCGCGCTAACGTCTCAGGGAAGGAAATGAAAGTAACCCGAACACCGCATGGTGTTCGTTACGAATAACGAACATCCCGAACACCCTAATATCCGCACGGATATCAAGTTCGGACGAACACGTTCGCTCATCTCTATTAGTGACATCATTGTGGAGAAACTGAATTAGATAGAAAGTGTATGAGGAGGACTTTGTATTGCTATCTCCCAGGACTGAACCTTCCCCTTGTTTACTAAGCCAAGTATGCTCAGGGGTCTGACTATAGGGCATAACATGCAAGGACTAACAGACAAGTGGTGAAGGAAGAGTGATGAAAGTACATCCGGTGGGTGACTGGCTGAGCACAAGACTCCATAGTCTTTAAAAGGGCTTTCTGAGAGTAAAGAAAAAAATTGTATGCGCAAGAAATGGGCTAAAATAAAAAAAAAGTCAATACTCACTAGTAAGATGTCCTCTTAGTCAAGCTCAGGAGCCCTAGTTCACAGCCCGATAAGAAGCTGCAGTGGTTACGTGTCATTCATTGTACATATGACTACTCAGCCAATCATTGGTTTCAGCAGTCATATGTCATTCATGGCTGTATCACCAATGACTAGCTAAGCCATCACGTGTAAAGTGAACGGCATGTTATTACGGCTGCTTCTTCTGGGACCAGAGTGGTGGGGATGGGGACTTCTGTGCTGGACCAGGGGACATCTAACCAGTGAGTATTACTTATTTTTATTTAGCCCATTCCCTACTCAATGTTTTTCTTACTTTCCAAAAACCTCATTAATATGTCTACAGTCACAACTTCATGTATACAACAATGTAGGAGGAATTAACAAGCATAAAACACTGCTCTAGTGTGAGTGAGATACTATGCAGATTAAAGGGACTTTTATATGGCCCGTTCATTGGGCACAAATGGTCTCCTTAACCTTCATTCACCAAATCATCGGGTCATGGAAAAAGGACAGTGATCAGCCAATGGATGCGTGAACACTCGGTTGTTTGCATAAAAATACTCACTGGTCAATTGTACATCTCTCTGTTCATATGAGATGTACATCTGACCAATAACAGCTCTATGGAGACTAATGATCATAGCAATAGTACTTTGTTTCCATATCAGCGATTCTTGGTTCATGTAAAATAAGTCTAAACGAGCATCAATCAACAGGCTTTAATGATCGGCGCTCGTTACATCGATTTGAGAATCGACTTGTATGAAGGCCATGTAAAAGTAACAGTGATCAGCCAACGAAAGAGTGAACACTAATTCAGTGGCTGACGGTTGCTTTCTAATAAGGACAAAAATGCTCGCTGGTCAGCTGTAGATTTTGCCGTGTGAATGGGGAGATGCACAGCTGACAAATGACAGCTCTATGTATATATATATACATATCAGCGATTCTTGGTCCATGTAAAGAGACTTTAAAGAGAGTCGATCAGCATGCTTTGTCGTTACATTGGGCAGATAGATTGGCCCTCGTGGAACCACCATAATAGAGCAGAAACATTCACAGGAACCCATAAGTTGTGCCTTTTGCAACATAACGTCCTTTCAGATTTCATTTTGTGATGGTGTAATTGTGCATTATGAATCTGATCCGCCACATTTCTGCTATGAACACAGTCGCATCAGTAAGGTATAACAGAAAGCTTAGATTTCATTGAAGTCCATGACCATAGTTGTCTCCGCATCACCAAGTTGGGGGTCTTTTATTTTCGAGGATTGCTGTGTTATTCTTCTAGCTTAGTGTCCTGTTGGGTTTTCCTTTCAGTGTATTACATTTGATGGTTTAAGAATATTTTCTTTGGCCGAGGCTGCGAGTACTGCTGATTCCCATTGTTGTTAATGTGATGAGACATAGTTTTTGGTTCTTAATTAGCTGCTGTATGAATTTGCTTTAGTCTTGTAATAAAACCACATCTGTGTCTGAACGGCCCTTATGTTCAGTGTTTAACATTCTGGAGGAGTCTCACGTGTTGCTTATATTCAGTCAATTGGTGAGCCGCAGTACACAAAGGGAAACTAATACAACATATCATCGCAGCGCACTTAACAGCTGCCTAGTGCCATTATCTACCAGCATAGGAACATGCTAGGCTATCAGCAGGGTGCGTGGTAATTACCATATGGAAGCCTATGTCTCCTGCTCATTATCTTGGGACTCCATAACCTACAGGTATAATGTGTGAAGCCTTTTTCTCCCGATAGGATGTTTTCTCCACATAGCTGTCAATATATGTTCAATTAAAACAAGGAAGGGTATGTCAAACTTGGTATCTCACTAGGCTACAGTATGGTCTCCTAGCCTCAACTTACACGCCTGCATTATTAGACTAGCATGATCACTGGTCTCTCCTGCCATTGCCTCGTCCCTTCTGCTTCTCCTTGGGTGCAGATAGGCATGTACAGAGAGAGTGAGAAGATGACTGTGGAGCGATGGTCTCACCCAACCAGCATAACATGCAGGGACTTATGTCATAGTTATAGTAATTTCGCTGAGGAGTAAAGTCCTGTCAAGGAAGTACCAAGATGTTTCTTGTGGTAGCACTTGCAAATATCAGTGCAACTCAACAAAATGACCTTCTATTCATTCCATTATAAAGGCCTGGCATCTACACTGTACCTGGTATATAACCATCGGATATTCGTGCTACAATGTACTGGGAATATGACATTTGTACAGTAGAGTGATGAATCTGAAACTTCTAACATGAAGCCGACACAGTTCTATGCTAATCTTACTGAGCAGGAAAGTCTTGGCAGGCTGGTACTTAGATGGTTTCCGCTACACAGAACTGTCAATATCTGTTCATTTAATACCACTGGAGGATTATACAGGGCATTGAAGGGTATGTCAAGGTTGATACCTCATTGGACTGCAGTCTGATCTTTCAGCCTCCTTTCTTAAATTACACGTCTGCAACATGATTACATTAACATGTTCCCTGGACTCCCCTCTATTGTCCTCTCATGTTCCTAGTATATCGATAAGCTATTCTCCTGGTCTCCTTCCTCAGCTTACAAGCCTGCATTATATTGTATCAGCATCTTTCCTGGTCTCTCCTCCCGTTTTCCTTCTCCTTTCATAACTGGATCAGTTAGTGTGCGCTATCCCATTGCCATGCTTCTTCTGCTTCTACATAGGTGCAGAAAGTCATGTATATAGTGCAAAGCAGAGTGTGCAATACTGGTCGTGCCCTAATAGTATGGAATGCGGAGGCTCATAGTTATATGCTAATGTCACTGGAAAGGAAAGTCCTTGCAACAGGAGCTCTTACTTATCATTTCAGCGGTCTGGCATTTACAGTGTTCCTGGTAAATAACCATGAAATGTTCGTGCTACAATCAACTGGGAATATGACATTTGAGCAGGAGCATAATAAATGTAAAACATGTAGTGTGCTACATCACCCCCTTATATTAGAGCTCAGACACACCTTTCTCAGTGGGAACATAGAAAAAGCCTCTGTTCGATACGTCTGAACCTGATCCGAGACATCCAGACGCAGAAGCGCAGACTCTGCCATGTATGGGGTTTTTATGCACCAATGTGAAATATAGTTTTCTGTGGAATGAGGAAAAAAAATCAAATAAAACTCATTAAAGAAGTATATATAAACTAACAAAAAGAAAATAAAACATTTACATATTCAAAAAATTATGCAAAAACATTAATTACAAGACAAAGAAATAATATTGACCTGATTGCAGTGTGCTTGGCCAAAAAGAGTTGGAGTGGCCCCAGCAGAGGTAATGCTGCCTAAGACTCTTTAATAGCAGATTGTATGAGATACCATTCACTTTAGTCATGGGGGAAATTAAAAAAAAAAATCGTCATTCTTTTTCCCCTACATGGTACTGAAAATGAACAACAATCTGAGAAAAACCCTGTTGAAGATCATGATTGGCCACTGACCAAATATGACTTGACCATCTCTGGAAAAAAAAAATCACATTTAGGGCTCCTTCACACGTCAGTATTTTTCATCAATATTTTGGGAGCCAAAGCCAGAAGTGGGTCCAAAATACAGAAGAAATACAAAGCTTCCCATTATACTTTGTCTCTGTACGTTCCACTTCTGGTGTTGGCTCACAAAATACTGATAAAAAAAAAACAAACCCGTGTGAAGGAGCCCTTGCAAATCGGGCAAAAGTAAGACCCATTCATTTGATTGGTTGTATGCACACACTCAACTTTTAAATTGTCTGTGTGCAAGGAGCCTGAAAGGATAATAATCTGATCCCAAAGTGTCTGTCGGCTATGACCCTCAGCAGTGAGCTGTAATCCTAGAGAAACCTGGCAGGTAGTATTTCATTTTTTTGTAGCGCTGCCACAGAAAGAACACAGTGGAAATTCTAATCAATGTGTTGTCTGGGTAACACAGGATGGGACAGGTTTTCCTGAGAATGGTCCTTTAACACGGGCCAATAATCGGGGCCAAGCGTTCTTCAGAATGCTTCTTCGCCCACCAATTGGGCAATGTAAAGGGGCCAACGATCAACTGACGAATGATCAAACGACCATACACTGATTGGAGAATTGATGTGAATATAAAGATGTTTGCTGAATGGCGGTACATCTTTTCGCGTGAACAGGAAGATGTATATCTGACCTATGGGGACAAACGATTGTATTGTTTGTCCCCATAAGCCAATTCCAGTATAAAAGGAAAATGCAACAAGCGCTGGTGGACATGCGGGTCGATCGGCTCTCGTTACATTCAGCTGAGGATTCAGCCAGCATAAAAGGATCATTGGAAATGCTCTTTGTAAGCCGTCTCCACTGTGGCCAAAAGATAAGGATCCTGAGCCACGGACCCCCCTTCTATGGAGTAGAACTCCATAACAGGTATGTGAGACTTTTTTTTTAAGCTCGCCATTCCCTTTATGAGTATAATTCCCTCTAATTTTGCAGCACATTTAACTAAAGCTTATTGTGTGCGAGGCATCAGGCAGATATGCAGGAAATCCCGGATTTCTTTTTAATGTTAATGAAGTCACAGATGTTAACTTATTCCAAGCAGCACTATCAAAACTTTAATGGCTGCAGACTCTGGCTTTCTACTTTGTAATTTCTAAAGCTGTAAAGTGTCTATAAATGTTTTATCAATTCAACATTGAAAAATTCTACTCGGAAGAGTACAGCAAAGAGACAGCAAAAACATCAAAAACAGCAAAATAGGCTTTTCTCTCAGAGACACTGAAAACAGCCTTCAATAAGCTCTAAAACTGGCTGCTCCATTAAGACAACCCTGCCAATATGCTCTACCAGGGTATATGGATATTATGGAGTAAGAGCTCCTGCCCATGGCCGGACATTTGCTGTGGAATCCCTGGCGGGCGTTTGCACCACAGATCCAGAGCAAATAGCACCCATAGCATGCTATGAGAAATCGATTCTTCCTGCACACTTGCGGAAACCAATTGCGGTTTCCACTCACGGAGGAAAAAAAATCACAGTATGCTCAATTTTTCAGCAGATTCTGTGCTGACGGCTTCCATTGAAGTCTATGCAAGCCGCAATGACATTGCGGAAAGGTCACGGATTCTGCGTCATCTCCAGGCGATGATGCAGGAAAAGCAGGAGATTAAAAAAACTAAAATCTGTACTGCACATGTCCGATGGCTCGCCATGAGGACCATTGGCAGTACAGAAGAATAAGAAAGTGACAAGGTACGCATGGATGCTGCTACTGCCAGAGCCGGATTCCGCTGCGGAATTCCGCATGCGGAATCCGGCTCTACAGTGTTCAGGGGGCCTAAAGGGCCAGCCCAGCTCAGGACGCCCATCAATTAGTCCGAATGCACAAGGACAGATATTTGCTGCGAAATCCACAGTAGCGTCTGTACCGGGAATCTGCAGTAAATACTGCCCGTTATTTCCTATGGAGATTCTCTGCTTCCTACACATGAGCAGGAATCACATGCGATTTCCGCTCATGGAGTACAAATCGCAGCGTGCCCTATTTCAGTATGTTTTCCCGGACGGGCCGCAAATTCCACAGGAAAAGCAGGAGTTTAAAAAAAAAATCTGGACTGTGCATGTCTGACGGCGAGCTGCGCTGACCATGTGCAGTGCAGAAAAAGAAGAAGAAAAACAGGTACGTGCGGATGCCAGCCGGGCACAGGGTCAGATTCCTCTGCAAGCTCCCGCATGCGGAATCCACCCGTGTTCAAGTGTCCGTCAGAGTGGAGAGCAAAGATAATCAGAAGTTACCACAATGGAGGACTCAACATGGCCACGTTTTATATGAAGGCCCATTTATCTAAATAGGCACCACGTAATAGCTGTTTTCTGCTGTAATGGCCATTACAGAAGAAAAGTGAAGCAGCCCTCAGTTTTCCTCAGGCATTACATCAAATCACTGGAAGGATCTACCTCCTGTATCTGTGGGGATCAGCTGATTGCCAGGGATTCTAATTTAGGGAAATCTAGGGCAATGCATATCATATGACTCTGCAGATATAGCCATCAATTTAGTCCAATATATTTCTGATTGGTATGAGAGTATGCAGGATTATCCCCTCATCTCACCCACTGTATAGGCAATACTGTTATTCTGAACTGTTTATGTACCATAGTTTATTACACTGTATATTAGCCATATAAATCTGATGGCATGTGCCGGGATAACTAGCCCTAAATGCTTAAAGGGGTTGTCTCGCGAAATCAAGTTGGGTTATACACTTCTGTATGGCCATATTAATGCACTTTGTAATGTACATCGTGCATTAAATATGAGCCATACAGAAGTTATTCACTTACCTGCTCCGTTGCTAGCGTCCTCGTCTCCATGGTTCCGTCTAAATTCGCTGGCAGCTTGCTTTTTTAGACGCGCTCGCGCAGTCCGGTCTTCTCCTCGCTGCACGAGCCGCTTCAGTGTGCTCGCCGCTACAGCTCTTCTGCGCATGCGCAGATGAGCTGTCACTACTCGGGAGCGCGCTGGAGTGGCCATTCTGTACCATCCTCTGTTAGAGGAAGGTGCAGAGCCGCCCAGCTGTCCCGAGAAGCCGCCCAGCTGTTCCGCCGTCCTGCCGCCCAGGTAAGTGATGGGCCGGGGGGGCTGCCGCTGTGCCGGTGGGCGGTCGCTGTGCTGGGGGGGGGCTGTCGCTGTGCCGGGGGGGGGGGGCTGTCGCTGTGCCGGGGGGGCTGTGGCTGTGCCGGGGGGGGGCTGTTGCTGTTCCGGGGGGGCTGTCGCTGTGTCGGGGGGCTGTTGCTGTGCCTGGGGGGGGGGGGCTGCCGCTGGGCCGGGGGGGCCTTCATCTGTTGTCAGGGGTCTAGCGCCAGTTACCTGCTGCCTGGCAGTGGGTGACTGTGTGCCGTGGTCGGCCGCGTTCAATCCAGGGGTCCGGTCGGCGGCTGCGGGGCGTCTGGTTGTCAGGGAGACACAGCTGGTAGCGTCTCGGGAACGCGCACGTCGGGCTACAGCAAGCGATGGGAAAAGAGCCGGCGGCCATCTTGGGAAAATTTTTATAAGTTGCTGAAACGCTGGAACTGTAAGTACAAACCAGCTAGAAAAGTCATTTACAGGGGGGCTTAGTAATGTATGCTTAATTAGGGGGACTGGGCAAAAAAAAAATTCACTGCTTCCTCAAGACAACCCCTTTAATACTGAGGGCATCCTACAAGGCCCTCTGCTAGGGAATAACCTGCAAGGTGTGTAGTATGGTGCCATGATGTTGGGCACAGTGATATGCAGTTTATAAAAAGTCAGTAGCTGGCATGCTGGTGATCATTAGTGGGCAAGCTGTGGTGAAGAGTGAGACCTGCTTGTTGCCGAGGGTAGCCGGGATCGCACTGGTGGCCCAGTGAAGGATTGGGGCCCAACAGAGAGCAAGAGACTATTGTCTTAGGCACTAGAGATGATTGTGTATAAGTGG
Source organism: Eleutherodactylus coqui (assembly GCF_035609145.1). NCBI lineage: Eukaryota > Metazoa > Chordata > Amphibia > Anura > Eleutherodactylidae > Eleutherodactylus > Eleutherodactylus coqui. Next base: position 117,705,626 of record NC_089842.1, on the reverse strand, counting down.
GGCTCACAATTTTCTGTAGGTGTAACGAGGAATTACAGAGTGAATGTGAATTAAGTGGGGGCAGTGAATGGAAAATAGGTCTGTCCACAAGAGATGAGGATATTGAGGTCTGTAGATATGATTGTGCATTAATAGACTTGTCTGTGAACTTGCTATCCCACAGAAAGGGGAAAGTATCGCATTCACCACAGCGTCTGTTGAAGCCTTGTTAAAGTTGTGCCTTTACATGAGAACTGTTAAGCTTGTGTTTCTCTCAATAACTGTAACCATCATGCCCATGTGCCTCTTCAGGGAATTAGTAAAGCTTGGCTCAAGTTCAATGCTACCTCCAATCTGTTATCTGTATCTGACTTTCCACTAAGTCACTTTAAACTATTCTGGTTTTGGTAATGCAGGTCCTGAGCAGCTAGAAAAGGCCAAACCATGCCTCCACCTCTGTTTTACAATAGGAAAAGAATGCTTGAAAGTGATTGGTTGACAGGGAGAGTTTAGAGAGGGAAGGATAGGAGAGCCAATGTCAGGAGATAATTGTAAGACCCAGATGTGATTTAGTTCAATCCAACAACAGTTTACAGATAGAGTTCTTCTAAATATAAAGTTGTGAAGTGTGTTACATTATAATACTTTTCTAGTGCTGATCTGAGTTACAGTCTGTTTTATTACACTCCAGAGCTGCATTCACCATTCTACATGGTTCACACTTGAAATCTCCTGAGAATCCCTGCTTATACAGTATCTGCACAAAACTCTTTAGATTTGCATTCCGGGAAGTGTAATCTTTACACCAAGAACAGTCATTTGATGTAGCAAAAAACTAACAGCTTCTTCCACATAAACTGTTAGATTTGTGTCCGTCGATTATAATTATTTTGACTGTTTTCCATAATAAGCCAGCTCATGAGTGTAATAACACAGGCTGTAACACTGGATCAATACAGGATAAGTAATGAAATGTACAGTATGTAAACAATGACTCCACCAGCAGAATAGTGAGTGCAGCTCTGGAGTATAATACAAGATGTAACTCAGGATCTTTACAGGATAAGTAATGTAATGTATGTACACAGTGACTCTACCAGCAGAATAGTGAGTGCAGCTCTGGAGTATAATATAGAATATAACTAAGGATCAGTACAGGATAAGTAATGTAATGTAAGTACACAGTGACTCCACCAGCAGAATAGTGAGTGCAGCTCTGGAGTGTAATACAGGATGTAACTCCGGATCAGTACACGATAAGTAATGTATGTACACAGTGACTCCACCAGCAGAATAGTGAGTGCAGCTCTGGAGTATAATATAGGATATAACTCAGGATCAGTACAGGATGAGTAATGTAATATATGTACAAAGTAACTCAACTTTCTGTGTACAGTAGATACTTTAGGATCTGTATATAAACTGCAAATAGTGAACATGCCCTGTAAATTCTGCTTTATGCATTACACAGTTTAGTGGTAACACTGGATATAGGCAGTGGTACTGTACATCTTCTGCAGGTTTTGGATGTTGCTCACTATGGCAGTGATATTACCTTGCATAGGACTGCTCCTTATCAGCAGCATAGAAACTGAAGTCAAATTTCCATCCTCTTCGTGTGTCGCACCCTGATGAGGTGATCATCCATTTCTTGGGACAGATCTCTATCTGAAGCCCTATGGTGGACATACAAGCTGTCAGCTTCCAGGTGTAGTTACCGTAAGGAATCTTATACACCTAAACAATGGATTAACGAAAACAAACATTTACAATGTGACACCCTCAGATACGAGCCCTGAGTGCCCTGTGTATAAGGAGCCCTACAGAAACACTCTAACCCTGGCCATGGCATAGACATGATGCTGTGCTAATGAGACCCTGCAAGGCTGTCACGGCCCCATCTCTTGGTAACAACACTAAGGTCGGATTCTCATGAACGTATTAGCGCAGCGTATTACGCACATAAAAATGTATACAATGGGTTCATTCACATAAGTATATTTTGTTGCATGCTTGACTTCCCTGCGTATTTGCGCATTTAAAACGCATATATTGAACTAATTACACTATTTGCCCATTCCAATGAATGGAAGCATGGGTGCATGTTTTTTGTGAATGTAACTGTGCAAGAACACAAGGCCCATTGCTTACGCCTGAGTGGCACCGGCCTTAATTATTATGTAGCTTTTTTCTGGTGCCACCTAGAGATAAATGAAGTCTTTCTGTTTGATTGGCCAATGAATGTGATGTAAATGGCAAACAATCAGCAATGCATATACTGATGTAGCCAAGTGTAATATGATTTTAAAGCTGCTTTCAGACAAGCGTATTGTAACATGTCCTTAACCCCCTTAAGGATGTGGCCCTTTTCTTTCCATTTTCGTTTTTCCTCCTCCCCTTTTAAAAAATCGTAACTCCTTTATTTATCCATTAACATCGCGGTATGAGGGCTTGTTTTTGTGGGACGAGTTGTGGTTTTCAGTGGTACCTTTAAATGTACCATATAATGTACTGAAAAACCTTTTAAAAATTCAAAGTGGAGTAAAATGAAAACAAAAAAACAATATTCCACCATCTTTCGGTGTGTCTTGTTTTTACGGCGCACAAACTGCAACAAAAATGACATGATACTTTTATTCTATGGGACGGTACGATTTCTACAATACCAAACTTGTATAGTTTTTTTCTGTACTGCTTAGATTTTTTTTCAAAGACATTTAATTTGTTTTATTACTTTCTGCTGCATCTTCTGCCGCGCAATAACTTTGTTATTTTTCCGTCGACATAGTTGTAAGACGGCTCATTTTTTTTGCGGGATGTCCTGTAGTTTACATTAGTACCATTTTGGAATACATATGATATTTTGATCGCTTTTTATTGCATTTTTTCTGGGAGACAGGGTGATTGAAAAAGTGCATTTCGGGCATTCTTTATTTTTTTCTGACAACGTTCACCGTGCGGGGTAAATAATGCATTACTTTGATAGATCGGACTTTTATGGACGCGGCGATACCAAATATGTATTTTTGTATTATGATTTAGATTCTTTTTTATAGATATGGCAAAAGGGAGTGATTTTAACTTTTATTAATTTTTTTTCTTTCAATTAGCAAAACTTTATTGATCTTACTTTTGCCTTCTTTTTTAGTCCTCCTAGGGAACCCCAACATGTGATGCTTTGATCACACCTGCAGTATGGTGTATGCTTTTTCTATTACATACTTGTTTTATGTTGCTTACTTACGGTTTACAGTACCAAACCCTGAAAGGAATATGTGATGCAATTTTTTTCTAGATCGATCGATCGATCGATCTATCTATCTATCTATCTATCTATCTCATATTTATCTATCTATCTATCTATCTATCTGTCTGTCTGTCTGTCTGTCTGTCTGTCTGTCTCTACAGCTTTGTAAGACTTCGTGTGAATTCATCATTCATTCCCCTCCTTCCACCCAAAGTTAACAGCATTTAGCAAATACATTTACAGCAAAACAAATTACATATACACCATTGCTAACGGTTTGTTACAATGTAGCATCTCCTTATCTGTACATTCCACTTAATCTAGTGAGTTGTGTATGGGGAAACAATTGGAATCAAGATCATAAAATAAAAGAATTTGTCATAGCTCATAACCTGGAGGCCCAAGACAAGATCAGTAGCAGGGCTACTCCAGCTATCAACTTATATCAACTGCCTTTTTTATGGGCCAGACCCAGCGTACGAATGCAACCTCTATGTCCTCCAACCTGGCTGGAGGTGGGGGGACTGTACCTACAGCATCTAAAAATTTAGGATTATTCAAGGGTGTGTATTAGGGTGGCCCAAAAAACTCAACTTTCAACTACAAAGCAAGACACCCTCTATTTTATTTTCTTTTAACAAAACTCTGTTTGGGGCAGTTTCAGGTTTTTATGTCTATGACAAGATTGGACTAGAGAAGAGCACACTGATCAGCCAATGTTGCTTCATTTGCCAATTCACAAGTTACAGACAAATCTATTATATTGGTAAGCTTCTGCTTTCAATCTATGAGCCAAATTTGCATATAGTTACAGTTATAAAAATTACCATTTTATGTATACAGCTCTTATGCAGACCTACAGATGCAGCAAAGTTCAACTTGAGTGTGATAACTTTCTGCAGCAAGTTATCTTATCTCAGGCCATTGAAAAAGCTATTGTTCTCTTATCATAGCACAACAAACCCATTGCAAAGCAATTAAAAGTGCAAATAAACTGTAGAACAGAAAGCTTTGATAACCTGGTGAAGTTATGTTAAATTCTGATACATCTATATATGTCTGTTACATATGATATCCCTATACACTCTGATGCTGCAGTGATACTCTCTTAGGCCTTAGTCACACGGGCGTTTTTTCGCGCGATTTGCGGATCGCATGACGGATGCGCATCCACAAGTCGCATCACCGGGGCCAAAAAATCGCCCGAAAATCTGCTCCTAGCCGCGTTTCATTAGAAACGGGCCGGAGCTGTCCAGCGCATTGCATTCAATGGAGCCGGCAATACAGCCGGCTCCATTGAAAGCAATGAGCTGCAGGCAAGCGCAGGATGAATTGTCGGGAAGGGCTTAAATATATAAGCCCTTCCCTGCAATTCATCCTGAAATGTGTAAAAATAAAAAAAATATATATACTCACCTTGTCCCGGCAGATGGAGTACAGCGCGGCCGGCCTGCAGTGGGTGTGAAGGGGGTGTGAGTCAGACCTGCCCCTGATTGGCTCAGCGCTGAGCCAATCAGAGGCAGGTCTCACTCACACCCATTCATGAATTCAATACAAGGTGAGTATATATATATATATATATATATATATATATATATATATATATTTTATTTTTTTTTACACATTTCTTTATGAACTGCAGGGAAGGGCTTATATATTTAAGCCCTTCCCGACAATTCATCCCGCGCTCGCCGGCAGCCCATTGCTTTCAATGGAGCCGGCTGTATTGCCGGCTCCATTGAATTCAATGGGCAAACATCGTTCTTCTCTGCCACACCTGTTACAGCTGTGGCAGAGAAGAATGATTTGTCTACTATATGTTCTCAATGGGGTCGGCGCTGCTGCCGCCGGCCCCATTGAGCGCATATAGAGAAGAGAACAGGAATCGCAGATCGCAGATAGGTGCGATCTGTGATTTCTGTTCTATAATTTATCGGACGAGCGCATAAAAAGCGCTCATGTGTCTGATACCATTGCAAAGCAATGGTTTTAAAAAATCGCCGGACGCATGCGCATGCGCAAATCGCGTGAAAAAACGCCCATCTGACTGAGGCCTTATATGTGTCCCCTCTTCTAGTGCCTGTAGGTTGGCAAGGAGAGTTGGCAGGTGGAGTAATGCTGGACTTAGTATAATTTCCCCTGGCACGCTGGTGAAGGCCCCTTCAGGTATTTAGCATATTGTGGCACCTCTGTGCGCCTAGTCAGAAATGCACACCAGGTCCGATTTGGCGTACAATTCTGATATATTTTCTGCCAGTTTCCGGCGTAAATTAAACATTAAGAGTGGGTCCAGGTTGGCCACACCCCCTCCCAGCAAGCCTCACCCTTTTTTGAAAAAGGTGTCCGAGCCAACACATAAAGGAGAAAAGTTGCTTATTTTTATGCAAATACCCACTTGTGCAAAAAATTATACTATTTTATGCCAGAAACTGCTGTAAAGCTGTTTATAAATGTGCCCCAATAGCTTTTACATGGCTTAAAAAACATACGTTGTTGCAGAAATTTATCATAAACAAGTTAAATTCTGTTACATCTGTATCTAACCATGGAGATATATCAGTCTGCTCAGGAGCTGTGTATATAAAGTGCTAAGAAATACGTTTATCAAGAATATTTGTAGAATTGCTTGCTTTTAGATATATTGGAGCTCTAAAACAATTGGTTGCATAAGTATACATGCTATTTAAAGGAGTTTTATGGGACCATGATATTGGTGGCCAATATTTAGGATTATAGGGTGCCACTGATCTGATATTAATCGCCTAACCATAGGTTAAGCATCAATATTAGAATGGTGTGCTACCAGCTCGTAGCGCTCCCACGATGATCTGACTAAAGGGACCCCTTCAATATTTATCAGGCACAGAGCTATACATTTTGCAGAGTCTATGTGGGGGAATTGAAACTAAGCCCCATTTGCTTCCCATAGCTAAGAATAGGCTATCAAAGACCCCATTAAATACTAGCTGTTGAGTTGGGTACGGGTACTTTTACAAGGAAGTGCTCAAAAAAATCATTGGATCGTTCGAATTTGAACGCTAATTGTTCCGTGTAAACACGGGCAACGATCAGACGATGAATGATGATTTGTTCGCTTGTCATTCATCATATATTTTATTCAAGAATGAAAATCATCGTTGGTTCATTCGCTAATTATTCGGTTTATATAGTGATCAATCAATCATTCTCAATCACCTATACAGTGAATCGAACGATCCTGTAAAAAAAAGTATCTATGTGTTTAAACGGAGCGAACGACCAATCTAAAAGCACCCTAAAAGCTCCCTCAGTCCACCTATTTCTACAGAAGTGGAAAGATTCCCCTCTCCCTGAGGTGCTATAAAAGTGCAGTTTCCTTCCTAACACAGGGGTAGACAACACAACTGGCGCAAGCTACCTCCCGGCACAATCTTCCCATCTGTGTTATCTACAGTGATGCAAATCAGCACTTCGACAGAATCGTGCTGAACGTCTGGCAAGATATGAGCTGCTTACAAGAGCTCTGCAGTCTAAGATTTCTGCCAAGAAAATCGTTATCCTTTGAGCCACATTTGCCTGTCCTTAAGCGGTGAAGTTAATCCTCAGGTGCTCATCCGTAGATGCGCTTCCTTCAACCCCTGCTTAAGATGCTATAATAATAGGTCTGCACAATGGCAAAATTATTTTAAACAAGGGAGACATGTCTGTGTTATAATGTAACACTTCATCATTCCAAGCCCAAGAAGAGGAGGGAAGCGGCCGGCGGGCAACAACACTAAAGAGATGTCAGTCTTTAGTAATGAGAAAACACAGAGCATCAACCCCCCCCCCCCCCCCAAGCTCAATCTGCTCACGGTTTACTACTTTACATGCACATCACAGCCAAATACTGCCAGGGCGGGGTGTATTTTTGAGGAGTTTTTGTTTTCAATGTTAATCCTTTTTATATTTATAGATAAATCAAAGTATAAGAATAACGTACAAAATGTCAAAAAGAGAATGTGGAGAAATGCTACAATTAGTATGCAAAAAAGTTTGTGAACCCTTTGTGTTTACTGTCAATGAGGATGTTTTACAGTGTGGGGGCCAGATGTTATGTCCGCAATACAACCGCCAAATACAGGTGCAATACACCCCTTTGTTGAAGCCCAATGTGTGATATTCCACTTTAACTGGGGGGATGGGGATCTGCGAACTGGGAGTCCCAAAGGGCTTCAGAATGCTCTATCTTAGGAGTTTCTTGGGGTTCAGCGAAGCATTTTACAAATATCTTGCATAGGTTATGGCCCTATAAATGTTATCTTCTGATGTGTCTTCGTAACAAGTCAAACGTAATTTAAGGTGGAATTCCCTTATCAGAGAGGCCCTCACACACTTATTACACAGGGGCCATCTGCAGTCACTGTCTACCCCTGGGTTCATGCCCCATAATCACAGCTTTCATCTATGTACTTCTATAAAAGCGTATGGGTCTTGTTATTGAAAAAAAACATAAGTGCTTCATAGAGTAACTATGTTAGCCAATCAAACCAAATATTAACCCATTTTATTACTGTATATATATGCCATTTCCTAAACACTGTCACTGCCCGGCCGCTGGCTCCTCTTTGCGCATGCGCCGGCTGGCCGGCACATCAAAGAGCCGGAGCCGCGGGAGAGGTAAGTGCCGCGCTGGTCCCTGCAGGGGCTGGGGTCGGGTCCCGCTGCGAGAATTCTCACAGCGGGATCCGACCCGGCCGTCTGCAGGCGGCCTTAAGGAAGAAACAAAAACATTATTGTATTTTCAAACAAGACTTCTTACATTTTTTTAACAGGTGAATTAGTAGATACAATGATGCTAGCCACATACACTGAGGCATTCAAGGGTGTTCTCGAAATGGCCCTGATTACCCATAATGATCTCACTGTCATCAATGATGGCATATATGAGAAGTCTTAACCCAAGCTTCACCCTCCACTGCCTGATAGAGCCAACAACAACCAGTAGAAGAATTGGTTTGCTAACTTTTTGTCTAAATTTATCAACAGTGAAACCCAAACATGTCAAAGGAATTGTTGAGGTTGTACGTCAGGGACCTGTGGTTCTACAGGTTTCCTTGTGCACACCTTCACAGGTAGGGGTTAATTGAGCTGCCTGGGTGTGGTATTCTTCACCAGCCAATCCCCCTGGTCTGCAGCAGATAAATACAAGCAAACTCTTGTGAGAGATTGCTGATCATTTTAGTGCTTTACTGTTGTACTCTGTGTTGAGCCCACTCAGTGCTGGTGTTTGCATGCTTGTCTGTTGTGTCCCTCTCTCCTCCTCTGAGGATGGTCTGGGCACCTGCTGTCTCTCCCCTCCATGTGTTCTGGTGTGGTGCATGCTTGTCTGTAGAGTCCCTCTCTCCTCCCATGAAGATGGTCTGGACACCTGCTATCCCTCCCCTCCTTGTGGTCTGGGGTGCGTGCATTGTGTAGTGTGTGGTACAGTAACCACACAGTTGTGTTACTCTGTATGTTGGTGTAAACAGTGACGTATGTGGTATGTCTGTGCGAGTGGCCAGACACGTGCTGTATGTGCAGTCCTGTTCCGTGTTCAGTGTGTGTGAACAGTGCTTTGTGGTGTCCTATGTGTGAAACTTCAATCAAGTGGGTCAAATTGGTCAAGGATGAACATATGTCAATGAGTGGGGGACACATATTGCCTAAATATGATAAGGAACCAGGAACAAGTAAAGTATATGAGGTATAGAAGGACTATTCAAACTTCTTTGAATAGTCTTTCTATACCTTCTAGGACTAGGACAAGACAAAGGAGGACCTTCTTGTCTTTCTTTGGGTTGTCCCACAAAAATATTTCATTATTGTTTTCTTCGCCACTTTCAAAAAAATCATAAGACTTATTTGTCTGGATTACAACTATTTCATTGTGTGTAATCCTGTCAAATATTTTCAATAAAAATCTAATGTTGAAAAATAAAATCATAAGACTTTTATCTTTCCATCGATGTAACTGTTAGAGGGCTTGTTTTCCTTTTTGCAGGATTATTTTCTGCCGCCATCTTCTGGGAGCCATAACTTTTTTTATTTTTTCATTGATATAGTTGTGTGATGGCTTGTTTTTCATGGGACAACCTATGGTTTCTGTTGGCACCATTTTGAAGCGCAAATAACTTTTTGATAGATGTTTATAACATTTTTTTCTTGAAGACAGAGTGACCAAAAATTTGGGATAAATAATGCATTACTTTTCTAGATTTGACTTTTATGGACACAGCAATATCAAATATGTTTTTGTTTTTATTGTTTTGACTTTTTTTAATAAAATACAGGAAATGGGTATTTTTTTACTTTTAATATGCTTTATTGTTTGCAATAATAAAAAAAAAACATTTATCTTTACCCCTTTTTTTTAGTTATGGCTGGTATTATTATTACCTTGGGCATTATGGATGGGAAGATTATGTAGAAGTTTGGAAAACAAAACCAGGTAGCTGGGAAATTGAGGAGTCAAAGATGTCTATGTGTCAAATTTTGCAGAGACAAGTTGCAACCAGGAGAAGTTGTCATGATGATCTAGGCCGGATGGAGATGCAAAGGAAAACTGAAGAACTCTAGTCAGAGAGGAAGTCACTTATAATCATTGGATATAACTGTACTGCAATCAACCAGTCTACAGAGCATCTACATAGAGCTGGTCACTGTATAGGGGGTAATATTGCCCTTTATATAGTGTTTTTTTCTGTATGGATTTTGAAGAGAAGATGGTCCCAGATAGTCCCATACATGTTCTATTGGTGATGTATCTGGTGACCGGGCAGACCATGGAAGTGTGGCAATGTTGTGGAGGCATTCCTGTAAGCCAAGCTTGATTGTGTGCTGGATTTAACTGAAAACAATATTTTCCATGGGATAAAGCCTTTAAAGTGATTGCAGAGAATTAAAACATGTCTGCTTCCTACCATGTTTTTCAGATCCTGAACAATCCCTTTAACTGGGTGAGTCATGGGATGCTTGCTGTTAGTCCTTGACTATCTGCACCATTACAGTTAGCCAATGGAGAGTTTACATAACCATTAGTATGATACCTTGTATCTGTTACATACAATAAACAGTGGTTTATAGTGAACTTATCAGATGCAGAAAGGACTATGATTATCTCTCTTCTTACCTGAAATGAGGTTACTTCATCATCCCCAGGTAGGGTAGATTGCCAGGGAGGTATAGCAGAAGCATTAAATGACAGTCGGTAGATGGTGGCTCGTCCTTCCCAATTACATCTGGTGACGTACACTGTTCTTTGCAAATCTGAGAAGTTACAGATGATCAGTTGGAGTGAAATATGGTGACATAGTAAAAAGCCTATTAAATTCAATCTACTATCCAACAGTGTAGACCCAGAGGAGGGCATGAAACCCCTATGAGGTAGTTGCCTATTGTCTTCATGTTAGGGGGAAGAATTTCTACCTAATTCCAAACATGGTAACAAAAATAAATCCCTTAATCAACATCCCATTGTTACAGTTGAGGCCAGGTATAATGACCCACAATCGGCAAAAATATGCTTAACCTCTTCCCACCACAATCCTTAAAAAAGTTTTTTTTTCGTTTTCATATTAATCTTCCCCACTGTCAAAAACATATTTTTTTTTATTTTTCCAGCAACATAGCCACATGAGGTTTTTTTGCCGGATAATAATTTTTCAATGATACCACTTAATATACCATATAATGTATTAAAAAAACTTTTAAAAAGAAAAACAAGTAACTTCATCATATATATTTTTTTCTTTATGGCATTCATTTTGCAGTAAAACAAAGACACTCTGTTGGTCAACAGTTCCAGTCTGTGATCATATTAGATGCATACATTAGTGAATTTCCTAGCAAATATACATAGAAAGTAGAGCCCAAATTGTGAGGTGAACCTAACTTACGGCACATGGTAGAAGAAAGCACAATACAGCAAAATAGTGAACATTGCATATGCCATACTTTCTGAAATAATGGCACCATTTTCGATACATGACATTCAACCAATCTATGAACGAGTTAAAGTGAACCATTTACAGAATCAGAGGCATAACGTGAAACTTTGGGGGACAGATACAAAATCTGTATCAGCCTCACCCCCACTTACCCATCATATGCCATTTATAATACTTATGTATGTCTACTTATGTATCAAAGGAGCCTTTAGGCACCTTTAAACACCAGGGCTCAGGTGTGACTGCTACCTTGGCACCCTTATAGTTATGCCCTTGAAAGAGAAGACCACCAGTGGATGAGTAAAACAGCAATATTGGAGGTTGTAACCCAACTCACCCTCATGGCCAATGTCACCCATTGTCATCTTGTTCCATGAAGACAGTGAGCCTCTCTTCTTTTTGTCTGATGAGGTCCGAATGTTGTTTTGAAGGCTCCGGGGTTTTTCCTGGAACAAACCTACAACACAAGTATCAGAAATGATCTACAAGAAGTCATTTCAGCTCTCCATCAAATGTGATGTTAAGAACCTCACATATACACCCCAACCTTTCCCTTTGCTCCCAAGTGATGACTCTAGTGTCCTTGAGAGAGACTGGTAAAGCCATCACTGAAGGGCAGAAGGGAAGAATTAGGGAGCACTTATTGCATAAAGCCCAGGACACTTAGCATCCTGGCATCGTGACAGACTAAACCTTTTCCTAAGTCATGCTCCTATTAAAATAATTCCTTTTAAGAGGTCCCTGTATATGCACAGCCAAAAATATGACATATGACTAGAGATGAGTGAGCACCAAAATGCTCGGGTGCTCGTTACTCGGGACGAAATTTTCGCGATGCTCGAGGGTTCGTTTTGAGTAACGAACCCCATTGAAGTCAATGGGCGACCCGAGCATTTTTGTATATCGCCGATGCTCGCTAAGGTTTCCATTTGTGAAAATCTGGGCAATTCAAGAAAGTGATGGGAACGACACAGCAACGGATAGGGCAGGCGAGGGGCTACATGTTGGGCTGCATCTCAAGTTCCCAGGTCCCACTATTAAGCCACAATAGCAGCAAGAGTGGGCCCCCCCCCCAACAACTTTTACATCTGAAAAGCCCTCATTAGCAATGCATACCTTAGCTAAGCACCACACTACCTCCAACAAAGCACAATCACTGCCTGCATGACACTCCGCTGCCACTTCTCCTGGGTTACATGCTGCCAAATCCCCCCCCCCCCGCACGACCCAGTGTCCACAGCGCACACCAAAGTGTCCCTGTGCAGCCTTCAGCTGCCCTCATGCCACACCACCCTCATGTCTATTTATGAGTGCGTCTGCCATGAGGAGGAAGCGCAGGCACACACTGCAGAGGGTTGGCACGGCTAGGCAGCGACCCTCTTTAAAAGGGGCGGGGCGATAGCCCACAATGCTGTACAGAAGCAATGAGAAATATAATCCTGTGCCACCGCCATCAGGAGCTGCACACGTGGGCATAGCAATGGAGAACCTATGTGCCACACACTATTCATTCTGTCAAGGTGTCTGCATGCCCCAGTCAGACCGTGGTTTTTTATAAATAGTCAAAGGCAGGTACAACTCCGCAATGGGAATTCTGTGTGCACCCACAGCATGGGTGGCTCCCTGGAACCCACCGGCTGCACATAAATGTATCCCATTGCAGTGCCCTGGACAGCAGAGCTAACGTCAGATTAAATGCAGGTGGGCTTCGGCCCACACTGCATGCCCCAGTCAGACTGGGGTTCTTTATAAGTAGACACAGGCAGGTACAACTCCCTATTGTGAAGTCCGTGTGGACCGACAGCATGGGAGGGTCCCAGAAAGCCACAGGCGGTACATAAATAAATCCCATTGCATTGCCCAGCACAGCTGAGGTAATGTCATGTTTAATGCAGGTGGGCTTCGGCCCACACTGCATGCCCCAGTCAGACTGGGGTTCTTTAGAAGTGGACACATACAGTTACAATTCCGTGTGGACCGACAGCATGGGTGGCTCCCTGGAACTCACCGACGGTACATAAATATATCCCATTGCAGTGCCCAGCACAGCTGAGGTAATGTCATGTTTAATGCAGGTGGGCTTCGGCCCACACTGCATGCCCCAGTCAGACTGGGGTTCTTTAGAAGTGGACACATGCAGTTACAACTCCGTGTGGACCGACAGCATGGGTGGGTGCCAGGAAGCCACCGGCGGTACATAAATATATCCCATTGCAGTGCCCAGCACAGCTGATGTAACGTCAGCTTTAATGTAGGTGGGCAAAAAATTAATTGGATTACACTGTAGGCGAGGGCCCCAAAAAATTGGTGTACCAACATTACTAATGTACGTCAGAAAAATTGCCAATGCCCAACCAAGAGGGCAGGTGAAACCCATTAATCGGTTTGGTTAATGTGGCTTAATTTATAACTAGGCCTGGAGGCAGCCCAGTTAAAATAAAAATTGGTTCAGGTGCAAGTTTCAACGCTTTAATGAGCATTGAAACGTATAAAAATTGTTTACAAAAATTATATGACAGCCTTGTGGGCCTAAGAAAAATTGCCCGTTCGGCGTGATTACGTCAGGTTTCAGGAGGAGGAGCAGGAGGAGGAGGATGAATATTATACACAGATTGATGAAGCTAAAAGGTCCACGTTTTTGATGGTGATAGAGAACAATGCTTCCATCTGCGGGTGCAGCCTACGTATTGTTTAGGTATCGCTGCTGTCCGCTGGTGGAGAAGAGAAGTCTGGGGAAATCCAGGCTTTGTTCATCTTGATGAGTGTAAGCCTGTCGGCACTGTCGGTTGACAGGCAGGTACGCTTATCTGTGATGATTCCCCCAGCCGCACTAAACACCCTCTCTGACAAGACGCTAGCCGCAGGACAAGCAAGCACCTCCAGGGCATACAGCGCGAGTTCAGGCCACGTGTCCAGCTTCGACACCCAGTAGTTGTAGGGGGCAGAGGCGTCACGGAGGACGGTCGTGCGATCGGCTACGTACTCCCTTACCGTCCTTTTACAGTGCTCCCGCCAACTCAGCCTTGACTGGGGAGCGGTGACACAGTCTTGCTGGGGAGCCAGAAAGCTGTCAAAGGCCTTAGAGAGTGTTCCCCTGCCTGTGCTGTACATGCTGCCTGATCTCCGCGCCTCCCCTGCTACCTGGCCCTCGGAACTGCGCCTTCTGCCACTAGCACTGTCGGATGGGAATTTTACCATCAGCTTGTCCGCCAAGGTCCTGTGGTATAGCATCACTCTCGAACCCCTTTCCTCTTCGGGTATGAGAGTGGAAAGGTTCTCCTTATACCGTGGGTCGAGCAGTGTGTACACCCAGTAATCCATGGTGGCCAGAATGCATGTAACGCGAGGGTCATGAGAAAGGCATCCTAACATGAAGTCAGCCATGTGTGCCAGGGTACCTGTATGCAACACATGGCTGTCCTCACTAGGAAGATCACTTTCAGGATCCTCCTCCTCCTCAGGCCATACACGCTGAAAGGATGACAGGCAAGCAGCATGGGTACCCTCAGCAGTGGGCCAAGCTGTCTCTTCCCCCTCCTCCTCATCCTCCTCATGCTCCTCCTCCTCCTCCTCCTCAACGCGCTGAGATATAGACAGGAGGGTGCTCTGACTATCCAGCGACATACTGTCTTCCCCCGCCTCTGTTTCCGAGCGCAAAGCGTCTGCCTTTATGCTTTGCAGGGAACTTCTCAAGAGGCATAGCAGAGGAATGGTGACGCAAATGATTGCAGCATCGCCGCTCACCATCTGGGTAGACTCCTCAAAGTTTCCAAGGACCTGGCAGATGTCTGCCAACCAGGCCCACTCTTCTGTAAAGAATTGAGGAGGCTGACTCCCACTGCGCCGCCCATGTTGGAGTTGGTATTCCACTATAGCTCTACGCTGCTCATAGAGCCTGGCCAACATGTGGAGCGTAGAGTTCCACCGTGTGGGCACGTCGCACAGCAGTCGGTGCACTGGCAGATTAAACCGATGTTGCAGGGTGGCAGCGTCCGTCTTGGACTTGCGGAAATGTGCGCAGAGCCGGCGCAGCTTTCCGAGCAGGTCTGACAAGCGTGGGTAGCTTTTCAGAAAGCGCTGAACCACCAAATTAAAGACGTGGGCCAGGCATGGCACATGCGTGAGGCTGCCGAGCTGCAGACCCGCCACCAGGTTACGGCCGTTGTCACACACGACCATGCCCGGTTGAAGGCTCAGCGGCGCAAGCCAGCGGTCGGTCTGCTCTGTCAGACCCTGCAGCAGTTCGTGGGCCGTGGGCCTCTTCTCTCCTAAGCTGAGTAGTTTCAGCACGGCCTGCTGACGCTTGCCCACCGCTGTGCTGCCGTGCCGCGCGACACCGACTGCTGGCGACGTGCTGCTGCTGACACATCTTGATTGCGAGACAGAGGTTGCGTTGGAGGAGGAGGGTGGTTTAGTGGAGGAAGCATACACCGCCGCAGATACCACCACCGAGCTGGGGTCCGCAATTCTGGGGGTGGGTAGGACGTGAGCGGTCCCAGGCTCTGACTCTGTCCCAGCCTCCACTAAATTCACCCAATGTGCCGTCAGGGAGATATAGTGGCCCTGCCCGCCTGTGCTTGTCCACGTGTCCGTTGTTAAGTGGACCTTGGCAGTAACCGCGTTGGTGAGGGCGCGTACAATGTTGCGGGAGACGTGGTCATGCAGGGCTGGGACGACACATCGGGAAAAGTAGTGGCGACTGGGAACTGAGTAGCTTTGAAACACCTTTGAAAGCCTCCGTTTCCACAACCCTATAAGGCAGCATCTCCAGGCTGATAAATTTGGCAATGTGCACGTTTAACGCTTGAGCGTGCGGGTGCGTGGCGGCGTACTTGCGCTTGCGCTCCAACACTTGCGCTAGCGACGGCCAGACGGTGCGCTGAGAAACATTGGTGGATGGGGCCGAGCACAGCGGAGGTGAGGGTGTGGGTGCAGGCCAGGAGACGGTAGTGTCTGTGTCCTGAGAGGGGGGTTGGATCTCAGTGGCAGGTTGGGGCACAGGGGGAGCGGCAGCGGTGCAAACCGGAGGCGGTGAACGGCCTTCGTCCCACCTTGTGGGGTGCTTGGCCATCATATGTCTGCGCATGCTGGTGGTGGTGAGGCTGGTGGTGGTGGCTCCCTGGCTGATCTTGGCGCGACAAAGGTTGCACATCACTGTTCGTCGGTCGTCTGCACTCTCAGTGAAAAACTGCCAGACCTTTGAGCACCTCGGCCTCTGCAGGGTGCCATGGCGCAAGGGGGCGCTTTGGGAAACAGTTGGTGGATTATTCGGTCTGGCCCTGCCTCTACACCTGGCCACCACACTGCCTCTTCCAACCCGCCCTGCTGCTGCACTTGCCTCCCCCTCTGAAGACCTGTCCTCAGTAGGCGTAGCAAACCAGGTGGGGTCAGTCACCTGATCGTCCTGCTGCTCTTCCTCCGAATCCTCTGTGCGCTCCTCCCTTGGACTTACTCCAATTACTACTACCTGAGTGATAGACAACTGTGTCTCATCGTCATCGTCCTCCTCACCCACTGAAAGCTCTTGAGACAGTTGCCGGAAGTCCCCAGCCTCATCCCCCGGACCCCGGGAACTTTTCAAAGGTTGGGCATCGGTCACGACAAACTCCTCAGGTGGAAGAGGATTCGGAACCATTGCTGCCCATTCTGGGCAGGGGCCCGAGAACAGTTCCTGGGAGTCTGCCTGCTCCTCAGAATGTGTCATTGTAATGGAGTGAGGAGGCTGGGAGGAAGGAGGAGCAGCAGCCCGAGGATTCAGAGTTGCAGCAGTGGACGGCGTAGAACTCTGGGTGGTCGATAGATTGCTGGATGCACTTTCTGCCATCCACGACAGGACCTGCTCACGCTGCTCATTTTCTAATAAAGGTCTACCGCGTGGACCCATTAATTGTGAGATGAATGTGGGGACGCCAGAAACGTGCCTCTCTCCTAATCCCGCAGCAGTCGGCTGCGATACACCTGGATCAGGAGCTCGGCCTGTGCCCACACCCTGACTTGGGCCTCCGCGTCCTGGCCCGCGTCCACGTCCTCTAGGCCTACCCCTACCCCTCAGCATGCTGTATTACCAGTAGTGCAGAAACAGAACGCTGTAATTAAATGTGCCGCTTATTGGCCTGTGGTTGGAGGCTGACTTCGCTTACGGAACGCACAGCAGAGGCAGGAAAGAATTTTGCGCAAGCCTACTGTAACACTTAGCTGGCTGCGTATGAATTAGGACAACTACCCCCAGCAGAGACGCAGTACAGTCAGGACGGTCACAGGCAGCCCAAATAGATTTTTTCCCCCAGATTTTTTTGGAAAAGCCCACTGCCTATATAGACTGTATATGTCTTTCACTGTCCCTGCCTCACCACCACTACTGGCCCTGGACTATGTAAAATTACTGCAGGACGCAATGCTCTGGACGCAATGCTCTGCACGGCCGATATACAAAAAAAAAAAGTGCAACACTGCAAAAAGCAGCCTCAACAGTACTGCACACGGTCAGATGTGGCCCTAAGAAGGACCGTTGGGGTTCTTGAAGCCTAAAATCAATCCTAACACTCTCCCTATAGCAGCTCCGGCATCAGCAGCACTTTCCCTGATCTCTGTCAGAATGCATCTGTGGCGAGCCGCGGGAGGGGCCGATTTATATACTCGGGTGACACCTGATCTCGCCAGCCACTCACTGCAGGGGGGTGGTATAGGGCTTGAACGTCGCAGGGGGAAGTTGTAATGCCTTCCCTGTCTTTCTATTGGCCAGAAAAGCGTGCTAACGTCTCAGAGATGAAAGTGAAAGTAACTCGAACATCGCGTGGTGCTCGCCTCTAGTAACGAGCATCTCGAACACGCTAATACTCGAATGAGTATCAAGCTCGGACGAGAACGTTCTTTTATCTCTACATATGACTTTAGATTTCAATCAGATTGTTTCAGCTCACAGTACATATTTGAATATATTTGTTTACATAAAGGGAATCTGTCAACTTGAATACATTGCCCAAACAGCAGGCATTATGTTATAGAGCAGGAGGAGCTGAGGAGACTGATATTTTTGTGATAAGAAGGGAGTTCTGCTCGTGGACTACCTCCAAAAGGGTTCAACCATCAATGCAACATATTACTGTTCATTACTGACAAAGCTGAAGCAAAAAGAAAAACGTTGAGGAAAGCTCTCCAAAGGTGTCATCCTGTTGCATGGCAATGCCCATCACACACTGCAGGTGCCAGTATTGCAAAAATGACCCCCTTAGACTTTCAACTGATGCCCCATCCACCCTATTCACCCGACATGGCTCCGTCTGACTGCCATCTGTTCCCCAATCTAAAAAAACACCTAAAGGGACAACGGTTTGGGAAGGTTTTGGAGGCAACTAATGCTGCAAATGAGTGGTTTGACCAGCAGTCGGAAGACTTCCATTTGCAGGGACTTAAAAAACTGCAGGAGAGATATCACAAGGGCATTGGCATCCTGGGGGAATATGCAGAATAGTGGGGTAGTTTCAGCTTCCTAGCTCAATTTTTTCTGGGTAAGGCTCAATATTTATCAGCACCCCCGTTGTATGCTCCCTGACCTCTGCTCTGTATTTTAAACTCTGCTATTGCTTGCTGCCTACCCTAATCTACAGCTTGGACCTTGTTTACGCATCTTCATGACAGGCCTGACTCAAGCCTGTTTTGTCCACTATGCTCCTGTTCGCACCATCAGGTACTGTGCCTTGGCCCAATGCAGAATCAGCAGCCACACAACAACTATGTATACATGCAACAGTTTGGGGAACCCACAGCAAAACTGCAATCCCACTTAGGGGTTTATGCATGAAAACATGGGTTCTCCAGGTGCTGCCATTTCACAGCCAAACTGGTGTGGCAAGGCAAATCCACATCCATCTGCCTGACAATCTCATTAGTCTTCCCATTGCCAGAGGACTATTCCCACCTACATACATAATGGGCCAACCTGATGCATCAATTTATTTAGGCATGAAGATTTAATGAAAACAGAATGATAGTTTTCTGGAAGCAAATCATTTCTAGCTCATAGGAAGAGCTACTGATCCTTCACATTACATATTATTTCTTTTCAAGGACTGTACCCTCTCACAGTAGAGTACTGTACAGGAGAAAGATATTCAGGTTTGCAGTAACTTACAATAGACCCATCTACAGTAACATAGTAACATAGTTCGTAAGGCCGAATGAAGACAATGTCCATCTAGTCCAGCCTGTCTAGCCTCCTGTTTTGTTGATCCAGAGGAAGGCCAAAAACCCCAAGAGCAGAAGCCATTTAGCCCTTTTGGGGAAAAAATTCCTTCCCGACTGCCTAATGGCAATCAGACTGTTCCCTGGATCAACCCCTAATAGTTCCTACCTGCCTATATACCAGGATTGACACTTAACCTAATATTTATATCCTGTAATATCCTTCTTCTCCAGAAAGACATCAAGTCCCCTTTAAAACTCCTCTAAGGATTTTGCCATCACCACATCCTCAGGCAGAGAGTTCCACAGTCTAGCTGCTCTAACAGTAAAGAATCCCTTTCTATGTTGGCGATGAAACCTGCTTTCCTCTAAACGTAGCGGATGCCCTCTTGTTACTGTTGCAGTCCTGGGTATAAACAGATCCTGGGAGAGATCCTTGTATTGTTCCCTCATGTACTTATACATGGTTATTTGGTCGCCCCTTAAAGGAGTTGTCCCGCGCCGAAGCGGTTTTTTTTTTTTTCAACCCCCCCCCGTTCGGCGCGAGACAACCCCGATGCAGGGGTTAAAAAAGAACACCGGAGAGTGCTTACCTGAATCCCCGCACTCCGGTGACTTCTTACTTACCTGCTGAAGATGGCCGCCGGGATCTTGACCCTCGGTGGACCGCAGGGCTTCTGTGCGGTCCATTGCCGATTCCAGCCTCCTGATTGGCTGGAATCGGCACGTGACGGGGCGGAGCTACACGGAGCCCCATTGAGGAAAGAAGAAGACCCGGACTGCGCAAGCGCGGCTAATTTGGCCATTAGACGGCGAAAATTAGTCGGCTCCATGGAAACGAGGACGCTAGCAACGGAGCAGGTAAGTGAAAAACTTCTTATAACTTCTTTATGGCTCATAATTAATGCACAATGTACATTACAAAGTGCATTAATATGGCCATACAGAAGTGTATAGACCCACTTGCTGCCGCGGGACAACCCCTTTAACCTTCTTTTTTCTAGAGTAAATAATCCCAATTTGGATAGCCTCTCTGGGTATTCCAGTCCCGTCATTCCATGTATTAGTTTAGTTGTCCTTCTTTGAACCCCCTCAAGCACTGTGACATCTTTCCTGAGCACCGGTGACCAGAACTGTAGACAGTATTCCATGTGGGGCCTGACAAGTGCCTTATATAATGGAAGGATAATGTTCTTCTCCTTCGCCCCTACGTCACATTTTTAAAATACCAGAGACCCTTTAACTCTATTTATAATTTTTTTTGTCCAAAAGAGTTTTCCTTGACATGACAGCACTACATTTCCAATATTTCTTTTTAGGCACTCGTATCTTTGGCATTCGGTCAATAGTTGTCGCCAAAAGTTTTGAGACTGACACAAATGTTGGTTTTCAGAAAGTTTGCTATTTCAGTTTTTAGAGAAGCAATTTGCATTAACTGTAGATTGTTATGAAGAGGGATCCGATGAATTGCAATAAATTGGAAAGTCATTCCTAGCCATGAAAATTAACTTAATCACAAAAACTCCATTTCCACTGAATTTCAGTCCTGCCACAAAATGACTTACAAACAGCATTTTAGTGATCTTCTCATTAGCTTAGGAGAAAGTGTTAGGGCTCCTTCACTTGGGCGTATTTGCATGCATGCGTAGAGAATAGAATCGTTGATTTCAATGTGTTCGTTCACATTCCATATTTTACGTGCGCATTTCGGTTGCGTAAAAAAAAAAAAACAGCAGTATGCTCTACTTTTCTGCACATTTGTGCACCAAAGGTAGCCATAGTAGTCAATGAGGGGTGAGCAAATGCGCTGCCAATACGCAAGGAGATGCGTAACACGCTGCATAGTTCTGCTGGAAAAAGAATTGCTGCACGCAAATGAACATGGCTTGTGGAGGCGCGTGCAAATATGCATACGCTCATGTGAAGGACCCCTAAAGAGGATAAGCCAGCTGGTATCACTCTTTCATACTGAGTGAATTATAAGAGCAGACTGGTTGCTTAAAAAGGGGGATGGTGGTTGAAATCTTTGTCTTTTTCTGTTTACCATGGTCACCTCTAAGGAAACATTTGTAGGCATCATTACTTTGCATCAAAAGGGCTTTATAGGAAAAAAGACTGCTGCTTGTAAGATTGCCCCTAAATCAACCACTTATCGGATCATCAAGAACTTCAATGGGAGAGGCTCAAATGCTGTAAAGAAGGCTTCAGGGCAACCAAGATAGTAAGTACCAGGACCATCTCCTAAAGAGCATTCAGCTACGGATTGGTTCAACACCAGTGCAGAACTTGCTCTGAAATGGCATCATCCAGCTGGCAGTGCATCTACACAAACACACTGAGGTGAAGGCTATTGGAAGCTGACCTGGTGTTAAGATGGGCAGCAAAAGGGCCACTTCTCTCCAAGAAAAACATCAAGGACAGACGGACATCCTGCAGGAAGTACAGGGATTGGACTACAGAGGAATGGGATAAAGTTATTTTCTCTGATGAAGCCCCCTTCAGACTGCTTGGGAGATCTAGAAGAATGATTGTCCGGAGAAGAAAAGGTGAGCGCTGCCATGAGCCCTGGGTCACGCCAACATTAAAGAATCCTGAGACTATTCATGTCTGGTGTTGCTTTTCATCCAAGGGAGTGAGCTCACTCACTATGTTGCCTAAGAACACTCCATGAATAAAGAATAGTATCTAAATATCCTCCAAGAACAACTTCTCCCAGGGATGCAGGAGAAATTCGTTGATGAACAATGCTTCTATCAAGGATGATGGAGACCATGTCACAAGGCAAAAGTGATAACTAAATGGCATGGTGACCAAAACATTGAAATTTTGGGTCCACGGTCAAGAAACTCCTCAGATCTCAATCTCACTGGGAGCCTGTGGCTAATCCTCAAAGAGTGGGTGGACAAACAAAAACACAGAAATTGTGAAACTCCAAGCACTGATTAGGCAAGAATGGGTTGCCATCAGTCAGGATTTGGCCCAGAAGCGGATATCCAGCATGCCAGGGTGAATGCAGAAGTCTTTAAAAAAAAGGATCAACACTGAAAACGTGATGTATTTGTCAATTAAAGTTTAAAAATGCTTGAAATGCTTATAACTGAACTCCAGTATACCATAGAAACATCTGATTAAGGCTTGCTCCCACTAGTGCTAGAGATTTCCATTCCTCTATTCTTTTTTTGGAGCAGAGAAATGGAAATCAAACAGAATGAAGTGTTTCCTTTTAGTTCCCCATTGATTTCAATGCGTTTTTTTAACAAAAGTGAAAACATCTCTGTTTATTTCCGTTTTAATTCTGTTCCCTGTCACTTATGTTCTTCGAATGGAACAGATAGCGCAGCTGACTGCGCTATTTACTTCGTTTGAAAAATGGAAGCGACGGGGAATGCAAGATCTAAAAAACACTGAAGCAGCGAACTTTGTAAAAAACAAAATTTCTGTCAGTCTCAAAAGTTTTGGCAAAGACTGTACATTAAAATATCTTTAATGAAAAAATACACATTAAAATATCAGTATAATCTATAAAAAATTATTCACGAATCTGCTGTGAAATTCTCTCTTTTTCTTTAGAAAAAAAATAACATATTGGATTCCACAATGAATTTTATAAGAGTTGGACCCAATCCCTCTACAGCTTATGCTGAGTAACTTTTGTATAGCAGACTCTTAATAGAGTGGGGCGTAGAGTCTTCCCATCCCTGGCGCCTGTCAACCCTGATCTGCTTCAGCTTGTCTCCCTAAGGCTTGCAGTTCCCTTCATTATGCTTCTTTTATTTCAACTTTCAGGAAGAGGAGAGAGTAGAAATTAAGTCTTCTGCCAGGAAGGTTTTAATAAATGATGCTCAGAATCTAAACATATTCAGCCAGTGATTGGACACAAACTCATAGAAGCTCGTCTGCAGCCTCTTCACAGCCTGGCTGGCATGAAAAGGATAGAAAGTGCAATGGCCTCTCCACTGTAATGCTCTTTCTAGTACTCCAGGAACTAATTAGTGGTTGGAGTTAGTTAGCACAGTTTCCATAATATTATTCATGCAAGCTTTTTTTGTTACTTTACTAGAGTCAGGCAGAACCCTAATTAGGCTTTTCTTCACTGGTGCCAAAAGTTCAGTTTGCTGCCCTACCACTGTCCCCAAGACAAGGCAAAATTGAATCTTGACACTCTTCCTACACCCTACACATGGAGCACAGATTACCCCCTCATATGCTCCTGATGGATCCATTGATGGATCTTGAGAGATTTGTTAATGAGTTACTGATGGGCATCCAGCTTCTGAAAACTCATTGTTACACCTGATTCCTTTGCCACACTTCTTCAACCAAAACATAGTAATTACCCTATTACCTTGTTAGTCTATGGTGTTGGCGCCATTATGGTTAACGTTTGTGAGATCCAACTACTCTTTAATGTGATATACATTACTGGTACGGAGGCAGGCAGTAGACCTCCTGTACCACAATTGCATAGGTTAACCTGGGTTAGGAGCTTCATTCAATAGGTTAGCACAAAGCAGTGGACAGAGGAAGAGAGTGTAATTGCAGATTAGAACATATAGGGATTGTCTGGCGACACATAGGTCTGTATAAATAATGAAAATATGAAGATTATTTGCCAAGTTGCTTTATTTTTTACTTTAGATGCATAAAAAAGGGACAGAAAGAATTAATCTTTCCTTCTATAGTGATTGTAAGTACCAAAATGATCCAGCACAGAGCGCCAGCTAACCAGGGGTAGCCTTGCATCTATGTGTGCTGCGTATTCTCTCTTTTTGCTTCTTAAAGCAACCTTTATAGTCCTAAATGAAGATTCGACCAAGAAATCCACTGTGGGACAATTTGGTAGTCCCCCAAAGTGACCAATTATTGTAAAAAAATGTACATCAGCTTGGCCGATCAATGCACAGCTTATTGTAAGTCTCTGCGCAACAAAAGGAGACATCAATACGTTATTGGAGAAGATTTTTACTTCTCAGCCCGGGTACAATGTCTTCCCTGGCACTGAGCCACAGCAACCCTATGAGGATGTTATGTATATATAGAATTATCAGAGCAAACTGACCGTTGCATTAACAGAGATATTTCTTGATTTTTTTATATGTACGCGGCTTCATTTCAAGGAAATGTCCATCCAAAACATGACCTCCATCAATGAGAGGTTATAACCAGCTTGTTGGATTGGGAGTATGCCAACACTCCCAGACCCATGGGGGCTTCACTGCTGAGAACCAGACATAATCAGAATGAAGGGACCTTAATTGTGTAAGTACAGTGCTGCAGTTCCCTGTGGATGGAACCTGAGCTGTACAGAGGAACTAATGAAGAGTCTTCTGCTACTTCAGAGGTTAGACCCCCACCCACTGATGGAGTTATGTTATACTGCTGCTGCACTCCCTGCTGGTGGGAGTCACTGTGTAAATACATTACATTACTTATCCTGTACTGATCCAGTATTATACTGCAGAGCTGCACTCACTGTTCTGCTGGTGGAGTCACTGCGTACATATATTGCATTATTTATCCTGCACTGATCCTGAGTTATATCCTGTATTATACTCCAGAGCTGCACTCACTATTCTGCTGGTGTAATCCCTGTGTACACACATTACATTACTTATCCTGTACTGATCCAGAGTTACATCCTGTATTATACTCCAGAGCTACACTCACTATTCTGCTGGTAGAGTCACTGTATATATACATTACATTACTTATCCTGTACTGATCCTGGGTTACGTCCTGTATTATACTCCAGAGCTACACTCACTATTCTGCTGGTGTAATTCCTGTGTACACACATTACATTACTTATCCTGAGTTACAGCCTGTATTATAACTCAGAGCTGCACTCACTATTCTGCTCATGGAGTCACTGTGTACATACATTACATTACTTATTCTGTACTGATCCTGAGTTACATCCTGTATTATACTGCAGAGCTGCACTCACTATTCTGCTGGTAGAGTCACTGTGTACATACATTACATTACTTATCCTGTACTGATCCTGAGTTATATCCTGTATTATACTCTAGAGCTGCACTCACTATTCTGCTGGAGGAGTCACTGTATATATACATTACATTACTTATCCTGTACTAATCCTGGATTATACTGGAGAGCTGCACTCACTATTCTGCTGGAGGAGTCACTGTGTACATAAATTACATTACATATCCCATACTGATCCTGAGTTATATTCTGTATTATACCCCAGAGCTGCACTCACTATTCTGCTGGTGGAGACACTATATACATACATTACATTACTTATCCTGCACTAATCCTGAGTTACATCCTGTGTTGTACTCCAGAGCAGCACTCACTATTCTGCTGATGGAGTCACTGTGTACATACATTACATTACTTATCCTGTACTGATCCTGAGTTACATCCTGTAAGGGCTTATATATACATCCTTATATATAAGCCCCACACAAACTTGGTGCAGTCACAATTCATAAAAAGCAACTTTGTTATCAAACACAACATAACAGCTTAACTAAGCTCCCATGATGCAGGAAGGAAAAGGCCGTGCAGATTTAGCAAACTTTAATGTGATTTTTAATGTGACATGATTTGATAATTTAATGCAGATTTTGACACAGATTCTTGCCCCCCTGGATAAAATTTGCCAGTTAGCTTTGCACCCCTGCAAAATTAAGATTTCTTTAGCTGAGGAATCTGGGGAAGCAGGGTACCAAGCACTGGCGTACATATAGGGGGTGCTGGGGGTGCGGTTGCGACCCGGCCCCTGAGCCCCTGGGGGCCCACGGGGCTTACTTTGCAGTCAGTCAGGCGGCACTGACTGACTGCACTTACTTTCACTATGGTCTCTGCACAGGCAGGCAGCCTTTCCGGGCACATCGGTGCTTCCTCCCAGGACCTCCGCTCAGACCCCTCCCCCATCTGGTTCTCCAGCACAGAGATCATCAGAGGGGAGGAGTCTGAGCGGAGGTCCTGGGAGGAAGCACCGATGTGCCCGGAGAGGCTGCCTGCCTGCGCAGAGACCATAGTGAAAGTAAGTGCAGTCAGTGAGAGGGAACGTCCTCGGTATGATTAAGAGGGGGGAGGGGGGTGAGTGAGGGGTGTTCTCTGTGTGATGGTGAGTGGGGGAAACGAGGGGTGTTCTGTGTGATGAGGGGGGTTCTGTGTGTGATAGGGAGTGGGGGTGAGTGAGGGGTGTTCTGTGTGATGGGGAGTGGGGGTGAGTGAGGGGTGTTCTGTGTGATGGGGAGTGGGGGTGAGTGAGGGGTGTTCTGTGTGATGGGGAGTGGGGGAGGGACGAGGGGTGTTCTGTGTGATGAGGGGGGTTCTGTGTGTGATAGGGAGTGGGGGTGAGTGAGGGGTGTTCTGTGTGATGGGGAGTGGGGGTGAGTGAGGGGGGTTCTGTGTGATGGGGAGTGGGGGAGGGACGAGGGGTGTTCTGTGTGATGAGGGGTGTTCTGTGTGTGATAGGGAGTGGGGGTGAGTGAGGGGTGTTCTGTGTGATGGGGAGTGGGGGTGAGTGAGGGGTGTTCTGTGTGATGGGGAGTGGGGGTGAGTGAGGGGTGTTCTGTGTGATGGGGAGTGGGGGTGAGTGAGGGGTGTTCTGTGTGATGGGGAGTGGGGGTGAGTGAGGGGTGTTCTGTGTGATGGGGAGTGGGGGTGAGTGAGGGGGGTTCTGTGTGATAGGGAGTGGGGGTGAGTGAGGGGGGTTCTGTGTGATAGGGAGTGGGGGTGAGTGAGGGGGGTTCTGTGTGATGGGGAGTGGGGGTGAGTGAGGGGTGTTCTGTGTGATGGGGAGTGGGGGTGAGTGAGGGGTGTTCTGTGTGATGGGGAGTGGGGGAGGGACGAGGGGTGTTCTGTGTGATGAGGGGGGTTCTGTGTGTGATAGGGAGTGGGGGTGAGTGAGGGGTGTTCTGTGTGATGGGGAGTGGGGGTGAGTGAGGGGGGTTCTGTGTGATGGGGAGTGGGGGTGAGTGAGGGGGGTTCTGTGTGATGGGGAGTGGGGGAGGGACGAGGGGTGTTCTGTGTGATGAGGGGTGTTCTGTGTGTGATAGGGAGTGGGGGTGAGTGAGGGGTGTTCTGTGTGTGATGGGGAGTGGGGGTGAGTGAGGGGTGTTCTGTGTGATGGGGAGTGGGGGTGAGTGAGGGGTGTTCTGTGTGATGGGGAGTGGGGGTGAGTGAGGGGTGTTCTGTGTGATGGGGAGTGGGGGTGAGTGAGGGGTGTTCTGTGTGATGGGGAGTGGGGGTGAGTGAGGGGGGTTCTGTGTGATAGGGAGTGGGGGTGAGTGAGGGGGGTTCTGCGAGCCGGCACCTGACTTCACTATTAGAGGTATGCTAGAACCGAGCCGCTGTATTGGTGACTAAGGGCTCAATGCCACAGCCCTAAGCCTACAACACTGTGGGAGACCACCAGCATGTCACACATTTCCCAGCCATGCACGCTGCCGGCAGGGACTGCATACGGCTTTGTGTAGCACTGCACATGCACAGGGGGATTCTTTTTTTAATTCCCGACTCTGTTTAGAGTAACAATGCGTATGGAAACAATGTAATGTGTATGGGCAGTGTATCATACAAGTGTACAGGGCTCACGTTACGTGGTACGCAGAGAAAGAGAGCATGCTGGGATTACCACGTGTGCATAATACGTGGTGAAAACCTGGTCGTGGACATGAGCCCTAACATGTTATAAAAGTTAGCTCATGCTGTCTCCAATGTATGTGTGCCTGTATTATGTATGTGTATATAGCATTATTTTTTTCTTTCTTGGGGAAGCAAAGCGTGCCTTGAGGCTTGTGTTCTGGATGTTTTAAAAATCTAAAACCCCTGATTACTAATGATCCATTGATGGGTCATTAAAAAAAACAGTAATGTAGCTAAAAGTGATGTACAAGGAGTAGCCGTGAAAAGGAGTGGTGGGTGGACGGGTCTGGAAGGGGGCCCCAAGCTAAACTTTTGCACCCGGGCCCATGAGCCTCTAGCTACGCCCCTGGTACCAAGCATTTAATGGCGACCATCCTGGTTTACATCAAGCTTTTCCAGCAGCAGATGCAACTAAATTACTTGATATGAGAAGATGTCTCAAGAACTTGACACGAATCATGTATTTTATGGAGAAACATCTTCCAAAACAAGGTAGGGAGCATCTAATGAGAACTTCCCAAACTTTACACTTTAATTACGGTAAATGTCAAACCTATATCAGTTCAGAAAACACCTAAACCTGTCTATTGTGACAGTAAATGTAGTACGCAATGGCTTCATAGAGCTTCCACTTGCCATGGCTACTCAGGGAACTGGTTTGGCTAAAGTGGAATGTCAGCCACCATAATCTGTCTGGGGTATCGAACATTAGACACAATAAAAAAGACTGAGCTCTGAAATCTCTCAGTCGGCACTCTTTAAGGCAATCCCCATTTTGGAGAACCCTTTTCCACATAGGCTGAGGGTGTGTGTGTGGTGGTGGTGGTGGCGGGGGGGAGAGACTACTGTAACATTTCTTTAATTCTCCATGTCATAATCCACAAATTCCAATAGTCTAAGAATTTTTCAAATACTTTTTCTGACAATCCAGCACATTTGGTGCTTCTGAGATCACATTGAGTCTAGGCTAAAGGAATTTCACCATAGTACCTGTAATTTAATATGCAGGTGTGCTCCAGAGATGGACGGGTGACCATAAGGCAGGAAATAGCCTTTTTCTTAAAATACATGTGGTATGCTCCCTGAGGGCTCGGTCACACAAGCGTGTTTTAGGTCTGTGTAAAATGAACGCTCCTAAAAGAACCAATGGGCTCTTATAGAAGCGTTTATGTGCGCAGAATGTGCAGCACAAAATAGCATGCACCTGAAAAAGATCGGACATAGGTGTTTCCATTGACTCCTATGGGAGCAGGAGTTAATGGAAACTTCTGCAGTGTCAATAGCTTCCCCGCTGCTTACAGCAGGGCATTTAAAAGGTGCTTCTGGCCAGAAGCACCATTTACATGTCCCGCTGTTAACCCCTTAGTCTCCGCGGGGATGAAGGGACTCCCCTAAGGGTTCCGTTAATCCCCCACAAAAGACACAACTCCATTATTTTAATGTTCGAAGATACGTCTCCTCCATAAACTTGAGTGTCCATAGTTTGTCCTACCAGCACATAACATTAAAATAGACATAATTTTCACCTAAAGTATAATTCAGATTTTTTCCAAAAAAAAAAAACATTTTGCTTCTTTTTTAATTTTTTCTTTACTTTTTAACCAATGCTCAACCAATCATAAGGACTAAAAATATGCAATCAGTTGTAACATACAGACAGCAGGCCAATACCAGCTTTCTACATAAAAATAAAGTTTACAGAGCCTTCTTCTACGGTCCATCGGACAATGTAGATATAATGGGCAGTTACCTGAGCAAGTCACGCAGGAAATTCCTTCTGCGCTGAGATTGTATTTGAGGTCCAAGAGCAGCTGAATATTAGTGTCTGGTCTGAAGAGGACTGGAGCTCGACTGGCCGGATGAAGATGGGACGCAAAGGAGATAGAGAGGATAAGGAGAACTACAAAAATACCTGGAAATTAGGGAGACAAAAGAATTGTTTTCAGGGAATGTCAGTTAATTTTTCAAAATTTTAGTACTATTGCAAATTTACTATTTAAAGGAACAATCCAGAGAAAACTGATAAATGGTATTTCACCTAATGCAGAGCCTGAGGGGTTCAAGTATGGCACAGGGATTCATAACAGTAGCCTCTGTGTCTTGTTTCACCCTCACAGTCTAAAACATTCAAGAATTTTGCTTGCAGTGTTCCTTTAAGTAACAGTACTTCTTACCAACAGTGATGTGCCGGCCCTTATCAGATGTCCATAGAACACAATGGTGCAAGATGGTATGAAACCATTGTATCACTTGGTCTCTTCTGTCTACGTCTGTCTTCTGTTCAAAATTATCCGGCAGTACAGAGACCAGAGGGACGTCACCGAATTCAAAAGCCACTGGGTAAAAGCATACATTATTTATTAATGTCTCATCATTTCCCCTTTCCTGAGGTGACATATGTTGGGTCCAAGCAGGCAGAGCCTCTTCAAAGGGGCTGTCCAATTTTGGAAACCCATGTCATATACAGTACTCTACAGGCAGCCTATGCAGCTGTTATGGGGTCCTTGGAGAGAGGGGACCCATTCCACTTTGGCCCCATCCCCAGTTTAATGGATGGTGAGAAGCTAAACACGGATGTGGTCTCAATAAGTACTTCAGTGTCATCAAACAAAGAGGTACTGAAGGTACTTAAGTGATGCAAACCTTCATTTGCCAGTAGTTTTTGTGTGTTGGTGTTAAGCAGTTCCTGACAGTGGCCTAATTTGTATCTTTGTATCCTCTATATACATGACTGATGTAAAAAAAGCATTTAGGTCAATTTAAAATTGTCCAATGAAACAATCTAATTAGAGATAAATTATCACTGGTCACAATGCGACATCACTATAAACCTACCTGCATCATCTTCAACTGTCAGGAGGGGAATGTCATCATCCAGGTATGGAACTGTGCCGGGAACTGGCCTAGAATAGGGGTCCTGGCCTAAAAGTAGATCCTCGTGAATATCCAAGCTGTCTTTCTTCAGACACCGTTCACTGCAGCTGAACATGGGGACAAGAACCTCTCATGTGAGTTACTGGAGCTTGAAGCATAATCCTTGAAGTATACTTCAAAACTGTAGCTTAGGATGTGATGCTCTAGATCGGGGATGTCAAACTCATTTTCACTGAGGGCCACATCAGCCTCATGGTTGCTTTCAAAAGGTCGATTGTAATTGTATAGTAAGGGCTCGTTCATATGAGTGTATTTGGGCAGCGTATTATGTGCACAATTTTTGTGCATGTGATATGTATTGAATAGAAGCCATGTGCAAATGCGCAGTAGTGATAGTGACCCCCATAGTGGCGGCAGTAGTAAGTGACCCACAAGTGGCCCCAGTAGTAACAGTGATCCCCATAGTAGTGCTGGTAGTAACAGCAGTATCCCTACAGGCTTTCCACTCACTCAGCCTGCAGCTCCGTCCCGTAGACAGCCGCTGCTGAGTCTGTGACCACTGACCTGTCACCTAAGCATTTGCACTGCATACAGGATGGCGTACACAGACACTGGCTGGGGGTGAAGGTCAGTAGTCACAGACTCTGCATTGGTGCCAAAGAACCAGAGCTGCAGGCAGGGTGAAGAGAATTTCTGTTAGGTTTGATGTACGTCCGGCGGGCCCCATAAAATGAGGTGGCGGTCCAAATTTGGCCCATGGGCCTTTTGTTTGAGAGGAATTTTAATAGTAGAGACCGCTACAGACCTAGTCAATAGGAAGTTCTGAAGGTTGCGCAACAAAAAATCATAGCATGCAAGGCTGAACAAAGACTTGTGTCCATTCAGTTTAGCCTGTTATCCTGCAATGTTGATCCAGAGGAAGGCATAAAACCCCAAGGAGGTATAAGCCAATCTAGAATTTACCTAATTTTAGGCAAAAAATTCCTTCCCAACTCTAATCTAGCAATCGGAATAATCCTGGATCACCGACCCTTCTGAAGTAATCAGTGACTATAACATGTAATATTGTTGCACTCCAAAAAAATTCCTTCATGATACCAATCTGACAATCAGAATACATCCCTGGATCAACAACCATAAATCAATCTAGTGAGTATAACATATTATATTGTTATACTTCGAGAAAGGCATCCAGGCCCCTTTTGAACTCTTTTCGTGAGTTCCCCATCACCACTTCCTCAGGCAGCGAGTTCCATAGTCTCACTGCTCTTACAGTAAAGAACCCCCTTCTATGTTGGTGTAGAAACCTTTTTTCTTCTAGACATAGAGGATACTATAGTCACAGTCCTGGGTAGAAATAGATGATGGGAGAGATCTCTGTCTTGTCCCCTGATATATTTATACATCGTTATTAGGTCAGACTCTAAGCTGTAGTTTTTCTAAACTAAATAACCCTAATTTTGATAATCATTCTAGCACACAGGTGCCTAAAACTGTACACAATATTCCATGTCGGTCTGACTAGTTTTTTACTGAGCACATTTTGAAAACATCCACATGGCAAGGTGAAAGAATAAGAGAACCTCTGTGTTAAAGGCTTTTCCAAAAGGTAATTGGCAAAAAGTGTTTCGATGAAGGAGATAGGATTAAAAGTGAGAGCATCACAAGTGCTTTGCCCATTAAATAAAGGCACACAAAGCCTGGTTACTGACAAATCTGCTCTTTTCAAAAAAGATTAATTAGTGTGAACTACGCTTTGATACAAACAACTTGCAGACATGTCACAAAGATGCATGAAGCTGGAAAAGACTGCAATAGCAATGCTAAAAACATGGGTGTACATCTATGTACGACTAGACAAACTATCAACGAATATAGAAAATTCAAGACTGATGCTAATATGTTAGGAAAAACACTGAAGGACATAGAAGGACAACATGTAGGAAGCCACTGCTGTCCAAAAAATAATTGATGCCTGTCTCAAGTTTGCCTGAGGCCACCTTGATGTTCCACATCATGGTTTGGGCTGCTTTGCTGCCTCGTGGCCTGTACACTTTGCCACCACTGAAGGAACAATTTATGTTATGGTGCTTTAAAACATTTTACAGGAAAATGTAAGGGCAGCAGTCCATTACCTCATGCTGAAGAGACGTTGGGTGATGCAACAAGACCATGCCTAACAATAGAGCACACAAGTAAGTCAACTAAGGCATGGTTCTTTAAGATTTGTTTTTCGGAATGGCCGAGTCAGAGTCTGACCTTAACCCTATAAGTGCTCAGCTGCTTCCATCAGAAAAATAAACTCTGAATGGAATGGCAGGGTGCATGTGCAACCTCAGCTCCATCCAAACCCCTCATAGCTATAGTCCTGCAGCTGGGGAAAACAGTGGACTAGGGTCCCCATTTTGCTAGTCACTGGGGGTCCCAGTAGTGAGATACCTGCTAATCTAGCATTTATATAACCTAACTTACTAATACAGCATATGTGCTTCTAGCTGAAATACCCATATAAAGCCGTTAATAATACTAAAGTCTTATGTGGCAGAGGGAGTTTTCTCAGAAACCAGGGTTTAGCTACACTCCTAGGCAGAGTCCCACTCTACAGAGCTGAAGGCTTCATGTGTTGCCATATGGTGCTGTTATATCATATTACAGAATTATTCTGCCCTATGAGTATTTCCTCTGGGGGGAGGAGAATACCTATGATGGAGCATACAATGATGCTTTTTTTTTAGAAAAACTTGTATACTTTCATAGGAAGTCAGGGCCGGATGAAAGAAGAGTAGGGGCACATGAATTTCTATTGGTGAAATATTAAGGCTTGATAAAAATTGGTGCTTCTATACTGCCTTTATATAGCAATTCATGTAAAGCCTTCCTCACACAGCCATTCGGCAAAGCGCCGCAATATATATATATATATATATATATATATATATATATATATATATATAAAGCAGTCATTGCTTAAAAAAATCCTAGTGACGCGTTTTGCAGCGCCTTTGTTCACACCCTGAATAGAGAGAATAATGAGGACATCCAACAGTAATTACAGCAATTAACATGGGTGATGATGTAAGTATAGAATTCAGAAGAGATAAAAATGTGAACATTAATCAAACCATGCAGAAAAGGTATGTACCTTCTTCTGGGGAATGTTCTATAGAATCCCGTTAACAAAAATTGAATCATAATATGTCCTTATAAATCATCATTATTCTTGTATTAAAGTCTTTGCAACCAATTTGTTATTGCTCCAATACATCAAAAATAAAAAAAATGAAGTAAATAGCCTCAATTAAGAATTTCCCAGCGTCTTGCATTTGCATCTCCGATGCAGAACCCTACGTGTCTTTGTGATGATGTTGTATCACCTGATCCTGCAGCCATTGGTGTGTGAGGAGTGACATTTGAGTGCTGTCTGTAGCGGTGACGGCACATACCTATTCTGCACAGTACACAGTAGTACATTTGGAACCAATACTATATGTAAACATGCTACATTGTTATATTATTGATGCATAGGAGCAATGACATTATGCAAAATTCTACATATCTTTTGCCCAAGGATTTGGCTAAGAATCCACCTCAGGCCTCAATACTTTTTAGATAGTTTCAGGTGTCAATAGCTTTTAGGCCTTCCATTCTTGCTCTAGCAAGGTGCAGAGTGAGTCTTTTTGCAGTGTGACTAGAGACGCTCGTTTGCTTCCGTGTTTGATAATCAGGATGTGTTCTACTCACTTTGAATGACACGATGTCTCCAGCGGAGAGATGTAGGCTCCCCATATACCCAGGGCTGCCGGCATAATAAACAGAACAGCCACCCAGCAACAGGAGACAATGAGGGACATGAACAGACCAAAGTCGTGAACAGCGGGAATCTGCAGAGAGACAAGAGATGACAATGACTCACACTGTCACATAGTCCGCGGCTAGTAATCATTCAGGAGGCTAAATACATTCAAAAATCCATCTTGTTTCTCATTGTCAATTTGTGAGCACACACAAG
Organism: Eleutherodactylus coqui; assembly: GCF_035609145.1. Classification (NCBI taxonomy): domain Eukaryota; kingdom Metazoa; phylum Chordata; class Amphibia; order Anura; family Eleutherodactylidae; genus Eleutherodactylus; species Eleutherodactylus coqui. Next base: position 117,670,762 of record NC_089842.1, on the reverse strand, counting down.
CAGAGTAATTGCTAGTAGCTCCTTAGGGGGCTCCTTCACTGGAGAGTATGTGCAAATGTCTACGCTTCAGTGCAATGTATTTGCGCTATGAACGAGGCACTTTTGCGCACGTGCCTACTCATTGTACTGTACTTTTTTGTGCACGCAGGGCCTGTTCATATGCACATGCAACACAGCCGAGCTCTGATTTAAAAGGCTATTTAGCCTAATGAGGTCCAGATGTGTTCTTTTCCCTGTGGCTTTGTGCTCTATTTCACCCATTCAAAAGCAGTATTTATTTCCATATGTTAATACTTAGTAAGGCCTCCTTTGGCCCTAATGACATTGGATACTCTTCGTGGCATGCTAATGGCAAACGAATGCTTGATACACTTCAGCTGGTATTTATTTCCTCCATTCAGCCTGCAAACGTCTGTGAAGTTTTTTCAAAGAAGATGGATGCTGTTCATATTTTCTGGTCCAACGTTCAGTAGACTTCCAGCGTTGGATGTGTGACAAGGCACATTGTTTTGTTGGAAGTATTGATGACCATTTACAGAGGATTGCCACATTGTCGGCAGCACATTGTTTTCTAGAACAGCTTTTCCCCAACTTCAGACCTCAGGGACCCCCAACAGGCATGTTTTCTGGATCTCTTCAGTATTGCACAAGTGATGTCATTATTGTCAGTGCCTCAGACATTGGATCAAGTGTTCTTACTATAGGATATCCTGAAAACATGACCTGTTGGGATGCCGTGAGAAGTGGAGTTGGGAAACACTGGTCTAGAATGTCAAGGTACACCTCCGTGTTCATGGTTCTTGTCACTACAACCAACAGACTGAGACCATGCCTCATCCCCAGACCATAGAAGAATTCCACTGTACTTAACTGTTGCCACAACACAATCAGGCAGAATACATTCCCCAGGCTCCTCCACACCCAGGTACATCCAAGATAGAACAGCGGGATTTCTCACTTCACTGCTCAACTATCTAATGATGACACTCTTTACTCCATTGTAGATGGGCTGATGTATTGCACTTTGTGATGGACAGCTTGTGTGCATTGGCATGACCAACATATCAAATAGTGTGCAGTTCCTGTCACAAACTATGGTTGACATCTCTAGGGGTCTCTATCTCATGTAACATGGTTTGGGACATGTGACACACTAATAGCATGATCTATTCTATTTATAAGTGTGTCCAAATACTTTTGGTAGGATAGTGTACTCTGGAACTCACTACCTCAACACATCAGACTCTCCACCTACTTACCTGAAAACATATCAAGGCAACCTGCAAAAACCCTGCTGACATCACTATGTGAGCAGCTTCTACTCTCATCTATTGTCTCCTTCCCCCTTCCCTTGAAGACTGTAAGCCCTTGGAGCAAGGTCCTATCTCCATCTGTATCACTTTGTAAGTCACTTAGGCTGGTTTCACATCTGCGTCAGAACATCCGGCCGCCGGTTCCATCACAGATCCAGCTCAAAATTTTAGAAGAAAAAGTGCTGCAAGCAACGCTTTTTCTTCCATTCAAAAGTGGGGCAGCTGGGCAGAAAGCGGGCGAATCCCATTATAGTCAATGGGGTCCATCTGGCGCAGTTCGGTTCCATCCAGAGATGAAGCCATTCAGGCGCAGAGATTTTTCTTTTCTACTCCTCAAACGAAGCAGGAAAGTGCACCCTTAGTCCATGTTTAATGTACCTGTCAATTTCTATATGTATTTATCCCTTCTACTCATATGCACAGCACCCTGAAATTAACAGTGCTTTAAAATAAATAAGCAATAATAATGATACAATTCAAGCGGTATACCCCTACCAATAGAGGGAGCTCTCTGTGCATGGATGTATACAGCAAGTATTGAATGCAGGGAAAGTTCTATAGATTTTAATGTATTTCTGACCTGGGAGAAGATATTAGCTGCATAGGCTGATGCTGTAGTCAAGGAGGTGAAGAATGTGGCTTTTCCAGCAGTCTGTACAGTATGGATCATCCGCTGACGAGGGTCTCGGATCTGATCTGCCTGCCGATAGGTGTTTATGAAAACAAACACATCGTCCACCCCTGTGAAAGAAGCCACAATATAATAATCAAGACTTATACTGTCAGTGCAGTATTATAATGATCCAGAGTCAGGATTACATCAGAACTCATAATACCATTTCAGCATTATAACATCAGAACTCTGTCACCGTAGTATTATAGTAATGAGTACTCATATTGTCACTGCAGCATTCTAATTAGAAGGCCTGGTACTGTCACTGCATGGTAGTAATCATGACTTATACTGTCACTGCAGCATTATAATAATCTGGGTTATGTCAGTGCATTAAAGAGTGATACATCTGGATGGTGCTATAAAATACTCTGTGAATGTCTATTATGTGACTCAGCTCTTAAAGTGCAGAATATGCGAGTTCTTTTACAAAAAAAAAGGAACAAGAATCGATGCTCATCTAAAAGCAGTAGAATGATAAAAGTGAAATGTAATATAAACACAAAATTGCTGCAGCTTGACACTGAGGATTTCACTGCAGCATCAGAAACTCCAAACGTCTTCCCTTTTTTCAATTGGATTTTATGCTGGAGAATCAAAGTTTACAACAAATGAAACTGCAAAAACAGAAGTGATGACAGAATAAGTCTGTTTCTGGAAATTCAAAGCGACACAGGTTGGATGGATCAGGACTTCCCATCAAGCATTGTTTGCGCAGGAAGAACTATGGAAACATCTGCTGGAATACAGAAGAGACAACTCACGACAGGAAGAAGGTAACCAGAAATCTAGTTGCCAGTAACACAGTAAACAGGAGGAGCCTGAGTGCAAGACTTGCTGTGAGAGGGGAGAGGGAGCAGCAGGGGAAGGCAGCTGATTGCTCTACAGCTCCATGCCAAGAGCAGACCACCCACTCGTCACAATTATAGAGAGACCAGCATAAGGATGCAAAAGACCCAAGATTTTTAGGCTACACACAATATTTCTGGCGGCTCTACATCTAATATACTAAATAGAATGTACTGTGGAATCACATGAATATTGTAGCAATATCATTATATAATATTATTATCACAATTGCTTCCTTTAGTTAAAGGCTGGATAACAGAATCACGGCAAGGTATACATACCCTAAAGGTAAGGAGGACCTAACTTTGTTTGATCATGTGCTAACTTCCTATCATCCATGTGGCTCTACTCTCAATAACTGATTGAGGGGGTACGTCTTTCCTTCTTCAAAGGATATGAAGGCGTGGGGAGCAGTAACAAGAGCTACCCCTTCTTGTGCGCTGGTTATCACTATTATTATGTGTTCTGGAAGCAGGAACCAGCAGGGGGTGCCATTTTGATTTTTTTCACAGCAGACTCCATAGTCCAACAGTCTATAGCAGGTAAAATACTAACAGTGAAATTGGAATCAATACAGGTAACCATAATGTGCATCGCCTCCATCTGGGCCATTGCCAACACCCTTTAAACTGAGTCAGAGCTGGACCGATATGGCTTGAAGGGTTGATGTCAATCAGATGAACATTCACAACACATGCCATGCTGAAGTATGGCAGGCAGAGAGCTAACTGTGACTGTTACCCAAGAGCCCACATCCGCCATTAGTCAGTCCTGCCCCCATGACCTCTACAGCAAATGACATTTGGCTGTTTAGTACATACGACTACTATATACCGGATGATACAGAATAGAATGTTTTTCAATGCTGCATATAAAAAGGACACTAAAAGGACGTCTTCACATTTTCTATTTGTCCCTTTTCCAGCGAAGTGTCAACTGCACCGTGCGTCATTGTAATCTGTGGGAAATGTCTTGTTCTAAGCTGAACATTCAGCCTGGGGAACGTTACAGATCATAGATGCTCATAATGTCACAGAGCAATTACCCCTGTGATCTTCCTGGCGTTATCTGCTGGAAGATACATCACTTTAGTTGCTTTGTCTTCCTCTTTTCAACTGTCTGTTCAGATTGTTGCTGACACAGCGGTGCAGATCCGTCTGCCTCACACACACTGTCACTACTGCATGAGCTCTGCATGGGTGCATGGAGGCCAGAAAACCAAAGATACATTCATACTTTTACATGTATTGGCCTACAGTGTGTGGAGGAGGGAAATTAAAAACAATACTACCAAGTAATATCAAGCGAAGTATACTATGATTCAGTATCTACGTAGTAACTGGAATACAATGAAATAACAGGGCAACCGTAGGTGTATGTCGGTCCCCTCTCTACCCCACCATTGTCATAACATGTACAGAATCTTTACCCAGATCATTGCAGGCCATCTCAAGTCTAAAAGACCCTAATATTTGCCCATCTTTGCTTGTTCTTGATGGCTGAATCCATGGAGCGCATATGTATGGTACCATAGCAGAGCAATAGAGATTCATAGAACTGCTAAATACTACTTGGGTGAAGCGATGGCTGTTTTCACTGCTTCTAAACAAGCCACCAGATATAAAGTTTACAACACATTGCACATAGTGGGAATGAGGGTGGAGGACCCAATGGCCGATGCTACATTCCAGCCTTGTAAACACATGTAGAAGATACAATCTATGAACATATTGTACAAGTCAATAGAAAGATTTGCAATATTATAAAATGCTCACCTATCCCAACAATGACAAAAGCTGCCACCCCATTGAGGATCCCAAGATACTGTATTCCAAAGGCCACGTGATATAGGAACAGGGCCACAAGGCAACTCAGACCAATGCTGGCAATCCCAAAGAAGGTGAGGAACACTGTATGGGAGAAGGGAGGAGAAGACCCAATGAATGACACTCAATACAATTAATGGACAAATCCAACAATTTTTAATTTGTGACCGTTCAGCTCAAAGTGAAATGGGGACTGAAAGGTAAACATCTTCCCATGATGATTGGAGAGCCAACTGAGTGTCCATAAACCCCCTAAATATGTGTGAATCTGATAAGAATGAAGATATAAACAATGAGAACAGAATAGGAATATGATAGAGGGAGAGAAGACAAAGGGAGATGGATGAAAAAATTGAGAAAGAGGAAAGAAATAGAAAGAAAAGAAAGAGCAGAAAGTAAACTGAGGGGAAGAAGGAGCAAAAACAGAAATATAGAGAAGGAGCAGGAAGAAAATAAAGGAAGAAGGAGGAGCAAAAGAGGAAAGAGAAGGGCGAATGAGCAGAACAGGGGAAAGAGCAGCAAAAGGAAAACTAGAGGGAGAAACAAAAGGAAAAACAGGGAGAAGGAAGAGTAAGAGAGGAAATAGAGGGAGAACGGTGTGCAGAAGACAAAATAGAGTGAGAAAGAGGGGCAGAAGAGGAAATAGAGATATGAGCAAGAGAAAATATAGATAAGTGAGGAGCAAGAAAGGAAATAGAGGGGAAAGGAAGAGCAAAAGTAGAAATAAAGAGCAATGAGAAGCAAAAGGAGAACAATAATGAAAAAAGAAATAAAGCAGCGGGTGGAGCAACAGAATAATAGAGGAAGAAGGAAGAGCAAAAGAAAAAATAGAGGGGGGAAGGAAGAGCAGAAGGGGAACTAGTGTGAGGAGGGGTAAAAGAAGAAACACAGAAATAAGGAGCAAAAGTAGAACTAAAGGCAGAAGGAGCAGTATAGGCTGAGAAAGAGTATCATTAATCTGCACTTGGATGCTGTGAATATTTCTGGAGGTGACACTGTACCGGAGAAGGAGGTGAGGATGTACACCAGGATGGCGATACAACTGCTGCTGATGAATGCCAGTAACATGTCATTATTGAACGTCGTTCTAACTTCATAGTCGAACAGGTCAGTCCCTCCGTACAGCACCTGCACTTTACTGACATATCCAGTGGAGAATAAGAATTGTATTAACAACTTGCAGAAATATAAGAAAAAAATGCTAAAAGCTTTTATACAAATCATATCACTTACACATATGCATACCACAATATTAATAGGTACTCACTTCCTGAGCCCTGTGGGGCAAAGATCTGTACTGAGCGTGCCTACGAATAACAGGGGCCCCAGGTGGAGTAACAGATTTAAAACCCGTTTTGTCATTTGCAACCCACATATAAGCGTATTGATAGTAGAGGTGAATCTTGTAGTTGTAGCAGGGTTCAATTTGTAATTCAGCAAAACTCAAGGTTTAGCAAGTAAAGCAGACATAGCAAAACCCAAGGTATAGCAGACACAGCAGAGTCAAGTTTATCATTCAGCAAAACTCAAGGTTTTATTACAGTGTGTTATGTGTACTCACGTAGAAGTAAAGTAAACCCCCTGCATTAGTGCTCACTGCATTTCTGCTTCTATTGAATGTCAGTGCAGTGCCCATAATAATTTTCACCCAACTTTCAATAGACAATGAACATGTGTGCGTATGATGTACGGAGTACAGGTCCAGAGACCAGCGGTGAGGCCAGGGCAGGCTTCAGATACGTTAAACAAATGCAGAAAAAGTCAGAGTGGTTAGCCCCTAAGCCCGGAGTCTCAGATGCAGTATATTCTACCTCCACTAATTACTCTGACACTTCTCATTCTACAAGGAAACCTTGTTTCCATTAGCTGCTACCCTCATGCGGCTAGTCACACCCCACCCACTCATGGGTTTTGTACTATTGCATTGTAATGTCTCATGACCCAGCTTGTTACACGAGGGCAAAACTAAGGGTATAGTTTTTCCGTCTAACGGCATGCACTACAACAAACGTCTACTACTTCCCCCCAAGTTTACCTAACCCACCCTTCCCCAAACTTCACTTTAAGTTTACTCCTCTCTTGATACCAAATAATAACCACAGGATGCTGGGTGACGTTGGAATTGTAGGTCACAACAGCTTACTTTACTGAAAAATTACACGTCAATATTAAAACATTTTCCACTTTAATCATATAATAGTGTCAACTTTACATTAAAACCTTCTGCCATCGTTATAACATTAGATAAACACCAGGGAGGTCAGACCCAGCACCCGATTGTTTAGTATCGTAGTAATAATAGCAGTTATCCCCCAGCCACACTTGCTGAGTTGGGGTGACAAATATATAATCGGAACTACAAACTGAGAACCAACAATTCCTTTGGACCTATCCTTTAATGCAGTGGTTCTCAACATGAGCGTTATTGCCCCCTAGGGGGCATTTATACTTCTCAAGGGGGCGGTGGAACGAAAAGGGGCAGAAGGGGGGTGTTGGAACATCAAGGGGGCGGTAAGGGGGCGTTCTGTGATTGCTTTGTTTATTTTTTCGTTTTGTCTAGTAACTACATTCTTCTAAAAATTAGTAGTGATACCTTGGTTTTTGTCGATAATCCAATCCATCCAAAAACAATTGGTGAAATCCAAAACAGACGAAAACCGAGGCAATTATTTCCATATGCATCACTTACATGTAATAGGAGTTGTGTGCAAGCTGAGCACCTCTGTCATATAATGTATGACTTTTATAACTCAATGACTCCGCTACAGATCAATCACACTTCATAATCCTGGATAAATTACAGCACAACCTAACCTGCTGTGTTCCATAATGCCGCTGATTGGCTAGAACCGCTTCAAACTTTCACTTGTGTGGGTCTCTGGGAGTTGTAGTCTTAGTGGATGTTAAGTGTCTTTTCAAGACACTGATATAAACTACAACTTCTAGAGACCCACACAATTGAAAGTTCCAGCCAATCAGCGGCATTATAGAATACAGTGGGTTAGGTTGTTCTTTAGGTTATCCAGTGTGATTGATCTGTAGCGGAGTCATGGAGTTATAAAAGTCATACATTATTATATGATAGAGTGACATAAGCGGTGCATTTTTGAAGTATAGTTTATGAAAACGGCAGAGAAGAATAAATGCAGTCAATATTCAAATGAATACTTGAAATACGACTTCATGCCTTCTCCTACAAATGGACAGCTTTCCTTGTGCCTCGTTTGTGAAAAGGCATTTTCGAATGAAGCTATGAAGCCTTCAAGACTGAGTGATCATGTTGCAAAAATGTATTCAGACAAAGTGGGTAAGCCTATTTTATTTTTCCAAGGTTTAAAGTCAAAGTTTGAAAACCACAGCACTGTAGGCATGCTATTTGAAAAATCTGCTCTCAATACTGACAAAGGCCTCCTTGCTTCCTATAAATTCTCTTTATTAATAGCACAATGTGGCAAATCCAAGAAAAAAAATCCCTTTAACAAATGTACTTGCTTCTGCAACCAATGGAACTGGCATAATGGCAGCCCACTGTGTGATCCATCGGCAGCACTTTGTTTCTAAACATTTATGTGAGAGATTGCCGGATTCTCTGCGCTATGTAATTAATGCTGTTAACAAGATAAAAGCGCACTCTTTGAACAAGCATCTTTTCCACAAGCTCTGTCAAGACCATGACGAATCATTCAAACATCTACTCCTACCCACCGAAGTGAGGTGGCTGTCAAGAAGAAAGTGCTTACGACACTTCTCGAACTTTTTGACACAGAAGTCGAGTTTCTTCGGCCGACTGACCCAAGCCTTTGTGAAGAAATCGAACTACGATGTCTTGACGTTGCCTATCTCGCAGACATATTTGACAAACTCAACAAGGTCAACACAAAGCTACAAGGAGGCAAAATGAATTTCATTAAGGCTAAAGGTATAATCTCTTCCTTCATTGCCAAATTGGACCTTCAAACCAATAACCTGAGTTGACGCGGGCTCTGTCAGTTTTCGAGTGTTCAAGAAATTGCACGCGAAGACAGAGACAAATTTCATGATGTAGACTTAGATGCTTTTTTCTCACACCTCAGACAAGCCAAAGAAGACATGCAAACTAGGTTTCATGATCTATGTACCCTTGAAATACCAACGTGGGTACTCAATCCATTTTCAGCAGACGCAGGAGAATTTTATCCCAGATTATAGGAGCTGTTCATGGACTTGAAACATGATAGTGAAGCTCAAGCACTTTTCCAACAATGTGGCTATGAATGTTTTTGGGTGAAAGTGAAAAATTCCCATCCTATCCTGTGGCAGGAAGTTAAGTTGCTAATGTTAGCTTTCCCATCTACATACTTAGTGGAGAGGGGCTTCAGCGCGGTTCAGCAGCTCCTGACAAAAGTGAGAAACAAACTTCAGATATGTGTGTAAGGGGTGACTTGAGACTGCGGTTGATGAAGTTAGAACCAGATATCGCGAAATTGGCATTCACTCATCAGGCCAAGGCAGCCATTAATGATACAGATTGATTGTGGCAAACATTATTATTATTATCAGTGGAATTTCATTGTTCTTGCATTTTAATTAGTCTTTTGACCATTTAGGATTAAGGTGTACCTTGCATTTTCTTTATATGACGTACATTTCTATCAAATGATAATTAAAGATGGTATTATTGCTTGCTTCCCCAAAAAATAATCTTCTGCAATAAAACCTATTTATTCTTGTATCCACAATTAACCTGTTTTTAAATATTTCGCACCCACATTTTAGCAGCCACAATTTCGCTGACTAAAATACTTCTTTGGTAATTTTTAGAGGAATGTTTTCACAATTAATGCTAATCTGTTAAACATTATCAAACTTTCCAAAAAAAGTATTTAATATTTTAATTTGTACTTTTATCTTTGTAAACTAGGTAAACTTTGACTGGATTTAAACTAGTATGGCTTGGGGGGTGCTGCCACCATCCCCATACCTAAAGGGGGCGTTGAGCTGAAAAAGGTTGAGAACCACAGCCTTAAAGGAACCCCAACTCCCCTCTTCTATTAAGGAGTACAATATAGGGGTACCATACCAACGATGGCCTATTTTGCCAAAACACACCTCTTTAAGTGCCTTGAAAGGCCTCTCACTGCCACTATAAAATTACAAAGACCCCTTTCCCATGCACTGAACTTGCATGGGAAAGGCAGGCTGTTCAATTGTTCAGCGGGAATAGATGACTCAAATCCCCCTGTGGGATATTTTAGGCGAGCTCAAAAGCCCCTCTTTTCAAAGCACCCTCCTACTCTTTTAATCCCTTAACTACCTGCACATATAAAAGGTCTGGACTCCATGCTAACCCTTACATTTCAAGGCTACGCTACTCAACACCCAACTCCGACCCCTTTCTCTCCCACATGAATGCCAGCATACGCCCTTTCTTCATTTATTGGGGATGTTAGACCCTTTTATCATAACTCTTCTGCCCACGTGACCAATACTGCATCCCCATGCTTATGTGCTCTCATGCTTTCAGGGCCTAGCTATCATGTTAAGCTTAACCAATCACCAAGACACACAGGGCCATACTTCTCCATCGCCATCCTTGACTGAACCTGGCTGAACTAACACTAATACCTTGGAGAGCCACCATAGCTTGTACAAAAGCAACAGTACAGGCCTGAGGAAGGGGAACGTTCCCCGAAATGTCGCTGCTGTCAACATGTGTCTACGTTGTCACCTGACTCAGACTGTATTTGGAATGAAAAAACTACATATGCACCGGGGTGACAGTTTTGTTAACAAGTACTGTATGTACTTTTGACATTTAGATATACTATGGAGGTTGGGATCCATTCGTGCTGGCACACAATACCCTTTCGAATGCAATGTTTTGTTTGTATGAAGTGCATGGGATCATGAATAAAAATTCTTGCATTCAGATGGACAGTTTAAGGGCGTCCCTGGCTTGCCCACTATCAGCCCCAGGCAAGCTTGTAAAAAATGTTATGTAAAATAATGGAAAAAACTAAATTAGGGGCCGCCCCCAATGTGCAAAATATTTGCCTAGAAATGACAAATAACAAATTCACCTGAAAATGTTCCAAAAATATCTTGTACATACAGTGACAAAATCAGCAGAACATCGTGTCAGTGGAAGAGTCTGATGTAGTGCTCAGCTCTGTCTGATAATGTCACATCTCCGATAACAATCAGATAAGTGAAGGATTCTGGGTATTCAACTATGCAGTCCAAGGTGACTGATTAGGAATCGTATTCATACTCAAACCAAATACTCGCACATAAAAATATGGCAGTGCTGTAGAAACAGGAGGAAATACTAAATGATCTGCGATATAAATGTAGAACTCATAAAGCCGAGTTATAAATCAGGAAGCTTTTTTATGCTTGCATTACTACATCCAACCAGCAGGGGCAGTAAAGAATGAAGAACCCAATTCAATTTTCTTTATTGCATCTTTAATGTTTAAAAATGTTTTACTACTGCCTTTTACTGCCACTTGTTAATGGGCCGTTAGTATCCACTTAATGGGTTAGGTTTCACTAATTTATCTTATGATTGTGCTCGTGGAAACTGATTTCTTCAATAATAGTCTACAAAGAGAATGCATTCATATATTTCATTATATAACGCAATATACTTGAGATATCATTCAGTTTCACACTACTAATTATTTTACTTAATCATTTATATGGTAAAGACGGTATTGTATATTTAAGGATTCGGCTAGAATCATTGCTGCACAGTCTAAAATTACATTTCATATCTGCTTTGTAGGATCAGGAACAGATTAAGATGGGTGGAAGACCCTGGTAAAAAAATTTAGTGGAATGATCCCATCACACTTCTGGTACCCTGAAATCATTTGATCTTATATTGCAGTCACATGTAGGGCAGGAGGCTATATATTCATGTGGCCCTCTCTGCTAAAGTCTATAGGAGTTACTTGTGATGACAGTAGGCAACTCTGTTAGACTTTAAAAGGGCTATATGCATACGTAGCCTTCTCCCCACTTAAGGCTAGACAGGATCACTGCATGGCCCATTACCTGGTCACCCACTACAGTCATCAAGTCCACAGCCATGGCTCCCATTAGTGGAAACATGCTAATGTATTTTTTACTGGCTTTTTTATTATGATCCCTGTGCCAGCGATGCAATTGGAGGAATCAAGTGCAGTGCTGCACACCATCCAGCCCTGCAGAATCACAGTGCCAGCTTGGCATCCTCATCTGTGCATTTGATGCCCGAAGGGGAGGAAAGAACCTGACCAGCAGCCAAGTAGCCCACTGACTGGACATTGGAACTGGAGCTATCAGCAGTAGAACACTGTCAGGAAGCATGTTCAATGCCATCAGTGACTTGAAATATCTGCAGATCTTAGATCAGGTTCAGTTCACACTTCCATTCACGGGTCACTAAAAAAAGCAACAGAGAAACAGCCACCAATGTAAGACCCCTCCATAGATGCCCCTAGTGTTGAGGTCCAGGAGTGTATATATTGGGGGGAGTGTACATGCATATCAGGGAAGGTACATACTGTTTTATCAGGGAGGTGTACATTTAAGTCACTGTTTTAAACACTACTCTTGTAACCTAAAAAGTCCTACTCCTGCTGTAAGTTAGCCATGCCCTGTTATATGTGTTACACTCCTTACTAGACCAATCCCATCATCCCACTCTTGCCATGACTCACTGTGCGAGTATTAGCCATGAAGGACTTTCCCAAACTGACATCTCAGTCACTGAATGGTCACCAGAGAGGGTGGGTGGTATATACTCCCTAGGTCCCCAATATGGTGGAGACCCCAAGCATGTGCCCCATGTGTCCTCCAATAATCTGGCTTGCCTCTGGGCTCTATGTAGGGTTATTATTATGCCCTGATCAACTACTACCTTTGCAATCCCTATTTACACCTTTTTTATTGTCATCAGACTACTCCCCCAACACCCGTCAATTTCCCAGAATAAAGTTTGCATACATCCTAATCTTATGCCTGTAGAGATCAGGACAAGCCTAATATAAACCCTACCAGTCGAAGCTTCTGCACATGGTCTACATAGAAAAGAATGCTTTTAATAGTAAAAGTCAAAATGGACCCCCTCTAAGTGTACTAGTTTATGCATTTTGGACAGGATGCCTCGGGAAGTAATAATGTACTACTAGTGTTGAGCGAACTGTACCTGTAGAACTCTGTTTTGGTTTGAACTTTGCTAAAAGTTTGGTTTGACAAGAACTCAAACCATAGGCAATTAGTTTGGGCCAAACCAGAATTTTATAAAAGCCACTAAAACTAGTATTGAAAAATGGTGGTGTTGGCAGTCCTCCTTCAATGGATGTAGCGCAGTGGTTAGCACTGTTGCTTTGCAGTGCTGGATGGAGTTCAAGGTTCAACTCTAACCAGGGATAACATCTGCATGGAGTTTGTGTGTTCTTTTTATGTTTCTTTATGCTCTTTTTCTTATTCATATACTCATCCAGAGAAGTAAGAGGAAGCATGGTGGCTCAGTGGTTATCACTATTGACTTACAGTGCTAGAGTTCTTGGTTCACATTTGACCAATGTCAAGATATGCATTGAATTTGTATGTTTTCTTTGTGTTTCTTCTTCTCCCCCTCCTGAGAAGTAAGAAGAGGCATGGTGGTTCAATGATTAGCAGTTTCCTTGTAGTACTTGAATTGTATGTTCAAATCTGACCAATGACAACATCTGCATAGAGTTTTTCAAAGTCCAAGCAGATGTTGTCCTTGATCAGATTTGGACCTAGGACATAGGTGCTGCAAGACAACAGTGCTAATCACTGAGCTAGGTTCATTAAAGGACCTCCTCTTTCTCCCTCCTTCGAACCAAACTATATGGCGAAATTTGCCGAACTGAACTTTTGAAAAGTTCACTCTTCTCTAAGTTCCACCTTCCCACTTGAGTTGAAAGAATATAACCCTTTAGCTGGTTTCCTCATTCCCCTTTTGGAGGAGGAAAGTGTCAAGTGGTCCATGGGTAAGTGGGATAGGGCAAACCAGAGATGGATAACCCACTTTACAGATCCCATGACAGCCTATAATGTTGTTATGGTAAAGGTTTCATGGCTCGTTTCGGGAATCTTAACTTTGTTCAGATCAACCAAGCAGATGTTTCTTCATTTTTAAGGGTGTATTTAAAAGTGCTGGTTCATGCTAATACATGCTATCAGGAGGACTCTGAACTTATTGCCCCAACCTAACCCCCTTCCCTTGCAGTAGTGTAGAGCGACATGAACCTCACACTTCTACTACTTGTTCATTAGCATTTTATTTTTGAGAGAGCCCTTTGATTCCTTACATAGCTGATAACAAAAGAGGTAAGATATCCTGAGCTTAGCCAGTCCATCTTCTGGGTTCTATAACAGCTTATGTGCCCCTAAGACGTATCCATAGAAGAAGAGTCATATTATACGAATGTAACTTGATTTGCACATTCATAATCTGCTCTGTTCTCATATTTCTCTGGCTTGTCAGGCTTGTAAGGGAGTTTTTATGCTTTCCTCTCCTGAAGAAAATTGCTGATGTCTACAGAAAAGAATCTAGAGATAGCGTTTTGCAGGAGAATGTGGGATGATACACGGTGCAGTCCTATTTAATAGAATAATACAGTATCAATCTGGGAGGTTCAGGTACGGTGTACACTGCACCGTCAAGAAGACGAAAGAGTGGAATGGAAAAGTAACATCTGTACAGAGTTCGTACAACTTTGCACACTTTATTTAGAAAATAGTCCACGAAGATTGATAATTAGCTCATAGTGACACATCATGATATACTATCACTCACAAGCTAGAATCCCTGCCAAAACCAAAAATGAAGGGGTCTTGGAGGTCAATAGGGTGCCTTGACTACAATGAGAGATCTGTAGTGCGCCTGGACTGGAGAGGGTGGTTTGTACTGCACCCAGATTGCTATGAAAAGTCTATAGTGTATCTAAACATCTATGAAAGCTTTAAAGTGTGTCTGAACCCATTTAAGAAGTCTCTAAAATGTTTGGACCCATATAATAGGTCTATAGACTCTGTGCACCACTAAGAATGTGTTACAGAGTGCCTGGACCACAAAGTAAATTCAGTAGAGCGTCTGTACCACAAAAAGTGGTCTATAGAGTACTTGGAGAGCAAAGAGAGGTCTATTGAGTGCCTGTGTCACTATGAAATGTCTATAAAGCTTTTTAACTCATATAAATGGTCTACAAACTACATGGTCCTTATTAGATGTACTGTGAGTTTATGGAACACTATCAGAAGTCTGTAGGGTGCCTAGAACTCTACAACAGGTCTGTAGATTGCTTGGACCACTAAAGGAGTTCTAAAGTGTGCATTGACCGCTAAGACAGGTCTACAAAGTGCCTTGTAAGCCATAAGAGGTGTATTGAGTATCTGGACCCATATGTGTGGTCTATAGAGTGCCAATGAGATGTATGAAGAATTCCTGGAACAATTCAGGAATTCAGGTATCAGAGGTCTATAGAGCACCTGGACCCATACAAGAGGTTGGTAGAGTACCTGGATCCATATGAATATGAGTTTCATGTTGATGTTGATGTTATTCATCAGTTTTGTACTAAACTAATGTGATATACATTTGTTTCATCATGATAGATTTGAGTGCAAATTTTCAATATCAAATTGGTCAGCAAAACCTAAGATGTTACTTCCCCTTTACCAAGCAAAAAAAAGTGGAAGGGTGTTCTCCTAGCCTGAGTTTCAGACTCTTTGGTTGTAAGTTGTTGGAATTTGTCATTCCACAAAAGCAACATCTGTGTTGAGTTTGTACAATCTCTCCATGCTAATATAGGGTCTCACTGCACCCTTAGGGCGCCTACCCACTGGCGATTTTTTTTCCTTTGCGTTTTGCGTTTTTTCTGAAGAGCAATTAGTATAGAATGTGTTCTTGTCCATTTGCGTTTTTTTTTTCGGTCCGTTGCAATTTTTCACATAGGAACTGTCAGTTGCATATGTGTCCTTATTTTTCTCTTAATGCACCCATGAATGTCAATAGAAATTAACGAAAAAACGCGCAAAAAAGCCGCGAAAAACGCGCCAAAAACGCTGCGTTTTTCACGCACGAAAATCGGCAACGCCAGTGGGTAGGCGCCCTTAGTGAAATACACTTATTTGGCTATACCTGTACACAGTGTCCCTATTACATTTTACTCCTAAAAGACAAAAAAGGGGCACAGCACTTCCTTCATAGTAATTCAACCATGTGGGTAAATAAAATAGAGATTAATATGCTTCCTTTATGTTGTTGTGCAACACACAGAGATTAATATCTACACTGTCCCTGTTATATTTTGAATCTGTTTTTCACGGATCAACTTTTTCCTATCTGGCCCTTCTGCCTGTGGCCTTGACCCAAATCATGCTCATAATAGTGGTTGCTAAACTAACTTGGCTTGGCTGACCTCACTGACATTTCCCTCAGCAGCTGATGCTAGCTACGACCCTAAGAGGTCATCACCCACATTTCATGTATAGTGCATGTGAAGTCATTGATATGTAGGTGGAGGGCCCTTATACAGTATTTTCAACTGCATCCTGGTGTATCAAACTATACTCCCATTAACCAAGTCAACATCTAACTAAATGCATCAAGGAGTCAGTATGGTTGTGTGAAACTAAAGGTCCCACCATGGACACGAGTCCACTGTTCATGGAGCATTTAGGCAGTCAACTAATTAAAACAATGACCAAAGGGCACATTTGTGTATATCTAAATTATACAAACATGGAAAAAAAATAATCTCCCAAATAAAATTTCTGGATGTGTGTACGTTAAACAAGCAAGTCGTAATTGGGAATCGATTCCAATCACATACAACATAGCAGTAATTGTCTTTGAGAACTTAAACGCTTTACAAAATTCTAAATTAACCTCAGAGATCACTTCACATTAGTGTTTCTTCCAAAGTCCAAACCTCAAGTAGAAGAAGTGATTACAATGCATCAGTCACATAATCAGCTCTGCTTATCACTCCAGAATAAAATACAAGTTAATACTGAGACAACAAGGCAGCAACATTATAACAGAACAAAACAACTACAGAGTAACTCCAGTTATGCATAGGGGGCGTAGTGTTATCCATAGGCGACAGTATTATAATAGTTATAGTAATGTACATTGGGGGCAGCATAATAATAGTTATATTTTTGTACATAGGGGGGCAGTATTAGAGTAGTTATATTCTTGGAAATACGGAGTAGTATTATACTAGTTATATTCTTGTACATAGGGGGCAGTATTATAGTAGTTATATTACATAGAGAGTAGTATTATAGCAGTTATACTATTGCACTTCGTGGGTGTTATGTCTGATCCACACATATTGATTGCAATCTTAACAGATAAATATATACACTCAACATAAATGAGGAATAATACAAAAATGTAAAAAAGATACATAAAATACATCAGGAGGGCCTAATTCTAAACCCTCAGATGTGAGAAGACCCTAACTACCAGCGGAGTACTCGCACTGATGAGGGCAAGCCAATGTCAGGAACCTGGGGTACCCCTTATTTTTTCAAGATGGTGACAAGTGAAAGTGGCAAATGTTAGATGACACCCAATGTAATTTTTACAAGTGTACAGGGAAAAAGGTGTTCATATATCCCAGGTAAATAAATAAATCACCAGCAGACGTATCTTAACTGAAACACAGGTTAAAACTAGGAGCTTCCAACTGGACCAGTAACGCCTTCAGACAGAGAATATAACCGGCATCCTCTGTGAAGAGGAGCTTAAATAAATATAGACCAACTAAAACTGATTGAATGCCACCTTACAGCCAACTAATCCGTCCATAAACTGGCACAGAAGTGTCCCCATAGGTATCTAGCACTGAAATAACAGTGAACATGCGCTAGCACAAAGATCACGTGAGCTGGGGCTGACGCCATGACGTCACCTTAGTCCTGATCCTCATTTGTGGCACGCAAGCCATGATAGTGGGTAGTATTATAGTTGTTATATTATTGTCCCTAGACGGCAGTATTATAGTAGTTATATTGTATAAAGGGAGCAGTATTATACCATAATAGTTATGTTCTGTGCATTTTGTATTTCAGGAAGACTGTTAATATATGTAATAATACCTTGTGGATTCTTTTGACAAGATGCTTATATAGGAGATGACAAAGTTTTGAAACTTTCTGTGCTGCTCCTCCCATCGATCTTCCACTGAATAGTAATTAGGTAATGGCGCCCCAAACAATATTTCACTGCGCAAAAGAGAACTCTTCAGGTTTTCTGTTGTGAGACCCTCATCTACATACCAGTAGAACTCAGGATGAGTCATTGCCAATTTTAGCGATCCTACAAGAAAAATGATCGTTACTTAACATTCAAAGTATACATAGATTTGGATTTTCTAGGTATTGCAGCCAATGTATGACATGTGCAGATCACCATGCTTCTGTGAAGCTCTGATGATGTCACTATCTATGTAAAAAAAGCGACCAGGACACATGTTGATAGTACTAGGGGAAGAGAGGTTACTTTTTATACCTGTTGGAATTCTTACGAGTGTACATGCCCTTTATTTTGTATCCTTTTTATTACTAATATTTCATTGGTTGTCACACAGGCTTGCCAGACATGAATTGCCTGTTTGGGACACTTCACCAATGAGCCAGAATGGAAAGCCACTAACAAAGAGTCATTTAACTGACCAGCAATGTGTTCCATGGTTTATTGATGTTCATAAAAAACTGGTCTCAAAAACATACTTTTTTTTTATCAGGATAGAGACTTACCATGCACATCAGCCAAGTCTTGCCCCATTCCATCATAATAGATTTTTCCCCCTTTCTCTGTGGGGAAGAAGTAGGTGAGGAGCGAACTTGGAGGTGAACAGTAGGAGTATGATCCAAGAGGAATGTCCTTGAGAACCTCATGAGGTTTCCAACAAAATTCACGAAAGTGAGGGTGATCCATGATCTTCCTCTCTATTTTGTGGATGGTCGTCAAACGTTCCTTTGTAAATATGTTATTTTCATCATCCCCTCTGGCTAAGAAAATAAGCTCAATTCGCCAGTGAGCATGGCTCTGAGTATTAGGAGTCACGTAAACACCTGAAAACTCCTTAACCGAAACCCCACGAGGGTGACGGGACTGATTTGTGGTGTAGGGCAAGGGTGTTGAATACTCAGCGGTTGTGAAGTTAGTTCTGTCTGTACTATTGTGCCATCTAGAGTTCCTTTTAACCCTTATAGGGCTATCAGTCTGAGATGTGTTCAGGTGGAGCTGCTGAAGTTGCTCAAAGATTAATCGTTGCAATGTTTCAGAGGTAAAATCTGCAACGTCCCTCCTGTTCCTCCCCCAGGTACCAAACTGGGATTTCAGAGCAAGGGCAAGTGCATCAAACCTCTGGGAGGACTCATGGTTGCGAATCTCAAAAGCGTTGTAGGAGATATCAATATCAAGGGTCGGGTAATGTACAAACATAATGATGGAAAGGACCACAGGGACCATGCATCCTAACACCAATAAAAAGGTGGCACAATAAACGTTTGTGAATATCCATCCCACTATGTTCCAAAATTCACAGGTTGGCATGGCATCTTTTAAAGGCTTAGAAGTCCACTGACAAGCATTACATATAGGTGACCTGAAGGACATCTCATCATCCTCATCGTCAAACCAAGCATCTTGTAACAAGGGGTCATCTGTGTCCATAGTCCCTGAAGAGCAAAGGACATGAGGAATATACCAATTATTCAAGATAATAAACATGGTTGGATATTGATCTGACACATATTTAATAGAAAGTTTTTAAATTCATAAAAAACATTTATAATGTCCATGCTATTATATTTACAATGCCTTCAATAAGTAGCCAATTTGAATCACCCATGACTGAGAAAACTTGTATATTAGATATTTTTCCCCATTAGAAGGACTGAAGATGACCCGAGTACTTTCAAACAAGTTATGGTTCAAACGCTAAGAAGCACACATTTTATACTGTACCAGCGGACCTAATCTGGTCTGCCTCCACACCGATAGCTTTCATCTTGAAGATAATTTTTTTTAATTAAAATCTATCTAGCATTACAACTAGTGTTGAGTGAACCAAACCAATAAAACTCTGTTTCAGGTAGAACAATGCTAAAAGTTTGATTTGGCACAAATCTGAATTGTGCTTTTAGTAAAATTCTACCCCAAACAGTCTTCTATTGGTTTGGTTTACTCAACACTAGTCATGAACACTGGTTTATAACACTGACTAAGAGCCATGTATAACACTCTTTGAGTTACACTAACACTCTTAAGCTTCTTTGACATGAGCGCATATCGGTCGTCCGTTTTCACAGCTGGCCGATATACGCTACGTTGTTAGTGAAAAATCCGGTGAACGGCACACAAATCAAATGTTTGTGTGCCCGTTCATTTGGCCTGGTGAGGCTGGCGCAAATGCGCTAAGCTCACCAGGCCATCATCAATTTCCCCTTCCTCCCCATCACAGGCTCACCTGTCATTCCTCCCCGCTCGTTCTGTGCAAGTGGGGAGGAACGACAGGTGAGCCTGCACAGGGGGAGGAGAACAGAGGGAGGTAGTTTAGCAGCCATGCTGCTAAACTCTCTCCCACCTACGGACGCTGCTCCCATAGGAGCCCATGCAGTGGCCGACGTATTCCCGGCCCAAAAGATAGTTACAGGACTATCTTTTGGGCTCGACGTGAAAACACCCGGCGCTATATTGGCTTAGCCAGGAATTTTTACGTCTCAGAAATACACCCATGGGATCTGATGCATTAGAATTAGAGATGAGCGAATATACTCGTTTTGAGCAATTACTCGATCGAGCACCGCGATTTTCGAGTACTTCCGTACTCGGGTGAAAAGATTCGGGGGCGCCGGGGGGGCGCGGGGAGGCGTGGCGGAGCGGGGGGTAGCAGCGGGGAACAGGGGGGAGCCCTCTCCCCCCCACCCCCCGCTGCAACCCCCCACTCACCCACGGCGTCCCCCGAATCTTTTCACCCGAGTACGGAAGTACTCGAAAATCGTGGCGCTCGGGCGAAAAAGGGGCGTGGCCGAGTAGGTTCGCTCATCTCTAGCCGTGAAAACAGCCAGCCGATATGCGCTCATGTGAATAAAGCCTTAGAGTCTTATACCGGGATTTTATGGCTCTTGGGCAGTGTTATACACAAGTTTTAGGGATTCTGGTGAACTTCTAGAGCAAGCCAAACTTTTTGCAAAAGTTTGTCGAACCAGCTGAACTAAACTTTTGCAAAATTTGCTCCTGACTAATTACAATCTCTCTGCCTTTTTCTACTCAATATCTCCACAAGTCTTCCTCTCAGAACAGATAGAACATACCTTACAGATTTCCAGTTCTTGTATTTCTCTCCTCTTTTCTAACTTATTTTTCTTCTATCCTGAACCCAGACAGTTTATTGGACTTTTTTACCATGATTCCTTTTTTTTCTCTGGATGAGAGGGATCTAAAACAAGTCTGTTTGGCATGAACAGACAATCCCTTACACCGCACACAACTCTTTCCAGCCCCATGTGCTCAAATGATGGTCATCCAAACGGGAAGACAAGTGATTTCTAACCAGTCTGAAGTAATTACTCTTTATAATATGCTGTGTGGGTAACTGAATGAAGAGAAATTAATTCAGCTAAGGTATTTTTATTACTATTACACAGTAATTTCAATAGTAATAAAACAGTGTCGGCATAGACAGTAGAGGTTTTCTGCTTTGGACAGTCTCTCTTTTTACCCAGATTAAAGAAAATAAGCAGCTCATAGGTTGTCTGCCCGCTGGGACCCCTAGCAATCGGCTGTAATCTATGGGGGAATCTGATTAGACTTTAATCATCTCATATTGACACCATGAGGGATATGAAATAATACATGGTTCTCATAAAAATTACTGATATGTCCATGTAACGCTAGGACATGGTGGATCCTCCAGATGGTCTTTGTGGATGATCTCTACATTGGTGGACCATAGATTAGACGTGATGTATGCAACTGTAAGATCAGGGTTTATAATGGAATGAATAGGTTGGGCCAGGCACTGTTCCCTCTGAGGTCATCGGTACCTCAGTCCAATAATGCGATGGTCTATTAGAAAGACGAAACATTCCCACTTCTGTAAACATTTATTGCTTTTTTTTAATACAATTTGCCTGGACTAAATGTCAGCCGTCTTCCTGCTTTCTGCGTCTGTATTTCCATTATTGGATCCCCGCTCTCTACAATAAAATCTAATCAGTTTATACACTGGAACCTTTTTGTGGTGTTCTGATTTATATATGCATTGTGCGGAAAACACGATCTGATTTATGGCTACAATATCTTATATTTACAGATACGACAACCTTATCTAAATGCTGGGTGAATAAAGAATATATACCATGAAAGCTGCTCCGCACATGAGGTGATTCTATGACTCAGCTCAGAACACAGGGTATTAAAGGGGAATTATCATATTAAAAGAGAATTACCAGATTCTACTATCTTTGTATTGCTTGAATATGCCACATCATTTTCATCCTGGGGAGGGGATGAAGTATGAGACCACCCCACCAAGCCAGACATCCCTTCAGTATCTCTCCCGCACAAGAATGCCTCTGTCCAGGACAAACTGGGAAGGAACTTCTTTATTCCGAGTATACGTGGAGGTCCCAACACTCAGACCCCCACTAATCAGGAAAGGATGGCATATCTGATGAATGGAAAACCCCTTCTATTGTACATACCATATAATACGTACTAATATTACCTAGTGATAATTGTATATTCATCTTGCTCTGCTTACTGTCAGTGAATAAGTTTTTGTCTACATCCAGAAGAGGATATAATAGAATTATTATTATCATTCAAAATCAAAAATTTACACGGCACAAATTTTCTCCTGTCCTAGTAGCATAGTATGTAAGGCCGAAAAAAGACATATGTTCGTCCAGCTCAGCCTATTACCCCCCACCCCCATGTTGATCCAGAGGAAGGGAAAATACCTCAATGAGGTAGAAGCCAATTTTCCTAAATTTTGGGAGAAAAACACCAGGTCTAGCAATAGGAATAATCCCTGGATCAACAACCTTACTGAAGTAATCAGTGATTATAACATGCAAAATTGTAATGCTCAAGAAAGGCGTCTAGGCCCCTCTTACACTTTTTGTCGAATTCCCCATCACCCCGTCCTCAGGCAGAGAGTTCCACAGCCTCACTGCTCTTACAGTAAATAACCCCTTTCTATGTTGTTGTAGTTGGTACAGTCACGGTCACAGGAGTATAAATAGATGATTGGAAAGATCTGTGTATCATCACCTGATATATTTATACATACGGTAGTTATTAGGTCACCTCTCAGCCCCCGAAACTAAATAACCACAATTTTGATAACCTTTCTGGGCATTTACTAATGTAGTTGCCCAGCTTTCTACCTGCTCAAGCTCTGATATATTCTTCTTGAGCCCAAAACTGTCCATAATATTCCATGTGTGGTCTGACCAGTGACTTGTAAAGAGGAAGAACAATGTTCTCGTCATGTGCCCCTACACATCTTTTGATGTACCCCATGAACCCATTTGCCTTGGCAGCAGCTGCCTGACACTAGTTGCTCCAATTTAGCTTACAGTTAACTAAAACCCCAAAGTCCTTTTCTATGTCAGTTTTGTCCAGTGTTTTCCCATTAAGTGTGTAATGGTGACATGTATTTCCCTGCCCATGTGCATAAACTTACATTTATCAAACGTCATTTGCCAATGTCATTCCGGAGGAGCCACGGGTTGGACGGTTTACATTGACTTCAATGGAAGCTGTCCATGAGGAAACCACACAAAAATACAGCATACTGTCCTGACCACTGATTTTGAAATCAATGGGAGCTGTTCTTGTAATTGCAGGCGCAGATCCCATTGATTTTAATGAAAGCTGCCTGCAATTACGAGCGCCGGCCACTACACAGGGGTCAGAGCAGTGTTTCCGCTCTGACATCGGTTTATCCTGGTGGACGCTGCCTCTATAACCCCTTTAAGGTATAATGCAGGCCAGCGGTCCACATAAAATGAGGCGGATTTGGCATGTGGGCCTTGAGTTTGACATGTCTGATGTAAGTTCTTTACCAGTTTCTAGCCTCTGGATGTGAAGAAGAATGTTTTCATTTACTGATGGCAAGCAGAGATCATTGAAAACAAACTGTATTAGAAATTGCAGAACTTTTTATTATACAATGATTAAACTTACTTTATATACAACCGCATCATTCTCTCATATTAAATATCCATCACTGAAGACAGTTCTGTACATTTTTAAGATAAATAGGTGTAAAACTCTGGATATTGATAGCAGTTAGAATTTTTCTGATATAGAGCTCTAAATTCAATTCTCTGTGTAGATTTACAGGTACAGCAGACAGTAACCTGACATTTATAACTGAACTACAAAGTACTACGATGCTGTACATCGAATGATCACCATGTGTCAGTCATGTTAATGATTGCTACATCTGTGCATGATAACATTTTGGCTGCCTGCAGCACCGCTGAGAAAAAGAGTAGGAGTTGACTGTATACTGATGCTATATCGGACTCAATTATAGTATAGTATGCAATTAGCTCATAGGCTCCCCCTAATGGTGACTGCAGGCAGCTAGAAGTTTATTATTTAACTCTATACCTATTCAGTAGACTAAAGGGCCTTTTAGACAACGATTTTTGCTCAAAAATCGCTCAAAGCTGTCTTTTGAGCGATAATCGTTGTGTCTAACTGCACTGACATCTTGCAGTTTTCGTTAAGCAGTCGCTGATCACTGTCTTTCAGCATGCTGAAAGATCAGAGATTAGTTATCAGGAATTCACAGCGGGATACAGGTGATACTATTGTTTCAGCTGTATCCCGCTCCCTGAAGACAGGTGGGGTATGAAGAACACAGCTGTCCAGCTGCATTCTTCATCCCCTGCCCGGAACGCTCGGCTGTATAACAGCCGGGCGCTCCGAGCTGAGAACAGCTGGATGCAGAAGACAAGCGGTCCCGCTTGCCTTCTGCATCCCCCGCTCAGAGCGCAAGGGGATCGTTTAACGTTTGATCGATCACCTTGCGCTGTAAAAAAGCACACAACGATTATCGCTCAAAAGATTTTTTTGAGCGATAATCGTGTCTAAACCAGGCTTAACTCTTTGTCCAATTATTAAACTAATCAGCTCAGAATGTTAGATCTAAATGATACATTATGATGTTAAAAGGTAGAGCTCACTTTAAGGCTTTCCTATTGACATGTCAATGCTTGTATCCTAGTCTCCAAGCACAGCCATTCCTCTATACTGCCCGCCTTTGAGCAATGACCTTCTTCCCTCTTTCACCGCGTCTGGTTGCCGCATCTATCAAGGAGCAGACTGGAATTTGAATGCAGAGTGATAATAACATTTGTACAAATATGACAATAGAGTCATTTCATCCCAAAGATGTATATTCTTGAGCTATGACAGCTTCAACCACGTGCCAATCCAACCTAGACTTGTCAGCTGTCACCAGCGGCCACACAGCACCATCGACATGGAGCTCTTGTCTCTGACTTTATATTTAATTGGTCTCACAGGTTCCAGTTCAATATATTTGATAGCCATGAATCTATTCCAGACGAGTATGTCTTGAAAGAAAGCAGCATCTTTAGGGTTATTCAGCCTCACAAGTGAGTCACTCTCAGCCTTGTAGTATGCAAAATAATCAATGAAACCCAATGTATTCACTCAATTCGTAACATAGCAGAGCAAGTCAGGAGAGGGCTGTCTGCAAAATGCAGGATGACAGAGCGGCTCTAATGAGCTCTTCCACCATGTACAGGTTCATGGCTGCAAATTAGTCATAGTCTTGTTCATTGACTCGTTTCTCGGAGACATGTGAATTACACTGGGCGTATGTTTGCCAAGCATCAAGGATAGCAGCTACTTCTTAGAATGTGACTGCCAAACTGATAAGCTTATCCAGAAAGGAGGATGTCATAACAATGTCAACATGCTCCTCCTCCTCAATGCAGGACTTTAGTCATCCATGTCTTCAACACCTCTTTAACCCCTCTGCCATAGATACCCATGAAGAGTACCATGGCCCCATTTCTGCAGTAGCTTTCATCTGTGCAGTGGAAATATCCTGTTACATGATAGAAAGCTTATTCATGCCCAACACGTAAAGGCTGTAGTAATCATCATTACGTACACTTACACCAATCCTTCCCACAGGCTATGAGTTTCTCTTCAAAGATGTAAAATATTTGAATAATATGATAACTTGGGAGATAATTTCACCAAAATGGAATAATATAGAAGTGTAGTCTAATCCAATCCGTATGAATGATGTCACTGTAGGACATCATGACCCAAACTGAAGTTACTCATGAAATAAATGGGCTGTCTGGTTGTCAGAGAAATTTGTAATTATAGGTGCAAATGTGTTAAAGTAACAAAAGTCTTATCCTGGTAATCATGGTTGTGAAACAGCTACCACCTGAAAGTTGCAGCCAATCAGAGTCCATAGTGGTCAAGTGCCATTCTCCTGGCATCATGGCTCCCAGCACCAAGAGAATGGTGCAGCCTCTCATTCCCTGCAGTGGTCAAGTGATAGCCAAGACACAAAAAAGGTAGGACTGCAGGGCTGCAGCGCTGGATCGCTAACACAGGACAGATAAGTACCCCTGCTTTTGTTATTTGAATGTATTTGCCCCTATAATTAAAAAAATGTCCGCCAACCCCTTTAAGTCAAGAGATGATTGTACAGGTTTAATGAATGAGCTTATAAATCTTCACATTATAGATATAAGCAATGTTAAAAATGTTCTAGTAGAAATAACCTTTTAAAGGGGCCGTTGATTCTGAACAATTCATTTTTGTTATAAGCCCCCCCCCCCCCCCCCCCCCCAATAAGCAGATCAACAGCAAGTGTTCAGTTTCCCCACAGCGCCTCCACAGGTGAAGTAAACCACATTTTTCATAGAATTCAATGGACTGTATGTGTAATACATAGACATGCCAGGTCCTCCAGGGAGTGAAATGCTTTTCCTAATTGGTCTCCACTCCAGTTGTGGAACTTGAACCAGCACCCTCATTTGTTAAAGCAACTCTCAGGGTCTGGACAAACAAAGGTCAAAAGAAAAGATGGCAGTACTTTGGTAGTGCTCCCATGAGGTACCAACCCTTATATAATCACAATGAAGAAATATCCAGCACTGATTAGTGTTGCAGAAATTTTGTTTAAAGTTTAGTCTCATATATACAATTCATACTCAAGATTCATTTGACGTTTCTGTCAATTCAACACTTTCATCAGATAAACAGAATTGCTTAAAGGGGTTGTCCGAGTTATGTAAGGGGCATCTTAACGGGTCCCCTTGGTGTAAAATAACAAAGCAGATGATACTCACTGCTCCCTGCTTGTCCCCTGAGTTTCCACAATGCTGTTTGTTTACAGGCTGCAGTCAGTCTGTGATGTCCCGTAGAGCTGCTGCAGCAGCTGTCATTGGCTGCAGCAGCATGTTTGGGGATGGCCCAGACTGACTGCAGCCTG
Organism: Eleutherodactylus coqui; assembly: GCF_035609145.1. Lineage (NCBI taxonomy): Eukaryota > Metazoa > Chordata > Amphibia > Anura > Eleutherodactylidae > Eleutherodactylus > Eleutherodactylus coqui. The sequence goes on along the minus strand of NC_089842.1, from coordinate 117,643,572 downwards.
TAAAGATGACGTCAACAGGAAAACCTGGAGCCACCGGGGACCCATTTACACCATGGGGGACCCATTAAGATGGACTTTACATAACTCGGACAACCCCTTTAAGTAAACATCTTGCTTTAGTTTAATTTTGCTTCAGTATGTTCGCTACATTAGGGCTCATTCACGTCTGAATTCGTTCACAAGCAGCGCTATTTTGTCCTTAAACTTCAGTCAAAATGCCGGACTGCTGGACCAAAATTGAACAGACCCCAATTATAGTCAGTGGAGGGCCATTTGGTTCTGTTATAAGACTGAACTATTTGGCCAGGATGTGCCATTTTCCTGCTCCCCTTAGGGCTCATGCCCACGGCCCGTTACGGATGCCGCCAGGGGAATATTGCAGCGGAGTCTGCCACGCAGCGGCAGTCTCAGATGATGCCGCCAGCAGTGGGTGGGGCCGCGTATTCACGCGATACTTCTGCTGTGCTACAGCGGAAGTAAAGCGTGACGGTAGGCTTCCATTGACTACAATGGAAGCCGGCCCTGCATATTCCCGCTGCATTTAGAATATGACAGGGTTTATTTCACGCTGCGGACATTGAGCTATTAGGTAATAGAACCTAATAGCTGTGGGGCATCACGGCAGATTCCTGCCGCGTACAACACGGCAGAAATCCATCCGTGGGCATTAGCCCTAATGGTGCAGGAAAATGGAAATTCTTAATTTCGATCTGAACATGCCCTTTTTAGTTCCAGTAAAAAAAACTGAAGCAGACTGAAAGCATTTAATTCAGTTTTTCTTGAAAACTCATTGAAATCAATGTAGAAAAAAACTGAGCAGTTTATTTCAGTTTTACATCAGTTTCTCTCCTCCAAAGACAGCAGAGAGACGGAAACCCTGAACTAAGCCCTAACGCAGGTGGGAATTCATTCTTACTGATATGGAAGAAGAGCAATCTTGAATTGATCAAAACATCAAATGAATCCTGACTCTGGATTCCGTATATGAAATAAAAACAATATTTCTGCAAACCTTATAAATGCCGGATTTTTCTTCATTGTACAAAGATGGGCGAACCGCTTCTGCGACTACCCGATGCACACTGTGCATTAGTATGCTTCATTAGTCTAAGATAGACACTACACCTCCTCTGATTGACAAGTGTTGCTCATGCGGCACCCTGGGCGGTCAGAGCCGTGTCTGACACTACTGATGCATACTAATGCACAGTGTGCACCAGGTAGCCACGGAAGCAGGGTTGTCCAGGGCCAGAGGGACCATTTAACTTTTTAATGGATTGCTTGAGAATAGGTTTTCTATACCAGACCACCCCTTTAAGATGCAGCTTGATGATGACTCATCCTGATAACATGACATATTCTCATTCACACCTTGTGATTGTCCTCCTCTGTTCCCCCAAACCTCCTTAAATCTACTTTCTAACTAAATTGTTGATAATTTATGCAAATTCATTCAGAACCATCTGAACTCCCACACCTGAAATTCCTCTACACCTCGTCCTTTCACACTTTTGTTCCGAGAGCTGACAGTTTCAGGCCAAAAGATATTTTCAGAGTCAGAACTGATTGAAAACTTTTTAAGTTAGGGCAAAAACACATGGTTGTGTATCCTCCCCTTATACGGCTGTGATTATCATAACGGGACAAAACAAAACCAATAGGACTTCAGTGGTTTCGTTTTCACTATCGGGATTTCTCATCTTTGAATACTTCGGCTGAAAAAAGATAGGACGTGCCCTGTCTTCCCCGCTGAGCGTAGTAGTCCCTACCGCAGTGTGTTTGAGGGCGGATTCAGACTAGAGTGGGCACAACTACGCTTGGCGGCATGGAGCGCAGTTGCGCCTGAACGAGGGGAATTTCCTCCCCTTCACCGGCTTTTCGTGCAGGGAAGATCGGGCAGCAGCTATTTTCCCTATTTTCTTTTCAAACTCCTGCGCTCTGGCGTGGAGTTTGAAAATCCAGCAAAGGGGAAGAAATTCCCCTCGTTAAAGTGCAACTACGCTTCATGTCGCCGAGCGTGGTTGCATCCATGATCGTCTGAATCTGACCTTAGATCTATAAAGCAAAGGTATATCTATATATATAAAGGTGAAAGCCCTCACTGACTGACTGACTCACCACTAATTCTCTAACTTCCTTGTGTCGTACAAACATGAAATTTAGCATAACCATTCTTTAGGTCCTAAATAGGAAAAGTAAAGGGGTCACAACTCGATTATTCAATGCTAAGTGCAAATGTATTGGCACCCATGCGTAATGTACCTAATCTAATTCTCAAACTTCCCAGTGTCGTACAAACATGAAATTTGGCACAAGCATTCTTTTGGTCCTAAATAGGAAAAGTAAAGGGATCACAACTTGAAAATTCAATGCTAATTGTAAAAGTATTGGCACCCCTGTGTAATATACCAAAACTAATTCTCTAACTTCCCAGTGTTGTACAAACATGAAATTTGGCACGACCATACTTTAGGTCCTAAATGGGAAAAGTAAAGGGGTCACAACTCGATAATTCAATGATAAGTGCAAGAGTATTGGCACCCCTATGTAATGTAACTTCTCGGTGTTGTACAAACATGAAATTTGGCATGATCATTCTTTAGGTCCTAAATAGGAAAAGTACAGGGGTCACAACTTAATTATTCAATGGTAAGTGCAAAAGTATTGGCGCCCCTATGTAATGTACCTAATCCAATTCTCTAACTTCCCGGTGTCGAACAAACATGAAATTTAGCACGACCATTTTTTAGGTCCTAAATGGGAAAAGTAAAGGGGTCACAACTTAATTACTCAATGCTATTTGCAAAAGTAAGTGCACCCCTATGTAATGTAACTTCCCGGTGGTGTACAAGCGTGAAATTTGGCACAAGCATTCTTTAGGTCCTAAATAGGAAAAGTAAGCAGGTCACAACTTGATTATTCAATGCTAATTGCAAAAGTAAGTGCACCCCTATGTAATGTAACTTCCAGGTGTCATACAAGTGGGAAATTTGGTGTGAGCATTCGTTAGGTCCTAAATAAGGAGAATGGAAGGGGTGGCACATTCTCCAAAGGGACATCAATACATGCAGCCTGAGGAATATCTAACGCTCTTCTATATGTATACATGTTTTTTTCCCTGCTATCTCTAAAGTAACCTTGACTTCATAAAATTTTCTGTGAAAACAACATGTAAACACCTGTATCAAACTAACTCGGGCGAAGCCGGGTATATCAGCTAGTACAATATATGTGGACATAGTGAAGTTGCCATTTTCTATCATCAATTGATTTGATAGATATTATGGGCATTTGTTATATTATGTCTTACTTGGACAGGAAAGGATCTAACAAAACCATTTTGTCTTTGGCTTTCTCCATGATTGGCTTTACATAAGGAGTGGGGCTTAACCTTGCTTGTTTTTCATTGCAGAGGGGAAGGTTTCTGCTGCAGTAAGCTGCCTCCCAGGAGCACACAACATGAAAATGCCCAGAGAAATACATAGAAATACATACGTTTCGTCGCGTGATTGCGACTTTTTAAAGTTTATTGTACTTGAAAAAGTTGCGGCCACGCGACGAAATGCGTTGTATAAGGTTTTTTTATGACATTAAAGATCATAATCTTGATCTTTGTGAGCACTTCGCGTTTCTTTCCTGCAAAGAGCGCCAAGCCTTTTTTTCTATTGCTTGTACCCACTTCTTTCATCAGCCCTCATAGAGGTACGATTGGCTAGGCTAGCCCTCCTGTCTTGACGTCAGGATATCGGGAAAAGAACCTCGGATTGCATAAGTTTGGATTTGTTATACGCCAACTAGGATGTGGAGGTGTTAGTGGGGGACCCGTTGCAGGTTACCCCCCTGACGCCGGGTAAGTCCGATTCCTACATTTGGTCCGTATTTCATGTCTGTATTGTGGTGGAGCTGAACCGCTTTTCCTGATTTATGGTCTTTTATATTATGGACAGTGTGCTGTCATTGTGGCATAGGAGATGGGAACCAAGGGGTGTGTGACTTCACGAATAGCGAAAACAGCAGAGAACTAAAAAATGTATTATAATAACCTTTATTTATATATTACCTGCATATTACACAGCAGTGTATATCACTTGAAATTAGGTTGTGTTCCCATTGGGGCTCACAACCTATATTTTTGGAGTGCGGGAGGAAGCTGGAGTATCCATAGGAAACCAATGTAAACACAAGAAAAATATATAAACTTCATGCAGATGCTGTCCTTAGTGAGATTTGAACCCCAAACCCTAGCACCATAAGGTAAGCGAGCATACTCGCTAAGGACAATTACTCGATCGAACATTGCCCTTAGCGACTACCTGCCCCCCCCCCCCCCCCCGTCTCCCCCTGCTCACTGCCGCAACTCACCTCTCACCCGTGCTGGCAGCCGAATCTTTTCTCTTGAGCGGGGAGATACTCTCTAAGGGCAATGCTCGATCGAGTAATTGTCCTTAGCGAGTATGCTCGCTCATCTCTAGTAACAATGCTAACCACTGAGCCACCACACTACCCACACACCATAAGAGTGTATACACGTGGTCTGCAGAGATGAGTCTGCTTCGCTGTCCATGACGAGTTTCAGGGTGATGGCACTGAACAGGGAGCCAGGAGAGTATAAAAAGTACATCTCCAACCTCCTCAAGATTTGGCCTATCAGCATCATAACTAAAGGCCCATTTAGACACAATGATTATCGCTCAAAATTCACTCAAAAGATAATTGTTGCGTGTAAATGTGCCCATCTTTCACTTTTCTGCCGAACGATGATTTTCAGTTCGACATGAAATCCATTGTTCGTCAGAATAGCTGATAAGAAGGACCGCACACTGTGTTCTGCCTGGGGAGCGCTGACAACATTGTCTCAGTTGTCAGCCCCATGGCAGAACAAAGGGAATTTTTTCAGAGAACAGCGGGTGGTCTGTTCCCTGACTACAGCTCCCTGTGGCTCACATGCTACTAATTGGTACTAATAGGCATTAGTACCAAGTAGTAGTTCATGCAAAATGATCCCTTAAAAGCCATCTTTTGAGCGATCATCTCTGTGTGCAAATGCACCTTTAGTTTATGGTGCTGACAGGTGATGACAGGTTCCCTTTAAATTGTATCAATAGTGAAAACATGAAAGTGTGTTAGAAAATCGTAGAAAGTTTCATTTATACATTGATTAATCTTCATTTATGTAAACATTGGCAATCCCTTTAAGTAAAAGCATTAGAGTGCTTTCACGAGGGCCAGAATTAGCCTGTAATATGCACCAAAACCCAGAATTCCACACCAAAATCCATAGTACTAACTGCAGATCTCGATGTGGAACTGCAGGCAGATTGAAGCTATTTTCAATTTTGCATCAACATCCGCTGGTAGTGACAAGTGTTGAACACCAATAAGGCCAGAGCCACACGAGGGTATGCGTATTTGCAGAATCAGTATTGCGTACTTGAGCTTGCATCAACGCAAAACGCAGAAAATAGAGCCCACTGATTTCAATGTGTTCATTCGAAATGCGCAAGTAAATTACACGCATGTGGTCGCACAAAATAAACCCAGCATGCTCTACTTTCCTGCGCATTTGTGCACCAAAAGTCACTGGGGATGCGCAAATGTGTGCAAAATACTCTGGGAGATGTGTGAAACACTGTGTAATTGCGCAGGAAAAAGAACACATCTGAGACTAATTACACTAATTAGCCATTTTCATCGGTGCAACTTTGTTTGCTGCGCAAATGGACAGATCAGTAAAATATGTCAACGTCCTCGCAAAAAAGCATTGTCTGCAAATACGCAGCGCCCAGATGTGCGCCAATACGCGTATGCTGGTATGAAGGGGGGCTAAGGGTACTTTCACACAGATTGATCTAGCATTCACACCAGCAAACAATTACAGCGCCGGCTCGTTCCCTTGTGCAGCAGATAAATTGTTTGCTTGTAAATCGTTCATTCGCTCACATTCGCTGTACCGGTGAATGTCAACAACTGAATGATCGCTTTTCACATGCAGCGATGGGCGAACTATTATATTTATGCCTGCATATTATGAACGATAAATGGGAAGCGAACAAATTCTCGCTCATCATCCAAGCGTTGGCCGTGTCTACACTTCTCATATTAATTCGCACAATCTACCGATTTTTTAATTGCTCCGTGTAAAAGGGCCCTAGAGCCAACTATAGGAATGATGGCGAATGAAGAAATGGCAATGTGAGCCAATACTAACCTGAATGCAGTAATACAGACAGCAATAATCCTGACGGCACGTGCTGGAAGTCTACGCCGCTACAGCGCCAAAATACAGCTGCTTGTCACTTCAGTCAGATCACAGCTTTGTGTTCCCCGTAAATCAAATCATCCCCGTACCGCACGCTGGTAAATCAGAACTGCACTAATTCAATTTCCCTGGCGCTCATACGATAATAGACGGCCTATCGCTTTTATTAGTATTTTTTTATTTTATTCGCAGGCACTAAAAGCTGCGAGTTCCTGTTTTCAATTACACCTCACGTTCAGCTCGACATTCAGGTTTCTAAATCTTTCCGAGCAGTAATGTGAGCCTGGCGCAGCCTCGTGCCTCGTATCGGAGCAGCGCCCGCCATGCAATAGGAGGGGAAGAAATAGCGAGCGCCATCCTGGAAATGTGACTGCTGCTGATTAAGAGATCTTATCGCTGTGACGGCTGATAAGACCTAGCAGAGCGCCTCACCTACAGGTCCAGCAATGCACTATATATAGGCTCACATACCTTGGCTTTGCTGTATGGGGAATTATATGGAAGTTGATGGAGTGGAAAACTGCAGGTTGTGTATTTTTGCTGTTTCAAATAGCTTGTATGGATAGATTTAAAATAGCAGATATTAAGTGCATTGGTGCAGACATGCTGGTATAACCTGGGCATCTGCTAGCATACAATTATATATGTACAGCTGGTGTAAGTTATACATCTCCCTGTATAAAGTGACATGGATCATGCTGGTATAACCTGGGCATCTACTGTATATAATTAAATATGTACAGTTGGTATAAATTATACATCTCCTTGTATATAATGATATGGGGCATGATGGTATAACCTGGGCATCTCTTGTATATAATTAAATATGTACAGTTGGTATAAATTATACATCTCCCTGTATATAGTGATATGGGGCATGCTGGTATAACCTGGGCATCTTTTGTATGTAATCATACACGCACTGTTGGTGTAAGTTATACATCTCCTTGTATAAAGTGATATGGATCATGTTGGTATAACCTGGGCATCCGCTAGTATACAATTATATATGTATAGCTGGTATAAGTTATACATCTCCTGTATATCGTGATATGGACCCTGCTTGTATAACCTGGGCATCTCCTGTATATAAATATATATGTACAGCTGGTATAAGTTACACATCTCTCAATGTATATAATGGTATGGGGCATGCTGGTATAACCTAGGTATCATTTATATATTATTATATTTATATAGTTAGTATAAGTTAGTAATGCTCTTGTAAATAGTGATATGGGCCATGCTGGTGTAACCCGGGTATCGTGTGTGTGTGTATATATATAAATATATATGTATATATATATATATAATTATTATATTTGTACAGTTGGTATAGGTTAGTTATGCTGTTGTATATAGTGATATGGGCCATGCTGGTATAACCTGGGCACCTTCTGCTATATAATGAAGAGAAATAATATTTTTTTTCATTCTTAGTACATGTATTACCTGACTGGAGTTGTATCATTTTTGTAGTTGGAGATAACACTCATCTATTTTTACACTTTCTAGCAGGAATGGGAGTAGTTACAGGAGCCAAGATCCTTCTTCAAGCTCTGGAGCTCTTCTACATTATTATTACAGTTCCGCTCCAGTATGCCAGCTTCCTTTACCTTCCAGCACTGGAATAAGAAGTCAGCAGTGTTTTGGCTCCAGTCTTGATACAATTTGTTAATACAGGCATGGAAAATGCTTATGGAGGAGTTGTATTTCCAAAACCTCTCTCGAAGGGGTTGCCTACTTTTCACCATCACGTTTAGATTCTCTGCCCTGATCTGATTGCAAAGAAGGTAGAAACTCCTGGCTATTTCAGTTAGCGATGTTTGGTGACTCGCGATGTCTTTGCCCATAATCTCTGTAGTATTCCTCACTGGTAAAGCAAGAAAAGGCATCCCATCAGTGGTAAATCAGGACTTTACTACTGATGGCCTCACTATAGACAGATTAGAGTTACATAACGACCACACTGAGTCACACACCAGGGGTGTGACATGCCGTCCATGAGGTTGTTCAGTAACATGAATTGCTGTGTCCCATCAAAGACAATCTGAAGTATTGGCTGTTGGTAGAATTTTTTCTGCTGCCATAACTGGCACATATAGACTACTATGAGAAACACTAAGTAGCACCAGTCCTATTGCATCAGATCTAATAGTCCAGCCATTATGGAGCTGGGTTTTGCTACCTACAATTGTAGACATTAGTGTTTGTTTCCATCTTTCCATGACCCTTGGGCCAATTCCTCATCCCTTTGTTTGCCAAGAATGTAGTTCTTGTGGAAAGGGAAACTGCACAGATTCTAGACAGATTTTTGACACCTAGTAACTGAGAGGACAAGGGTACTATTGTATTTTGTCACCACTAGAGATGAGCGAACGTACTCGTCCGAGCTTGATACTCGTTCGAGTATTAGCGTGTTCGAGATGCTCGTTACTCGAGACGAGTACCACGCGATGTTCGAGTTACTTTCACTTTCATCTCTGAGACGATAGCGCGCTTTTCTGGCCAATAGAAAGACAGGGAAGGCATTACAACTTCCCCCTGCGACGTTCAAGCCCTATACCACCCCCCTGCAGTGAGTGGCTGGCGAGATCAGGTGTCACCCGAGTATATAAATCGGCCCCTCCCGCGGCTCGCCACAGATGCATTCTGACATAGTTCAGGGAAAGTGCTGTCTTGCTGGAGTTGCTATAGGGAGAGTGTTAGGAGTTATTTTAGGCTTCAAGAACCCCAACGGTCCTTCTTAGGGCCACATCTAACTGTGTGCAGTAGTGTGGAGGCTGCTTTTTGCAGTGTTGCACATTTTTTTTTTTTTTTTGTATATTGGCCGTGCAGAGCATTGCATCCTGCAGTAATTTTACATTGTCCAGGGCCAGTAGTGGTGAGGCAGGGACAGAAGACATATTTAGTGTATATAGGCAGTGGGCCTTTCCAAAAACATTTGGGAAAAAAAATCTATTTGGGCTGCCTGTGACCATCCTCAGTGTACTGGGTCTCTGCAGGGGGTAGTTGTCCTAATTCATACGCAGCCAGCTAAGTGTTACAGCAGGCTTGCGCAAAATTCTTTCCTGGCTCTGCTGTGCGTTCCGTAAGCGAAGTCAGCCTCCAACCACAGGCCAATAAGCGGCACATTTAATTACAGCGTTCTGTTTCTGCACTACTGGTAATACAGCATGCTGAGGGGTAGGGGTAGGCCTAGAGGACGTGGACGCGGGCGAGGACGCGGAGGCCCAAGTCAGGGTGTGGGCACAGGCCGAGCCAGTGCGGTGGCCAGGGGTAGAGGCAGGGCCAGACCGAATAATCCACCAACTGTTTCCCAAAGCGCCCCCTCGCGCCATGCCACCCTGCAGAGGCCAAGGTGCTCTAAGGTGTGGCAGTTTTTCATAGGGACGCCTGACGACCGACGAACAGTGGTGTGCAACCTTTGTCGCGCCAAGATCAGCTGGGGAGCCACCACCACCAGCATGCGCAGGCATATGATGGCCAAGCACCCCACAAGGTGGGACGAAGGCCGTTCACCGCCTCCGGTTTGCACCACTGCCTCTCCCCCTGTGCCCCAACCTGTCACTGAGATCCAACCCCCCTCTGAGGACACAGGCACGAGTGCCTACCGGCCTGCACCCACACCCTCACCTCCGCTGTCCTCGGCCCCATCCAGCAATGTCTCTCAGCGCAGCATCCAGCCGTCGCTAGCGCAACTGTTTGAGCGCAAGCGCAAGTACGCCGCCACGCACCCGCACGCTTAAGCGTTAAACGTGCACATAGTCAAATTGATCAGCCTGGAGATGCTGCCGTATAGGCTTGTGGAAACGGAGGCTTTCAAAAGCATGATGGCGGCGGCGGCCCCGCGCTACTCGGTTCACAGTCGCCACTACTTTTCCTGATGTGCCGTCCCAGCCCTGCACGACCACGTCTCCCGCAACATTGTACGCGCCCTCACCAACGTGGTTACTGCCAAGGTCCACTTAACAACGGACACGTGGACAAGCACAGGCGGGCAGGGCCACTATATCTCCCTGACGGCACATTGGGTGAATTTAGTGGAGGCTGGGACAGAGTCAGAGCCTGGGACCGCTCACGTCCTACCCACCCCCAGAATTGCGGGCCCCAGCTCGGTGCTGGTATCTGCGGTGGTGTATGCTTCCTCCACTAAACCACCCTCCTCCTCCTCCTCCAACGCAACCTCTATCTCGCAATCAAGATGTGTCAGCAGCAGCAGCACGTCGCCAGCAGTTGGTGTCGCGCGGCGTGGCAGCACAGCGGTGGGCAAGCGTCAGCAGGCCGTGCTTAAACTACTCAGCTTAGGAGAGAAGAGGCACATGGCCCACGAACTGCTGCAGGGTCTGACAGAGCAGACCGACCGCTGGCTTTCACCGCTGAGCCTCCAACCGGGCATGGTCATGTGTGACAACGGCCGTAACCTGGTGGCGGCTCTGCAGCTCGGCAGCCTCACGCACGTGCCATGCCTGGCCCATGTCTTTAATTTGGTGGTTCAGCGCTTTCTGAAAAGCTACCCACACTTGTCATACCTGCTCGGAAAGGTGCGCCGGGTCAGCGCACATTTCCGCAAGTCCAAGACGGACGCTGCCACCCTGCGGACCCTGCAACATCGGTTTAATCTGCCAGTGCACTGACTGCTGTGCGACGTGCCCACACGGTGGAACTCTACTCTCCACATGTTGGCCAGACTCTATGCGCAGCGTAGAGCTATAGTGGAATACCAACTCCAACATGGGCGGCGTAGTGGGAGTCAGCCTCCTCAATTCTTTACAGAAGAGTGGGCCTGGTTGGCAGACATCTGCCAGTTCCTTGGAAACTTTGAGGAGTCTACTCAGATGGTGAGCGGGGATGCTGCAATCATTAGCGTCACCATTCCTCTGCTATGCCTCTTGAGAAGTTCCCTGCAAAGCATAAAGGCAAGCGCTTTGCACTCAGAAACGGAGGCGTGGGAAGACAGTATGTCGCTGGATAGTCAGAGCACCCTCATGTCTATATCTCAGCGTGTTAAGGAGGAGGGGGAGGAGCATGAGGAGGAGGGGGAAGAGACAGCTTGGCCCACTGCTGAGGGTACCCATGCTGCTTGCCTGTCATCCTTTTAGCGTGTATGGCCTGAGGAGGAGGAGGAGAAGGAGGATCCTGAAAGTGATCTTCCTAGTGAGGACAGCCATGTGTTGCGTACAGGTACCCTGGCACACATGGCTGACTTCATGTTAGGATGCCTTTCTCGAGACCCTCGCATTACACGCATTCTGGCCACTACAGATTACTGGGTGTACACACTGCTCGACCCACGGTATAAGGAGAACCTTTCCACTCTCATACCCGAAGAGGAAAGGGGTTCGAGAGTGATACTATACCACAGGACCCTGGCGGACAAACTGATGGTAACATTCCCATCGGACAGCGCTAGTGGCAGAAGGTGCAGTTCCGAGGGCCAGGTAGCAGGGGAGGCGCAGAGATCAGGCAGCATGTAGAGCGCAGGCAGGGGAACATTCTCCAAGGCCTTTGTCAGCTTTATGGCTCCCCAGCAAGACTGTGTCACCACTCCCCAGTCAAGGCTGAGTTGGCGGGAGCACTGTAAAAGGATGGTGAGGGAGTACGTAGCCGATCGCACGACCGTCCTCGGTGACGCCTCTGCCCCCTACAACTACTGAGTGTCAAAGCTGGACACGTGGCCTGAACTCGCGCTGTATGCCCTGGAGGTGCTTGCTTGTCCTGCGGCTAGCGTCTTGTCAGAGAGGGTGTTTAGTGCGGCTGGGGGAATCATCACTGATAAGCGTACCCGCCTGTCAACCGACAGTGCCGACAGGCTTACACTCATCAAGATGAACAAAGCCTGGATTTCCCCAGACTTCTGTTCTCCACCAGCGGACAGCAGCGATACCTAAGCAATACGTAGGCTGCACCCGCAGATGGAAGCATCGTTCTCTATCACCATCAAAAACGGGGACCTTTTTGCTTCATCAATCTGTGTATTCTATTCATCCTCCTCCTCCTGCTCCTCCTCCTGAAACCTGACGTAATCACGCCGAACGGGCAATTTTTCTTAGGCCCACAAGGCTCAGTCATATAATTTTTGTAAACAATTTTTATACGTTTCAATGCTCATTAAAGCGTTGAAACTTTCACCTCAACCAATTTTTATTTAAACTGGGCTACCTCCAGGCCTAGTTACAAATTAAGCCACATTAACCAAAGCGATTAATGGGTTTCACCTGCCCTCTTGGTTGGGCATGGGCAATTTTTCTGAGGTACATTAGTACTGTTGGTACACCAATTTTTTGGGGCCCTCGCCTACAGTGTAATCCAATTAATTTTTTGCCCACCTGCATTAAAGCTGACGTTACATCAGCTGTGCTGGGCACTGCAATGGGATATATTTATGTACCGCCAGTGGCTTCCTGGGACCCACCCATGCTGTCGGTCCACATGGACTTCCCATTAGGGAGATGTACGTGCCTGTGTATACTTATAAAAAAACTCGAGCCTGACTGGGGCATGCAGTTTGTGCCGAAGCCCACCTGCATTTAATCTGACGTTAGCTCTGCTGTCCAGGGCACTGCAATGGGATACATTTATGTACAGCGGGTGGGTTTCAGGGAGCCACCCATGCTGTGGGTGCACACGGAATTCCCATTGTGGAGTTGTACCTGCCTGTGACTATTTATAAAAAAACGCAGTCTGACTGGGGCATGTAGACACCTTGACAGAATGAATAGTGTGTGGCACATAGGTTCCCCATTACTATGCCCACGTGTGCAGCTCCTGATGGCGGTGGCACAGGATTATATTTCTCATTGCTTCTAGACAGCATTGTGGGCTATCGTCCTGCCCCTTTTAAAGAGGGTCGCTACCTAGCCGTGCCAACCCTCTGCAGTGTGTGCCTGTGGTTCCTCCTCATGGCAGACGCACTTATAAATAGACATGAGTGTGGCGTGGCATGAGGGCAGCTGAAGGCTGCGCAGGGACACTTTGGTGTGTGCTGTGGACACTGGGTCGTGCGGGGGGGAGGGGGGGTTGGGCAGCATGTAACCCAGGAGAAGTGGCAGCAGAGTGTCATGCAGGTAGTGATTGTGCTTTGTTGGAGGTAGTGTGGTGCTTAGCTAAGGTATGCATTGCTAATGAGGGCTTTTCAGAAGTAAAAATTGTTGCGAGGGGGGGGCCCACTCTTGCCGCTATTGTGGCTTAATAGTGGGACCTGGGAACTTGAGATGCAGCCCAACATGTAGCCCCTCGCCTGCCCTATCCGTTGCTGTGTCGTTCCCATCACTTTCTTGAATTGCCCAGATTTTCACAAATGGAAACCTTAGCGAGCATCGGCGATATACAAAAATGCTCGGGTCGCCCATTGACTTCAATGGGGTTCGTTACTCGAAACGAACCCTCGAGCATCGTGAAAATTTCGTCTCGAATAACGAGCACCCGAGCATTTTGGTGCTCGCTCATCTCTAGTCACCACCAGAAGTAGGGGTGGAGACAAGATGTAGGCTGTTTGACAGCTCGGTGATGCCCCCTGTTCCTGATTGGTCAGCCTCACAGGTCCTGGCACTCAGCACTGCGGTCTCTTGATGTAAGTGTCCCGCTGCCATCTCCCGTCCTGAAGCAGCTGTCATTGTCTCCGCTAGACCTAGATGCTGCTGCTGCTGTGGCGGCAGGGGGTGTTGCTATTGCCCCCGCACTGACTCTAGCCGCTGGCGCCCTCCCAGCAGAATTGCTGTCAGTGTGGCCTCCCATCTCCCCTTACCATGTCCGCTTACTTGCCCTGCTGTCACTCTTCCCGGGGGATGTAGTCTCCCACCTCTGCTCCCCTTACCGGGAGCACTTGGGAAAGGCTTTTTACTGAGCCGAAATGCGTTGCATGGTACGGATCAATAAACACTACCTCTTTGCTACGCCTGTGATATTATCTCCAATCTGGGATTCAGGGGTGCCAGGTGACAAGGCACCTCTACAAAGTAAGTGCCTTATTTCATCACCTTTTCTTTTCCTGTTGGTTGCATTGGAGCGCTGGTAACTTTTTTCTTATCTCTAGTATCTCTCCCCAGCGTGGAGGAAGCTGATGGGCTGGCTCCTGAAGCAGTGGAGGAGAAAACAGCACAGAGAGACGCCAGAGCGTGAATCCCTCCTGTAAAGTGAGTAAACAGGTGGGAGCTGAGGAGGGAGCGCGCAGGGAGGCTTCAGTGAAGCAGAGTAGCTGAGCCTGCTGCATCAGTGCTCCCCTGTCACAGCAGAGAGACACTCAGAAGCCACAATACACAGCTGTGGGTGGCAGGAACGGTACTATTGTATCTTGAGACTGCAGCAGAGGTGAGTGCCAGGACCTAGCACTGCAGCAAATCATGAACAGTGGGCATCACCTGGCTATCAAACAGCCTTACCCTTGTTGACACCCACCACTTCCAGTGGTGACAAGATACAACAGTACCAAGGACAAGACCAACTAGAGCTAGGTTCCCTCTTTTCAAGGTCCCCATAGCATTCACATAGAAAGTTTTTAAGGATCCGTGACATCATTAACCAGGAAAGTCCACTGAGTTTGAGAAGATGCATAAGGCACCATTCATATTATGACTAGACCTCAATGAGACCATGTTGACTGCTCATTGGGGAACATATGCCTGGGAAACCCAGATAGTTGTGCGCCTGTCTCAGTACATATGAAAAATAGGTTGGAGGCCTCAGCTCTTCAGTTATCACATCTTGATCATTGCAAATAAGGAATATGGAACAATACCTCTACAGCACCACCTATTGGATGGCAACATCCTTTCGAATCAATGTACAACTTTTTAACAAGTCTGTAAACATTGATTGGGAATAGCAAACCAAGCCAGAAAACAATACACAGACAGCTGTTTCAGGGTGTTTGCCCCTCATCAGTGTGCAGTAGGTTTCTAGCTTGACTGGTGAGAGGCCTGTGATGTGGGTCAAGACAACACCCCTCTTGATCATTGTAATTCGAGACCATCACAAGTCAGCAAATATATGGCACTGGGACCTTCTGGCCTAGATGAGAAAGTATCTGTTGCTGATGACTGGATATAAGTGAGAAGGAAAGCTACATATCCAGAAAATTTACACATGCTTAATTTTCTAAGCTATCGGAGAGATTTCGGCAGAGGGTAAACAGGCCAAGTTTAGCGCCTCATGCAGGTTGGATAGTGATGTCAATAAACGGTCTTTCAGTTACAGCTAATTATAAGAGCCTGTATTGTTCAATGAAGGAGTTAAATGGGGAAATCAGCAGTCGGTCTAACCTACTTTCCACTCATTATGTCAATAAGATCTTAGTTGTAAGATGAGAACATTCTGGTCTCGTTTTCTGCAGAAAGATTTCAAATGCCTGAAAGCAATGGTGCAAAAATGGAGCGGAAAAGCGGCTGCACTCTGCACACAGGATTTCATTACTAATTGAAAACTTCCAGCCGTGTGGTTTTTCCACTCCTCATTTTGTTAGATGTGTCGATATCTTAACTACAGATCCACACATCATAGCGCCTGAGCCCGGGATGAGGGTGTGCGCTGCTCAGCAGATCCCATTAAATACAAGCTATGATTATCTATGATGTGATAAGAGGCTGAGTGAATATAATACAACAGTATGTGCCGGCACGAGGCTTTGTTCCCTGTGTGAAGTCGAGCAACATGTCCACTGGTTGTGCCAAACAATGCAGTCCCAGCAAGTGTACCCAAATAACACCCCTCAATCGTCTCCTTGTGGCTATACCAGTTCATTAGACTGTTTGATCACATGGTAATAATTTGTGATGGAAAAATCCAACACAGGTTATAAAGAAAACCATTTTAAAAATGCACATTTTTTTGCCACGGATTAGCATTCCAGTTGGTATGTATCCGAACGCGAATTCACCCCGTTCACTGGATCTAATCCGTGTCAAGAATTACATGTCACTTCTCTTTTTCCACAATGTGGATCTCAAACCACATGTGGGAAAATATCCAAATGAATGGGACTTAGTTGTTGCAGATTTGCGTGGATTTCATGTAGAATTAGTGCAGAATTGGTGTGGATTCCATGATCAGCTGCAACCTGTAGGGAAATCCAATAGTAAATGTTCACATTTTCTGCAGCGCCACCAAAATATTACAGTGCCTATTCAAATCAATCACATGATCAAGGAAGCGGTGATGGTGAATTCACTAAGTACTACAAAGTGTAGGCACTAGATTACTTCAGAAGGGTCGGTGATCCTGGGATTGTTCTGATTGCAAGACTGGAGTCAGGAAGGAAATCTTTCCTGAAATAAGGAGAATTAGATTCTACCTCATTGGGATTTTTGCCTTCCTCTGGATCAATATTGCAGGATAATAGGCTGAACTGGATGTATATCTATGATATTGGTGTATGACCTGGCAGATAGGAAAAAGAGTAGGTAGACCAGTGCTCGGGAACATGCCACCACATACATCAGATATAAATTACAAATCCAAAGCCAATTGGTAGAAGAGTTACTAGGGGTAGAGATTTGTCGCTAGAACATTAACCCCCTTATCTGGGCTTCCCTGCAAATTACAGAAAATAGTCAATTACCAGACAAAACTACTTTTCTTCCCTACTGCCTGGTGTACTGTCTTCTAGGACCTTCTGGAATCTTAAACACCGCCCAGCACCCTCCTCCATGGATATCACATGGTGATGGGGATGCAGATCCACCCATGAGGTGCAGTTGTTGGCTGTTCTGGCTAGCAGTTTCTAAGGTGGACTGGACTTCTTTCATGGTGACTCCAAGACACCAGGTGAGTTACCCTTATTTAGATCCTCCTGTAGCTCTGTCCCTTTTCAGTTGTTGTTTTTTCCATTAATATATGACTTGTCATTGATGGAATGTCACAGCAGAAGACCAAACAAGAAGGACCCAGGACTGTTGGCATGGGAACAGTGGCCAAATTACGAATGATGAAAGTATATGTAATTAAAAAAGTATTACAAAATAGTTTGCTTTGTAATTTTAGTTATAATAAAACATAGTAAGAAATAACCCCTAAAGTTTCCTCTTTTAATAATATTCTTTTACTCTACAACATGATTTTGCATGACATTTCCAAAACTCCTATTACAGTATACACTGAATAGCCATCTTATTAAAGATGCCAGCCCTTTCAGAATTGGAGCTACCCTGTATGGAAATTAGATACGTGTCGCATAAAATCAAGTAAGTAGGTTTTCTGTGGATCGGTTTCAAAGTGAATCCACATTAGAATGGGAAAATTAAGAAAGCTGAATTACTTTGAACAATTTGGTCATCCATGACAGGCTAGCCGCGCCAGTATTTCAAAAACTGCCAAAAGTGTGGATTTTCTCATGCAACTGTGTTGAGGGTATACCAAGAATGGTGGGTCAAGGAAAAACATCCAGCGGAAGGGGGGACATAAACAGCTTATCAATGAAAAGGGTCCGGATAGTATGTCAGGAATCATGTTAATGAGCAGGTTTTGTACAGTCAAGCAAATTTGAGCTGAATACAATTCAGGTGATCCAGCTAATGTGTCCAATGCACAACTCATTGTACTTGAATGTGGTTGGGGTATGACAGCAGATGACCGATCAAGATGAGTAAATAGAAAGACAAGGCTCCGGGGGGCGAAAGAATATAAAAATTGGATTACTGAGCAATGGGAAAAAAAAACATCACCTGGTCATATGAATCCAGATTTGTGTTGCACCATGCTGATGGGAGGTCAGAGTGTGGCACTAGCAGCAAGAATCGATGAAGTCTTCCTGTATTGTGTTAGCAGTTCAGGCGAAGGGTAAAGGAGGTTCGATTCGCAGCTAGATGGGTGTCTAATAAAGTGACCATTCAGTGCAAGTACTGTCTATTAAACCCATCAAGTACAGTGATTAGGGTTAGTATTAGAATTAAATAGATGGAGCAGAATGTGCTTCAAAAATGTCCAAAAATGCTTAAAAAGTGGCATGCTTGTTTAAATTAATATTCTCGGCATTAAGAGATGGAAACCGTGTTATCTGGACAGAGCTCCATCTCCTTGTAATCCCTTTCATTTCAGGAGGGACAGGCTGAGAAGCCAGCCAGAGACTGGTTTTCTTTGAAGTCTGTAAGAAGAAGGGGAGGATATGGAGGATTTTGACCATTTGTGATATGGGAAAGATATGGATGAAGAAGGGAATGTTATCACTGTAGGTTTTTGCTGGTATTTTTTGTTTATTTTTTACATTTCATGTCCATTTCAAGGGGAATTTCATTTATTTTCCCGCTGATCTAAAACACAATTTTCAGCAAAGCACATAAAGTCAGTCAATACAGTATCAGCGTCTTGAAGCTATTACTAAGATAATCCATTCATAAATCTCTTTGGTGTTTGCAGCTCTTGATTGACAGCAGCTCTATATGCAAGATTCCTTATCGTTATGCTGTCTTGTTGAGGAAAAAAAAATCTTATTATGTTTTCCGCTGCTTTACATGTCTCCTTTAGATCATCAATGATTTGACTTGTTTAAATCTTCTTTTGATTTTTAGCTCCACCTGGGACCAAACGAGCTTCTGAGGTTTTATCAGTAAAGTAGCTTCTACCATAACTCAATGTGAGGGTTTCTATCGAAATATAAGACTGAGCTTCTCATATTCTATACATCAAAAAAAGTTAAGATCTTAAGTTATTCCCTATTCACAGGATACGGGTTAAGTGTCTGATCAGCGGCCATCCATCTACTTGGACCCCCACCGAGAATAGGGGTCCTCTGTTTCTCCCTATGAATTGAAGCAGCCAAGTATGTGTGCTGCAACTTCATTCATCTTTATGATAACCGCTTTAAATAGAAGGGCGGTGAAACTTTTGCCCATCCCTAAGGCTTTTCATAGACGTAAGGTGCTTGCAGTAACCTGCTGAATGATTGATTATCTCGTTTAACTGACTCTACTAACTTGTTAGTCATCTCAGTGACCACAATTATTCGAGTCCAGCGCTTATTTCATGATTCCTAAAGAGGTTATCCCAAAAATGATTTCCATACCAAAAGTCCTGAAATGCTAATTACTATTTTAAAGTAATCTGCAGTGTTTCGCATCAACAAGACATGGCATAAATGAATGCCAAGCTATGGGAAGCTTTTGATAAACAGAAGGATGGCAAAAGTTTCCTGGCAGAGCTTGCAGCAGATGAGAAGATATAAGGGCACAATTGGAACCAGTCCCTGCTTGGAAGAAAGTGCAAGCCTCATTAAAAATATATATACGTACATATATTTACTGGAAAATGGTTCTCGAGTCGAGCATATACTTTATAGACAATATTAAAAGTAATATTAAAGGTGATTATAGGGACAAACTTGGGGAGTAAAGAAACTATGACAAACAATTTCCATATTCTCTTCTACGAACTAGAAGGAAAAGCACAGCATTTAGATGTTGCATCAATCCCGACCTGGTAGCCGAGTTCGAGGTTGTCGGAAGACATGTCCATACTTTCTATTATGACAAAAATAAGAAACAGATGTCGTTCTTTGTACCAGATACCAAGCACTGTGTTTCAGATCCATAGACAACACAGGGAACTATAGCTAATTGAATATTGACCAGAAACGCACCAGTCCATTAGGTGTTCAATGAACATAGTGCACATTGTTCTTCACAGTCAATATATGGCGGTAGGAAAGGTTCTGGCAGTGAAGTCAAGCACATTAGCAGCAGTAACAGGAAATTAGCAATAAGAAGAAATTTTATCATCGAAGCGAAACTGTATATTCCTTTTGACTACAGGAGAAATTCCAAAATATATAGAAATAAAGGAAATCTGATAGGCTTACCCTCTCATTTTAAAGCATCTATCGAAATGGTCTCCAGCCTGTAGCCCTTCAGCTATTGCTGAAAGAGCTACAAAAATTAAATTGCCCTGTAAGCTTGACAGACACTGTGACTTCCAAGTTGTGCCTCCACTAGAGACTGTAACTGCCAATCTGTGTGCCCGCTAAAGACTGTAACCACTGAGTTACATGATTGCATACATTACACTTTGTGCAACAGTCAGTATAAAGTTCTGTTTCATTGAACCATACTTTGCTCACTTCTATTTCTTTACCAACCTCATGTGGGGACCATGTCAGGGACCGCACATTAAAAGTAACTAACCAACCCACAGAAAGTTTAGTGGGGTCTCCACTCACAGGATTCTTTTGCCTATAATGAAAGGGTCTGTCTGCTGGGAGAGGTCCTATCTACTGGATAGGTGATGACTGTTATATCACTGGGTGTCTGACTACTGGAACCTCCACCCATCGTTAGAACAGATCTCCTTGCTGTACAACTGAATGATCTTTCACCAATCACTAGAGTGAGGGATATCCATCCCTTGCCAATGTGAACTTTCTCAAGGAGGAGTTTGAGTGATCAGTAACTGGTTTTACACACAGTTATTTCATTCAAACTCTATTGTATTGATGAAAACAGTTGAGTGCAGCACTTCATTCAAACTCCACCTTACCACCATCATGCTTCTGAAAGTCACTGGGGACTGTGGTCATCCTCTGTTGCAATCAGTGGGGATCGTATGTTGTCAGGTTCCCACCTATTTAACATTGATCACCTCTCAAATGGATAAATGATCACTGTTTGTGGCCAGAATAATCCTTGAGATGAAAAATGTAAATTAACCCTTTGCAATCCAATTTTTGATTCAGGGTTTCCTAGGGGGCTTTCTCTTTCTGTCATTATACAATGATGCCATCTGCTGGCTAGAGCCAGTACTGCAGTATGTGACATGCTGGAGAGGCCCCCGATAACAGAGCGGCCAGTAATCTACAGTAAGAATACCCTGCCAGATGTCTTCCGACATCAGAGCTGTACAGCCTTCAATCAGAATGTCTTTAGATGTCAGACACAGGATTGGAATGGGTTAATGAAATATTCTTCCCTTGAGATCCTATAAAATTATACTAGTATTCTTAGGTATCAGTAAGAGCTGTAGGGCTGTGACAACTACTAAATATAATCAGGGCAGTGATCACCTGTCAAACATGCACTTGCTCATTTGTCAGTTCGGATCTTTTCTGCGGCCCACAAAGAAAATCATTGTCGGCAGCACGTCTTCCTATGTGCTGCTGGCACTGATGAAAATGCATGAGAAACAAACTATCATATATACAATCATTTATTTCCCATATACAACACATTGAACTGGCTTGTGTAGAGGCCATTTAAACAATCGCTGATCCCAACGATCATTGCTCATCAAATGGCTCATATTTGTGAGTTGTGTAAAACCGCCCTTACCTGTGACCATAAGGGCTGATTATATGAGAAGTACAGTACCTAAAAATGTCTATAAACATAGGGCACTTTTTCCAGTATCTGTGAAAAAAAGTCATGCATCTATGATTTTTTCTTAAATTGGGGTAATAGTGTTGGCGGTTGTGAATGGAATGATCATAATTTTACATCTCACAGTCAATGCCGGTAAGGTGCTACTATCAGTATCCTGAGCTATAGACGCTATCACTTATCATCTTTGTCATTCATTATAGTTCTCCAATTCGCCTATAAAAAATATTGACTGCCCATGACTTTTTTTATAAAAAACAGAAAAAATTCAGACTCGTAACTCTGCTGGCGTTGTACTAGTTTATACCACCCTCAGATAGAAATTTGGGGTTACATCAGTCTAATGTATAGCAAAGTTGCTTATTTCTCTAGTGGGATTCTGGTATTGACCTATATTGTATACATTCATTGTAATTTTATAATGTCAGGTTACCATCAAACTAGTGCAATGCGTTTCGGCTTTAAAATAAGCCTTTGCTTGACACTCTCCCGAGGGGATGTCATCAGGACCAGTGCTATTGTACGTTGGAAGCTTCACTGGATATCACCATTGAAACATCCTAACTGATTCTATCTGCCTACCAGGATCCATTAGACGTACCAGGATACCCATTGTGGTGAGTCTACACCCTATATCATTTATCATACTTCCATATATCATTTTCCGCCATTGGAGTGCTTTCGTTTCTGATCCTTGCCATGAACAAGAGTGACGCTGTATTTGGGGGGAAGAATAAAAGAAGACCGCTTTAAATTTAAAAAAAAAGCCTGAGCACTTCCTTAGATAGAAAAGTCTTCAAGGTTTCCATCTTTTACTATTAGAATCCCAAGAGCCCGCACTGGTCAGTGTCACTACACATCTACATAGAGGCTTCATTGTGGATGTTGCCCATTAATATGCACTCAGAGCGCTGGCAAGAAGAAAATTGAAGAGTCTTTGAGGCGTTGGCACAAATTATAAGATTATCTGTCCATTTATATGCATGTTAAATTTTAATTCACTTTATATTCATTACTTCTACCAATAATTACATATTGTCACTCATTTTATTCTGCTTGTCCTTGAACTTTGAAACAAGATAATAAGAAAGAATATAAGGCTGGCTGTAACTTTTAAAGCCTCAAATAAAGACATCCACCATACTACAAAAGAGGGGGAAAGTGCATAAAGAGATCCTCCACTTTGCACAATCCCTTCTGGCTAAAAGGGTCTCCTGACTCTAAATGAATCACAGGAAATCCTGCTGCTGGGACCCCCACTGATCAACTGTGATCTATGGGGGAGTCTTGTAGTTCCTGCAGTGCCCCTACAGGTGGTAATAAAGCATTACACAATGCCTAATTAAACCAAGAAGGTTTCTGTTTAAATCATTAGCATGCTATGTCCTTTAGGCCTCCTTCACATGATCGTATGCGTTTTTACGATCGGCCAATCACGGCTAAAAATCATATGAATGAAGATCAAGTCCCAAACATTAGTAGCATTTTTTCATCCATTCACACGGGTGGCGGCAGTGTATCGGCAAAAAATACACTGCAGTGGGGAAATCTCTCAGTCGACAGAAATCCTTGGAATGGCTATTAATGCTTAAATAGAGCCAGCTGTCTTCTTCTCCCAGTGTTGGACGCAGCTAAACTCCCTTCCCTCCCTTTTTTTCATCTCCCATAGGAGTCTATAGGAGCCTCCAGCGTATCTTGGCAAAAGATAGGACAAGGCCTATCTTTTCATGCGCCGTATACAATTGGTCACCGTTTTCAGTCGCCCATGTCCTATTATTCCCGGCGTAATTTTTTTCTGTGGCTAAAAATCGCTCATCTGAATGAATACATTGGAAACCAATGCTTCAGATGGTCATAATTGTTTAACGGTTGTGTGAATACGGCCTTAGAGAGAGTTGCTCTTTATATCCATTCTACATTTGGCTAATAGATGAAGGTCTATAGAACTGCAATTGGGTTTGCTAGTAATGGCAGGTAAAGGGAAAATGCTATTGGTCATTATTTTTTCGTGTATACATATATATCACTATTATTTTACTTTTATACTATCATAGTTTATGCACTATGTTCTCTCAATGCAAAATGCCCTCTACACCACAGATGAGAGGTGAACAACCTGAACTTTTGTGTCCTGGGCTCCCATAGAGTGACCTGTAATGTGTAATCCATGAACTAGGACTTCTACTTAGGTCCCACAATAGTCTTTGAGGAGAGGTGATACTTCCCCTTTAAGATGTGCTGATATTTCTACTAGACGTCTGCAGAAAATGTAATGACACAACTTTCCAAATAATCTTATTGTACTTCAGGTTCTACGACTGCAGTTCTGTTTTCTGTAAACATCTTCCAGTTTGACTAATGTTGGGTATAGTCAGCACATCTAGCATCTATGTAATAAATCTTTATCTAATTTTTCCCTTGCCTTATTTTTCAGCTCATTTTTTACTTTGTGCAGTATCTCCTATATTAATCTGCCCTCAAGCAGACTAGCAACTGTTGACGGATCTTATAAACACCAAGCCCTAATCAGTTGCTGAGTTGCCTGTGCACCTAGTGGTAATGTATTGGTACAGCTAGGGCAAAATCAATACAGCAAAACCATATAAGATTACCAGATTTTGGGATGTGGTTTCTTTTTTTTCACATGGTTTGTGTTTGACGTATACTGGCCATGTCGTCAAAAAACATAAAAGACTAATTGGTAGTAAAGCCAAGCTGGGCACTAGTACAATGTACACGGGCATCCGTAAAAAGACTCTGTCCCCTACTTTTAGCCCTATAAACTAAGCTGAAAGTAGGTGACCCGCTGAGTCGGAGGATGTGTTATACTTACCTCTTGTTGCGGTGGTTCTTGGATCTGTTCCTTTGTAGTAATCTGGTTCAGATCTTGTATTTGGTTCTCTTCATTTTCTGATATGGTGGGAGTGGTATTGGGTGAGACTTGCTGGTTTCACTTGTGGGTAATTTGGGAGGACTATTTTACCTGGCCTTGTGCTTAGCTCATTGCTGTTTAATTTCAGTCTTCCTCTGACCGTGGTGGACGTTAGAGCTTGTAGTTGGATGTCTTGTTTACTTCATTCTTCTCAAAGAACTGAGGTTACTATCATTTATATCTGACCATATGTTCTCTGGTTTTCTCCCAACCTACATAGGGTCAGCTGGTGGCCAAGGTCCATGGTCAGGTTCGCCCTTATTAGGACGGGTTATCTGCTTATAGGCAGGTCCCTTCTCTGAGTAAGGGTCTCTGGAGACAATGTTTTCCTTGTGTCGGTTTTCTTTATTGTTTACCCCTGGCTACAACGTCACCATTCTGAACTCCTGGCATCATTGGGACCAAGATGTGAGCCCTGATGCCAGGAGTCTGGGACAATGGCGATGCAGCCTGACTTCCACCAGATGGTCATACTGGAGCTGCTGGAGCTGTTTCCAGGGGGTTTGAAGAGAGGTAAGTATTGTCTCTTTTGTACTTTATGCAATACCTTACCTAAATTTCTTTATCGTGAAACAAACCCTTTAAGTGGAGTATTTTTGCTTGCTAAACATTAGGCGTAAATCGCTAGCCCTGATCAGATCTAAAAATCATTGTCTGCGGCAAATCCTTTGTATAAACAGACATCATAAAGATTTGTTGCCTTGAAAGGAGCGGCAGAAGGGGTGAAAGTGCGGTAATTGACTAATTACTGTTCAGTGTACATGCATGTCAAGTGAAGGATATACGAACGCTACTCCCCCGCTCGTTGCATGCTCATTCCACCTTGCAGTGTAGAAGGGCCTTTAGTCCTGCTGTTGGGTCGGATCTGCATGAGGACCTGGAAGCACATGCTTAATTCCCCTGCAACCTCTCCATGAGGTTCTCGAGAGGCGGCCGCTCTCTCAGGCACACCGGGAGTTAACGCTACCCTCCTCCGCATGCATACATTTTTTGGACTATAGAAAAGCACAATAATAAAAAACCCTCTCAGTGCATCTGTCCAAATGATGAAGAGGTATTTAGGGTTTGTCACAGACTCCCCAGATTGCATCCACTATATAATGATCCTTACCGCAGACGCAGGAAAGAACTGCAGAAAGAAATAGTTGTACTGAGATGGGGATTTTTGTTTTTTCTGCTTCTGCATTGGGATAAGAGATGAAATGTCTTCTACAACATATAATTTGCCAATTTGTCACTTTATTGTGTTACCTGGTTCTAAATATAATCAGGAGTAATTATGCAATTCCGTGTAATTCTCTCATTTACCCCATTCATTAACAGAATACAAGAGGAATCAGAACTGAAGCACGCAGCAGGCGGCGCGAGGATTCCCTACAGCTCTGCCCTATGGATCGTGTCATGGCGCAGGGCGAGCATGACATGATCCATATCGCGCTCGCTAACGTGCGCTTTCATTGCGATGCGAGGTGTTTTTATGGCAAAAATGCTTCCCATTCCTGCACCACATCAGAGGATCAGCAAGTGTTTCCCATTTTCAACTCGCAATGTGTTTTACCGTCCCATCGAAAACAATGGGCGCTGCGTTCCGAGGAGCGCGTAAAGATACGACATGCAGCTCACATATTTGACCCCATTCAAAGGAATGGGGTTCATATTTGCTCCACAACAATCACCGGGAGGACAGGAGGGCAATACTGCTCCAATCCCTTTAAGCGCCATTCACAGCATACACATTTCAATGGTTTCGTTTTGACTAGCGGGATTCTCGCGCGTTAATCTTACACATGAGGTGAGGTAGGACTTGCCCTATCTGTGGACTTAAATAGTTGAAAAAATCCCTGGTTCATGTGCAAATAGACTCCATAGCGTCGAGCGTATTTGCGCATGCGCCCATGTGTCCAAGCCCTTGGGACTTATTCAGACTGCTGTAGGCACAACTACTCTCAGCTGCACAGAGCGTAATTGCGCCTGAACAAGGGGAATTCCTTCCTCTTCGACGGTTTTTCAAACTCCGCGCCAGAGCGTAGAAGTTTGAAAATAACAGATGCCGCCCGATCTTCCCCGCATGATGTTTAACTACCTGCAGGAAGGATAAGGCAGGTCCTGTCTTTTCTCGACCGTACAATTAACGGCGGAGAATAGAGGTGGTATAAACGAGGCCAGTGAAGTCCCACGGCGATCAGTGGTCTCGCTTTGCCCCTTTACACGGCTGTGATTATAAGGGGACAAAACCGCGCTCCTCCGAATCCGCCCTCAGTCTGTATTATTTTTTACTGACTGGACACAGACTGTACATGGACCCTCTAAATTAAATCGGTGTATTCAGATGCGTGTTTTTTAGGGATGCTAAGGCGTATACAATGCAGTATTAGGGCAAACTCACACGAGCGTATGCGCAAAACCACTTACATAAGCATAACGCATTTGTGCTGTGAACATGCCTTTGCGTGCGTTTTTGCACCTATTACTGTACTTTTTTCGCTTTCAGGGCCATTTCACGTGCCCCGATCTACGAGACTGTCTAGCTTAACTAGTTCCAGATATGTTCTTTTCCTTCTGCAATTGCGCGGGCTTTGAATGCACTCTGCACACCAGCCAAAGACTTCTATGGGCCTTTGGTATGCAAATGCGTACTAAGGGCTTAAACAGACGAACGTGATTTCTTCATGTTTTGTGGCCGTGAAAATCACGTGCGTGAAATGCATTCGCAGAAACGAGTAATGGGAACGAACTCATTTAATTCAATGGGTTCTATTCTCTGAGTGTTGCGATTTCTATGGGTTCGTTCATATAAGCATTTTTTGTGCATACATTTTATTTGCGCAGCACTCTTTCTATTCCTGTACATTTGCGCAGGGAAAGAGAACATATTGAACTAATTACACTAATTTCCCATTTCATAGCTGCATGTTTTTTGCGCACGTAGCCATTGATTTCAAGGGACTTGTTCTCATTAGCATTTTTTGTGCCCAAATATACAGTCAAAACCGCGGTGGAGAAACACATCCGGACCTTATTAGGCTATATAGCTTTTTATGTCATGCTAGGCGTGTTTTGCATGCATGCAGTACTTTGTGCTGATATACGCGCAAAAATGGCTCATTCAAGCGCAAAAAACGTGACGCTTAGGCGAGCGTATTTGTGCATACAGCCGCCCTCGGTCCACGAAAAAAAAATGCACTTCTGAATACACCAATTTAATTCAATGGGTCTGTGTGCTGTCCGTATTTAGGGTTTATTCACCTGACTGCATCTCCGCAAGTATTTCGGTACGTAAAAAAATACGCACATAAAACGCGACCATGTGACGCATTGAATTCCAATTCCATTTAAAAATTGGAAATACGTGATCATTTTCGGCCGTATATTTTATAAGGCGTGGGAAAAGATTGGTCTTCCCTTATCTTTGGACGTGATACGCAGCAAGCTCCCATAGACTTCTATGGCAGCAGTAATAAATGGAGTGGGAGGGAGTTTCCCTGCGTACAACGCTGGGAAAAGGAGACAGTTTGCCCTAGTTAGGCATTTTAATGCCACTCCGAGGATTTCTGCCGATTGATTCTGCGTATTCTTTAACATTCACGCAGCAGCGGCCCGTGTGAATGGCTTTAAATACGGAAGAACCAAAAAGATTGAGCACTGATCCTTCTAGGTGCCAGTAGGAGGGCAGACTCTATAACCATAGCTCTAATATAATAGAAGGTTGGGCGTTAGAACCACGGACTACGGACACTGATACTTGTAGCCTTAGGACTATGTAGCAGACTCCTGGCGGGAAGCTTAATAGTTTTCTGGAGTAAAAAAGTTGTGAAATGTTGGCACATCGCCTTTTTGCACAAAACTCTGCTACTCTTCAAATTTATGCTGCACTCGCTACCATATAAAAAAGGGGGTAGATTTTAGCTAGAAGGAAGACAGACTTTCTAGAATTTATGCCAGAAGCTGTCTCAAATCTATACCAGCTCATTGCTTGCATAGATAATATTTTTTTGGTGCACGGAATGCCAAAAGTTGAGCCAACTGTATGAAGAGGTGGACGCTTCTTAATATATTTGGCACATTTCAATCCGGCACAATACAGCTAGTATGTTATCCACCAGTCTTAATAAATCAGGATCTTGGCATCTAAGAACAATGGCACTATCCCCGAAAAAATGTCATGCTGCCACTTACTAACACTACCTAAAGCTGCAGCATGCCAGACATAAGCAGATGATAATAATGCCCATTAATGGTGAATCCTATCAGTCGTGTCTGATGGTAGAATCAAGAATCTGCTACATTTACTATATTCTTGTCCACCGGCTCAGCCCCAAAGTAGTTAATTTGTAATACCAGATATAACCTATGGACAAGGGTGGCGCTATTGTTGCAAAAAGCACAAAAAACTGACAATTCTTCCTATTCTCAGTGTCTACATATAAAGGTCACCTTAAAATCAGAGAATGTGTAACTCCGTCACTATTAATTCCCAAGGCTGCAAACTATGTGTAAATATCCTGTATGACTCCAGCGCAGGTTCATTTACATTAGAAAAGGCTCTCAATGAGCAAAGCGATGCGCAGTCCAACCTTGAAAGCAGATATTCCAGCATCTGTCCTGATGACCTTGTACAATCAGTCAACATGGTAACTCTTCAGATTGTCCTCGTAATAAGTAGATATTACAGAAGCATCACTCAGAACATTTCCGAAGGCTCATTCTATTATGGGTAGGACAATAAGCCGTTTAAGACCCATCAATCATCAGGAATAGCCAATGCCATCACTATAAAGTTTTGCTACTGATAATAATAGGCTTTGTACATCATTCCAATAACAAACTGTGCAGAATAGATTAACCATTAACTGAATGTAGAAAAGAGAAATAAGCCAACAACCAGGGTCTCGTCATATCTGCACTCACATGGAAACCATCAACAAGCTGCTGTTGATGGATCTGTTATTATCACTATGTTTTTCCTAGTACTTTGAAGTACTGCTGAGTATGGGCTGACGTTCTTATCAGATTGCCAGTCACTTTGGATATAAACTCAGGTCTGAATGACTATATTGAGGCTTGATATTCTTTTTCCCCATTTAGTTCTGGACCGAAGCTCTTGGACCCCAATGCAAAATCTATACCAGGGCCCCTACCTACCAGTGCCATTTTTAATACTGGTGTCTTCTTATGTAATAAAAGGGCCTTTCGGCCCCCAATGGTTTCTGGGGCCAGTAGCGACCGCTACCTCTGCATTCCCTGGTTCTGGCCTATCCAGTTGTAAGGCTGACTGATGCCACTCTCTTTCAGACTACTTTCCTGTAGTAGATATATACAAACATTAGCAGAGAGATAACTGGGTCATATAATACAAAATCTGTAACAGGGCTTCTACCTACCAAGTGCCATTCATAAAACTGGCATCTTTGTAAAGAGGTCATACCGTCCCCTGGTTCTTTTTTGGTTCCGTTTATACATTTTATGTGTGCAGATGGCTTGGAGGAACCAGAGAGGGATGGCACAGTGGTGGCAGACTGTGAGAGGGAGGAAAGAGGACACACCAAAGTGAGTTATACCCCTGCGTGTAAAAGGCCGCAGAGACCCGCAAGTCTGCTGTTGTGGGTTGCAGAGTTCGTAACTGGAGTATCTGAGGGGGACTAGGAGAATCTGCAAGTCTGACTTTCCGGGATCCCGCTGAGTCATCCATACCAGCCAGCACGGCCATGGGTTCTGGTGCTAATAAAGCCGTTATACTGCACAATGTGGTGATAGTTATTCTTCTTTATAGAGACAGTATGCCATGGCTTGAAGCCGAATCTTCTTTTGGGCCAATGGACAAAATGAACTGGAGTGGGCAAATCTGCACAGCTCCCAAGCACCAGTCACCTGACTGCCAAGTCCGCCAACTGTTGCATTGCCAAAGATGAATGTTGAGTGTTACGAAAGTAAGGACCTGGTAGACACTCCCCACTGGCCCATTCCTCAATCTGCCTGGGTGTCCCTCACAGTCTTGCACCATTAAATCTTTTTCAGGAGTAGTAGTTCTTTTGGGCCCTCCCCCTACTGTTGTGACCGTTACCCTACAGTTACATCTATGGACATCAGAGAACAAGCACAACTGGTGATGAACCAGACGTGCAGCAGCCATGATGCCCTGAAGGAGTGATCCTCAGTGATGCTCCAGTATCAGCATTGTGCCTGATTTCTGCTCCACCCCAGAAAGTGAAAAGTTTTTAATCCGGGCATTTAGTAAATCTGCTGCACCCTGGAGAGCCGATTTCAATTTTCTCGATAAATTAGGGAAAGTATGCTTGGTAAATACTTACTTCCTAAGTGTCCCCTAGTAATTGTTATACTTTAACCCTATGTCTATGCAGGAGATTTGGGGCTTTGGATTAGAAAACTGAGCTCTGACTGCTATAAAATATTAGAAATGATCCCACATAGAACTTTGGATGTATTTAGATAAAATAAAAGATCTATAAGATTTGGGGATATTCCCTACATAATATAAAAGGGTTATATTCAGACTCTATTTTAAGGTTTTATTGCCTTTTTAGGAGCCAAAAGTATCACTTTGACCCATTTTAATCCTAAAGCACAAAACTGTCCCATAAATTGGTGAGGGGAGTGGGTCGTGGGCTTAATGATATCCTGGGCTCATGGCTCACTCTGAGAGGGGGTCAGGACGATTTGGAGGGGTGCCCGAGCACTGCCACCGGCGGAGAACAGAGAACGGCAGAGAGAGATACAAACATCACCTAGAAAAAAAGTTCTAGCTGATAAGCCAGCACACCAATGTTAAATGAAGGCTGGTTGTAAAGGCAGAGAATGCCCAGCAATGAGGGGGTTAAGAACGATTTGTCTTCCGATAATTATGACCTATGGATGTCTGTGCATAGAATTAGATTCTTCTCCTTTATGTGCCGGAGGATGCAGCCAGCACAATGAAGCTGCTTTTAAAGGACAAAGGCTTCCATTGCAGTCACCAGGGAGTTGGACAAAGAGACTGGCCGCTTGTATGGCAGGGGTTCTGGGCACGCCAGTCTGGCTCCGAGAACTTGGTGTTAATTGCAGAGGCTAAAATGTGATTATGAGGGTAATGAGTGAGAGGTAGTCAGAAAATAGAGTGGAAGAGCATTAATATGCATGTCACTGTGTATAAAAGACACAAGCTCTGCATTGTCTCCACATCGCACTAATGCACTCCATGCTGGTGTAATGAGGTCAAACACTGGATTACACAGGGGATGTGGGCATGATGCCCTGTCAGGACCGGGTCAAAGAGCTCATTCTTACAGGGAGTTTGGGGCTATAGAGGCAGATGGGTACGGCTAATGGGAGAGATGGATATGAAAAGGGCATTCCTGCATGTAACTAGATGTCAGTACAATTTGTGATAAACCCATTTTACACAGGCAGCTCATCCACTGCCAGGAAAATACCAGGGCACTGCCAGAGTGGGGTTTCCTATAGTGAATGGAGAATAATGACACTGTGAGGATGAGAGTAGATCTGTACAACCAGGTGGGCATAGAAATAGACATTTTATCCTGAGATATTGTATCCAAATACATTATATCCAGATACATTATACCGAGACAATAGAAGGAGATATTATATACTGAGCCATTATATACTGAGCCATTATATCCAGATACATTATATTGATACATTATAATGATACATTATATACTGAGACATTAAATTGAAACATTCTATTCTGAGAGACAATATAAGGAGATCTCATACTAATACATTATATACTGATACATTAAATCCTTAGATATTCTATCCAGACATGTTAATGAGACAATTGCATCCTGAAATTCAGCTATTATACCCTGGGACATTATCTTAAAACCTTATATCCCCAGACACTATATAGAGACTTATATCCAGAGACCTTGTATTGAAACATTATATCCAGGAACAGCAAAGGTTTATATACCTATATAATAATCTTAGGTTAGAGTAAAACACCTGAAATATGAAATTTGGTCTCTATAGATGGATCAGGGAAGGAAGGGGTACATTATTTTATTTATTGTGTTGCAGAACATCTGTCCCTCTGTAAAGCAGAGAGCCCCCCCCCCCCCCCCCACTATAAAATCCATGTGGCTCTGAAGACAAAGGAGGCTGCACTTTCCACAGCATAAAGTTCCAGTATTGCTGCAGCTCCTGCTTGCTGTAGATATAGTATTACACTACATATAGTATTATTAGTATTACACTACATATACTATTATCAGTATTACACTATATATAGTATTAGTATTACACTACATATAGTATTAGTATTACACTATATATAGTATTAGTATTACACTACATATAGTATTAGTATTACACTATAGTAGTATTAGTATTACACTATATATAGTATTAGTATTACACTACATATAGTATTATTAGTATTACACTATATATAGTATTAGTATTACACTACATATAGTATTATTAGTATTACACTATATATAGTATTAGTATTACACTACATATAGTATTATTAGTATTACACTACATATAGTATTAGTATTACACTACATATAGTATTATTAGTATTACACTATATATAGTATTAGTATTACACTATATATAGTATTAGTATTACACTACATATAGTATTAGTATTACACTATAGTAGTATTAGTATTACACTATATATAGTATTAGTATTACACTACATATAGTATTATTAGTATTACACTACATATAGTATTAGTATTACACTATAGTAGTATTAGTATTACACTATATATAGTATTAGTATTACACTACATATAGTATTAGTATTACACTATAGTAGTATTAGTATTACACTATATATAGTATTAGTATTACACTACATATAGTATTATTAGTATTACACTACATATAGTATTAGTATTACACTATAGTAGTATTAGTATTACACTACATATAGTATTATTAGTATTACACTACATATAGTATTATTAGTATTACATTGTATATATAGCATTATTATCACACTACATTTAGTATTACATTATATATAGCATTACTAATATTAGAATTATTATTATCCTGGAGTGAAACTGAGGATTGTGGATATAATAAGGTAGACCGGAGCTGAGCAACAGATATAGATGGGTATTGAAGTATAGATAGATCTTCCCCTCACATTCTCCAGATGTTTACATATATAGAACATATGCATATACTTAGATATTGTTTCCCACTCACATCTGATACATACAAATGTGCAGCTAATTAGT
This sequence comes from Eleutherodactylus coqui, assembly GCF_035609145.1. Classification (NCBI taxonomy): domain Eukaryota; kingdom Metazoa; phylum Chordata; class Amphibia; order Anura; family Eleutherodactylidae; genus Eleutherodactylus; species Eleutherodactylus coqui. The sequence continues at coordinate 117,609,864 of NC_089842.1, read as the reverse complement.
ATGTATATATGGGATGAGGGGGGATGTTTTATGGACGTGGCTGTGCTTATGCATATATATATATATATTGATTTTAGGGAGTACGAATTTATAACAGTGAATTTGTATCTATATGCTCACTCGTGTACATATTAGATATTAGCTACTTCCCACCATATACATACTACACTATCCATACCTGCACACAATTAGCTATATACCAACCCGGTTTTCTCTAATCGATACACAAATTTACATAATTAATTATCCCCTATCCCACCACATATTCAGGCAGTTCATAAATACACACACTCATATATACATGTATACAATTATCCACTATATTCTCATACCAAAATCGACACATAGATTTATTCTCTACGCACATGTATAGTCACCTCCATACCCACCCCACCCCCGGAATGTTACACATATGGTTACCCCCTATTCCCTTATACATACACACACCTGTACATATAATCACCCCCTATATCCTCATACACAGGCATAGTTACACATATAGGTACCCCTATACCCTTATATACAGGCACAGTTACACATATAGTTACCCCTATACCCTCATACATAGGCACCGTTACACGTATAGGTATCCGTATACCCTCATACATAGGTACACTTACACGTATAATTACCCCTATACCCTCATACATAGGCATAGTTACACATATAGTTACCCCTATAACCCCATACATACATAGGCACAGTTATACATATAGTTACTCCTATACCCTCATATACAGGCACAGTTACACATATAGTTAACCCCTATACCCTCATAAATAGGCATAGTTACATGTATAGTTACCTCTATACCCTCATATATACATAGGCACAGTTACACGTATAGTTACCCCTATATGCTCATACATAGGCACAGTTACACATATAGTTACCCCCTATACCCTCATACACACAGCAAAGTTACACATATAGTTACCTCTATATCCTCATGTATCCTCATGTACAGGCACAGTTACACATATAGTTACCCCTATACCCTCATACATAAGCACAGTTACACATATAGTTACCCCCTTTATACTCCTTACATAGACACAGTTGCCCATATAGTTACCCTTATAGCCTCATACATAGGCACAGTTACACATATAGTTACACCCTATAGTCTCATATACAGGCACAGTTACACTTATAGTTACCCCCTATGCCCTCATACACATAGCAAAGTTACACATATAGTTACCTCTATACCCTCATACATAGGCACAGTTACAAATATAGTTACCCCCTTTATACTCCTTACATAGACACAGTTACACATATAGTTACCCTTATAGCCTCATACATAGGCACAGTTACACATATAGTTACCCCTATAGTCTCATATACAGGCACAGTTACACTTATAGTTACCCCCTATACCCTCTTATACAGGGACAGTTACACATATAGTTACCCCTATAGTCTCATATACAGGGACAGTTACACATATAGTTACCCCTATAGTCTCATATACAGGGACAGTTACACATATAGTTACCCCCTATAGTCTCATATACAGGGACAGTTACATTTATAGTTACCCCCTATACCCTCTTATACAGGCACAGTTACACATATAGTTACCCCCTATACCCTCATACATAGGCACAGTTACACATATAGTTACCCCCCCTATACCCTCTTGTACAGGGACAGTTACACATATAGTTACCCCTATAGTCTCATATACAGGGACAGTTACACATATAGTTACCCCTATAGTCTCATATACAGGGACAGTTACACATATAGTTACCCCCTATAGTCTCATATACAGGGACAGTTACATTTATAGTTACCCCCTATACCCTCTTATACAGGCACAGTTACACATATAGTTACCCCCTTTATACTCCTTACATGGACACAGTTACACATATAGTTACCCCCTATACCCTCATACATAGGCACAGTTACACATATAAGTAACCCCATGTGCCCTGCTACTTGTTGTGCTGGCAGCCCCGTGCCTACCTTCCGCAGGGTGCTGTGTGGGTGCTGCGGGCTCCCGGCTGGACCTGGTGATGGAGTAGAGCGCCAGCTCCCTGCCTGTGCTGCTCCTGCTGCACACTGCTCTCTCCGCTCCTATAGGCTTTTATGTGGCGCTCTCCTTTGTTTTGATCTGGGCTCCTACCACTCCGCCGCACGACAGAGGGGGCGAGGCTCCTTCATCCTGGCATCTGTGCCCTCCCGAGGGGCAGCCGCCGCGGCCGGGGGAGCTGTCCGTGGTGCTGTGTGTGCCCGGAGGAGGCTGCACGGAGAAGCGCAGGGCACAACTGGTTCCTTCAGGAATGGCACCTCCCTGCGCTGCCAGCGCTTGGTACAAGCCCTCGTATATATGCTGCTGGTGAGGGAAGCTGGCACTCACTTCCCAGCCAGCTAGGGAATATCAGGGCAGACATCTAATGAGCACCAATGCCCTGTGTGGGCACCGAGCCCAGAGTGGCAGCAGTCCGCCTGGATCTGCCGTGCGCTGTAGTAGAGCATGGATGCATCCCGAGCACATCCATCCATAGTCCCCAGGCACAGCTGTGCCAGCTGATCAACTCAGCTCTGCTACATCTCGGTGCCACCCAGCTTTTCCAGACTCCTGAATGGCTTAAATGTGCAGTGCTACCAGCATAACTAGCTAGCTCTACCATCCAGGTCCGACAAGCTGGGTGACAGCCGCAGGGAACATTGGGATTGCCACCCAGCTTTCCCAGGAATAAAAGTTCAAGAACTGAAATTAGATTTAAAAGACAACTGAAGGATTTCTAGGATATCTAATGAATATTCTTTGTAGCGGCTCCTCCAGTTCACGAGTCAGCGGCGTTTTCGAACGCAGCCCTTTATAACACACCCCTTCATTGCGATGGGCAATGAGGTGCGTTAAAAAGTGCAAAAACGCGCAAAAATACAGCAGACAGCACTCGAAAATCACGTTGATTTCAAGCACAGGTCTGCAAGGCCCCATTGAAATCAACGGGATCGTTGTACCGCGATCACTGCGGTGTTCAAAACACTGCAGTAATGGCGGTAAAAAGCGAATGCGTAAGAGAGGCCTCAGGCTAACTTCACACAGGTTAGGGCGATATCGGGCTGTGAACCTCGCCCCCATATCACCCTCAGCATACATAAAAGCCCCGTGGATACAAGGCCTGTTCATGTGAAAACAGGGATGCTCATGAAGGGATCCTCCGCCGCAGCTGTCACAGTCGTGGCAGAAGATCGCGGAGTTCTCCCATTGCTTTCAACGAGGCCGATGCTGCCGCTGGTTCCAATGAAGACAATGGGGCTGCGATGTGAGAGCAAGCAGCCAGATAGAACATGCCACGATTTGTTTCTCGCATAGCATTGTGATAGAAATGAACCCATTGATTTCAATGGGTGCGTGTTCAGTTTTGCGCATGCAGTAAAAAGTAGGATCTGCTCTGTCTTTCTGCACTTTGTACAGCAAACGCCCCATGGAAGTCTATGGGAGGTGAGTAAATACTCAAGGGGGAGGGAGTCACACTGCGCAAAACTCGGGGAACAGAACACATCTGGAGCTCATTAGGCTTAAATAGCCATTATATCCCCGAGCACGCAAAAACGACAGTAATATGGGCAGAAACACACGCAAATCTACCTCAACAGCTTGTTCATGCACGAAGACATCGCGCACGGGTCAGGGTTATTTGAGCACAGGCTCGTGTGAAGCAACCTTAGGCTGGACTTACATAAGCGTATCTCTTACGCACGGACAACAGCAAGTACGCAACGACAATGGATGTTTGCTGCGTGCCAACAATTCCCATACACTATATTGGCGTGCATGTACGCGTAATACGCACCACGATAGAACATGTTGCAATTTTTTTGTAAGCGAAGTTCGCGCAACTCATGTGAGCGTTACAATGAGAGTGTATGGGAGATTGCTGCTGCGTATTATGTGCGCAAAAGCTGCACGGGTAATATGCAATGAGCCGGGCCTTAATGTTTTACTGATGTGTCAGTCTTAGCATTCTGTTCATAACACTGGAAAACCAGGATGAGCTAAGCTATAGGGTTCTCTAGTGAGTGACATTCTGGGAGACAGAAAAATGTAAGAAATGATAAGCAATATTTTTATATAACGTATGAATTGGTATAATTTAGGGAAAAGCATCAAACGGACATCTTATCCTCCATCTCAAGAAGTACAGAGCAATAAAACGTCTGCGGATCTGCAATCCCAATGAGGTGTGTGAGCTCCATATACAGGGTGTAGTGATAAAGACCGATCCAGCGCTATATCTCCGTACTGGGGTCCTATAATGAAATATTAACAGCGTGCTTGAATAGGAAGGCATGGATGCGCTACACGATGTTATGGTGCACGGGCCCCTGGGGGCTCTGGGGCAGGGATTTTAACTTTGTGTTGTGGCCCCTGTAAGAATTAGAGAGTAACACCCAATAGTAAAGTTGAAGAGCAGCATGTAAGAGGCTGAAATCTGCTTTCCATGTCTAAGCCTCATGTCCACGGGCATGCACGGTTTCCAAGTGTGGAATCCCGCAGCGGTTTCCACCCGTGCCCGCAGCCATGATTCCTGAAAAAGCATTTTCTTACCTGTCTGGAGCCACTGCTGGTCTTCTCCGTTCACGGCTGGATGTTCCTTCTTCTGCACTGTGGATGCGCTCTGAGCGCCGGTTGCTGTGCTGCGCACATGCTCAGTACTTTTTTTTAAACTCCTGCTTTCCTGAGGATCCGAGACACGTCCACAATGTTAGCTGCAGGTGTGCCACAGATCGGATGGCCTCCATTGATTTCAATGGAAGCCGTCCGTGCGGGAATCTGCAGAAAATGGAGCATGCTGTGACTTTCTACTGCACTGGCGATCCACATGGCGGGAAATTAAAAATTTTTTTTTTATTGTTTTGCGGATGCTAATGCAGGTTCCGTGGGACCGCTGCTTTCACTGAAGGAAAGCATACTGGAAGTGGCCTCCTGCTATGATATGTGCACAGAGCTGTTCAACAGTGCCGTCCAGGGCTGGGCTGACGCCATCATTGTGTGGCCGTGTTAGTGAATCGCGAAGCGCAAATTAAGTGCAGGCGCAATGCAAATTACTAGTAAGAGCACAGCCCAATCAGAAGATAGGGCAAATTTCAACATTAACGTGTGGGTTGGAATTTGGTGTGATTGGCTGGTTGATATCTGAATCTCCTGCAGATGACCAATAGATGACTTTCTGGATGATCTTATGGTAACAGGAGGCCACTTCGAGTAGGCTTCTTTTACTTCAGTCATGGCAGCAGTCCTGTAGGACTTAGAGAAATCCAGAAAGCAGATTTCTGCTTCCCACATGTTGCTCTTCAACTTTGAGTTTTACTCTGTATTTCTTACAGGAGCCACAACACTAAATTGAAATCCCTGTTCTGGGGCCCCCAGGGGTCCTTGCACCATACCATTGTGTAGCACATCCATGCCTTCCTATTCAAGTACACTATTGTTATTTCATCATAGGACACCAGTAATGAGATATAGTGCTGGATCCGTCTTTTTGACTACACTCTATATAGACTTTGACCTTGTTCAGACGAGCGTGGTTTACACAACGTTACAACAGCGTGTAGGCCACGCTTTTATTGCAACCAATAGGTTGCTATGGAAGCGCTTACACAGAGCTTTTTTTTACAGAACGGGTAAAAAAGATAGGACTGCAAGTGCCGACTCGCCTGTCAGCTCCGTGCTGCGCCGCTATCCATGGTGCTGACTACCGGCTCCTATGCAGCATGGACATGTGAACGGGCAGCTCGTTCACCGCAGATTTCCTGCATGTCAACAGCGTGGTTTATATGTTGTTGTAACAGCGTGTTAGCCACGCTTGTCTGAACAAGGCCTTTATAGGGAATATCATCTCTAAGCCCAAGCAAAGAGTCTCCACAAAGAGCTTCTCTGTCTCTTGGGACATGGAAAGTCCATTGATTTCAATGGGCACTGTGTAATACTTAATTTCACCTGTGGAGGCACTGCAGGAAATTTGACTATTTGTTGGTAAGTTTCTTTATCGATCACAGCTGATAGCTGGGGGTCTCAGCAGCAGGACACCATGTGATGAGTTTATTTTGGGGAGCCTTTTAAACAAAAAGTTATTGGCTAAAGTGGACTTCCCCTTTAAAGGAGAATATAAATAAGAGAGTTTGCAAAATAGGCCTTTTACAAGTATATAAGCAGTGAATGATGAGCCGTCCTGTGGGCTCCTCTATTTCTAGGAAGCAGGGATTTTTGCACACATATAAATAATAAGGTAGGACTGTCCCTGGATAACTTTCAGCTCCAGGCTGCCCGTGTTGCTATGGTTACAGTGGTCTCTATGGCCAGGAATGTTCTACAGGTAGTCTCTGTGGGCAGTATAGAGGACTCAGCTCTGTAGGGAGGTCAGTTGTCCTGATTTTTTAGGACATTTTCTCTTTTCGTATTTGACGGGGGGGATCATTTTTGTCCCTTTTCTGTTTCTTTTCTTCACATTTTAGTAATTCAGATATTTTAATAGTACCAAATGGTAAATCTGGTACACAGTACTCGAAAGGTGTGTGGACCTTTGTATTCCAACGTCCCACATGTTTACCGTCAACAATTTAGTTTATATATAAGGATGTCATACTTAATTTTGCAATTACATTTATTTCTGCTTGATATACTGCATGTACAAAAGTAAATGCACCCCCAGTATTCTGTCAAGCTATTTCTGCCATACATCTTAATATCTATCTTTGGTTGCACCACAACATTTGAGTTCAAAACGTCTTCAGGAAGCAGGGTCAACTCAAGAACTGTTCCTGGAACTTCATGGGTTGGGGTCTCCATGGCTAAGCACCCACATACCGTTAGAAGCCTTAGATCACCACGCATGACATCAAGCATTGGCCATACTGGTGTGAGGCTGCAACAACTGGACCCTGGAGCAGTGGAGATACATTCTCTGGGATGATAGATCTGAATTTACTATCTCATGGAGGATGGAGGAATCTGGATTTGGTGGATGCCAGGAGAAGACTTCCTGTTCCAATGGGTAGAGACAACGGTAACGTTTAGTGAAGGTGGAATGATGGTTGTGGATGTTCTTCATGGTTTTGGTCAATGTAGGTGGATCATCTGACCCAGCCAACAATGCTACTTTAGAGAATTGTGACATGTGTGGTAACAGTTTCAGGAAGACCTTTTTTCGGATTCTCTTGTGTTAGGCGACATCTATGAAGTTGTAGTTTGCCAAATTTAGAATGGAAGAAGTTGGTTGCACTGAGACCTGAACTCATCTGACGACTATTTCTATATAAAGACAAATCATCAACTATGTTCCAAATTCTAGTAAAAAACCATCTCAAAAGTTAAGGCAGGGGTGGGATCCCACCAGATCTCCTTAGAGCTCTCAAACCAGTTGCTGTTATATCAGCCTTTTCTGTGAACCAGGGATAAGCAGGATCTGACTAGGTTCCACTTGGATTCAATTATATTTTTGCCTGGAGGGCATGGCACTGCCTGGCGGATGCAAAGGAAATATTAGTTTCCCCCCTAACAGTGGTCACTTTTTTGTGATGCAGGTGGTGCAATTATGTTATTGTGCCACCTATGTCATTCCACAGGAGATAGGCCTGGCCAGAAGGGGCATGCATCGCTAGATGACAACATGGGATCTGGGACAGGTGAAAAACTATCGCTTGCATAGAGGCACTATGAGTATCTATAAATTTCTTAATCCAAGGGGAACATAAAGGGATGTTCCCATTGGAGCCAAACATGGCTGGAAATAAGGTGGCTGGATAGCTGGTGGGATGGAAAAGGCTAATAAAGGCTGGGCTGTGCTGTTTCTGTCCTCCTGCCTATCCCTGGTCACTGGATACAGCCAGGATGGGGGTAGTTGGGCCCGCATTTAAGATAGATAAATTATTTCTTTTTAGGGGGCACTATGTGTAAATTATTGGTCTTATGTCAATTATAGGTTTATCTGGTATTTTAAAATTGATGGATATTCCTTGGGATAGGTCATCAATATAAGATCAATGGCTGTCCAACTCACAGCACTCCTACTGATCAACTATTTGAAGGGGTTGAGGAAGCCCAGCATCCCCTTCATTGTTTGCCAAGCACTGCTCCATACTTCTAGTCAGGTCTGTGCCTGCTATTGTGCCTTGTCCCATTCTATTGAATGGAGCTTAGCTGCAATACCAGACACAACCACTACTAAAAGTACAAGGCTGTGCCTGGGGCACTGTGTATGAATGATTTATTTTGAGGAGCACAATGATCATTATGTATGAATATTGGCATGTATTGCACCAATTCGTTTTAGAACTCAGAAGTCTTAAATTGTGCAACATTTACAAAAGTGGCGCAGAGACTTCTTAATTTGGCACAATTTACATTGCACCAAAAATAGGAAAGATACACTAAAAATGCGCCAATTTTCTCACTGCGGTGCCGGGTGCACGAAAAATGATGAACTAATTTGCATTCCGATATAGGTTTTGCACCACAAATAAAATTTTGCTTTATGTAATAATATAAAAAATGGCCAGCAGTCTGATTACTGATTCTAATACATAAAACGGGGGTAAAAACATGAGAAAACCACCCTATCTAGTAATTTATTTTGTGCAACAAAATGCACCAATTTCCGAAAAATATTACTAAATACGCTAAAATTGCGCCAGTTTGCATTCAAAAATATGTTTCACTCCAAAAATGTTATTCTGCATCATCCACTATTGGAAAACAATTGGTCAACAGTCAGAATAATGACAAAAAAAAATGGGGGTAAAATCAAGAAAAAAAAACTATTCTTATATATTATTTTGCACTAAAAATTCACCAAATGCCTCTTCTTTTAGACCAACTTTCATTAGATGTTATTAGCGCCAGTTTTACACAATGTGTTTTATACGATGTGTATAACTATGAGGAGCACGGAGGGCGAGTATCTGCTGCCATGAGCAGCCCAAGATGAATAGGCAGAGAACTCAACAGAGGTGAGACATCTGGAAGAAGTAGTAAAGGGTATTAATATTTTCAAGAACCACGGTGTATGGAGCTATTGTATTTCAGGGGGCACTGTGTGTGGCAGTAAGAATAATTTTCCATAGTGCCCTACACCATAGATATCACATACGACAAGTAAGACCTGTTTGTTTTCTGAGACAGGCATGTCCATTGATTGATGGCTTTGATGTATGGATGAGATGTTTGGATGTACTTGTCCATGTAATATTCACACTTCTGTCTCATTGTTTGCCAATAAGTTTCAATCTTAAAGGGACAGCACTCCCCCTTTTTGAGATGGCTATGTCAGTAAAGTACCTTTATTCACTTCCTTCTCCACTTGGTAGGATAATTCTCTGACATTACAGTGGTGTTCACTGTATCAAAAGACATGCAAGGTACAGTATTATAATGAGTCGATTTAAAGCCATCAATGATGTATAATATCTAAATGGTGCAAGTCTGCCACTTTAAAGGAATTTTTCCTTAAGCGTCCTGATTTCCATAAGAGCTGAGAAGAAGGGACTATAATATGTTCTACCCCATGGTGATGTGCAGAGTTAGAAAGGGCTGGATAATCATATCATATGATGGTTCAATAATTTTTTTAACCCCCTATCCGCAGTGCTTCACATACATTATTAATACATTTGGCCAGTAGAGGGCTCCTATATATGATATCAAGCTCACACAAGTGTGTGGTAAACGCTGTGTATATAACGCAGTCTTTTGCTGTGGTATAGATCCATGTATGGGAGCGATGTTTGCCTGCGCATGACAGCGTATCTCATGCACGCTGTCATACACAGGCTTCCTGGTTTCATTTTTCTTTAAATTTCCCACTCTGTACAGCATTTTACACGCACCCGCATAGCACAATAAGCCTCTATCGTGTAATACACGGTAAAACAGAACATGCTTTCGTCTTTTTTACTCGTGTATTACCGTGTTTCCCCGAAAGTAAGACTCTTATTTTCGGGGGGGGGGGGGGGTGGGGGGGAGCTTATACTCACCTCGTCCGCAGTGTCCCAATGCCTCCCGATGGTCTTTGGCGACGGCACTGCGGTATGCTACGTCCTCCTCATCTCACAGCTGAGCTTCTGCTGGTAATGGGGCTTTAAATACCCTGCCTCCAGCAAAGCGAGGGCTGTGATTGGCTAATTGAGTTCCGGCAGCCAATCACAACCGGAGCTCGATGAGCCAATCACAGCCATTCAGTGATTGACATCATTGAATGGCTGTGATTGGCTCATCTAGCGCCAGCTGTGATTGGCTCAGGCTGCGGTCCTGAGCCATCACAGCAATCTCTTGCTAGAGTCAGGGTTTTCAAAGCCCCACCACCAGCAGAAGTTCCGCTGTGAGACGAGGAGGACGCAGCTTACAGCAGCGCCACTGAAAACCATCAGGATGCCACGAAGCAGGTGAGTATTGTGGGATTTTTTTTGTGGGGCACCTGAGCTAGGTCCTATTTTCGGGGGAGGCCTTATATCACAAGCCTCCCCCAAAAACCCGATAGATCTTACTATCTAGGTAGGACCTATTTTTGGGGAAACACGGTATACATAAGGAAAAAAACAGTGTGAGTGTAACAGTGAAAATCACTGTATTTGAATCACTGTATATGATGTACCGCGTATTGTATCGTGTGTGTAATACGCAATTCAAATACGCTTGTGTTAGCCCAGCCTAATAGGAATCTGCCAAATTAATCAACATAGAAACGGGTCTCTTGGGGGAATTAAACTAAAATGATCATCATCAGAATAGTTTGCATTACCCTGATAGAACATCATGAGACTTGAAGAAGAGCATTCACATACTGCCAACATATTCTACTAGGTGTACAACCAGGAGGACAAGACCAGATGTTTGAGCATATAACTGGTTTATCATATATCAGGCTAGTAGGGGAGCTCTCATTCTTTCTGATTGGTCTATCTTCCCGTCTATGGTCTACAAATCATATGAAGCTCTAGACAAGCCTTGGCCTCTCCCGTATCACAAGGCAGCAAGGACCTTATGTAAAACCCTCAACTTTGTTTAAGCTTTAGTAGTAAGAGGCTGAGGGGCTGTGTTATTTAGACGCCAGCTTCTCCTCTATGGATACAGGTATGCCAGGTCTGACTTATCTACCTAAGATCTAACATCTAATACTATTTCAGGGGGTTGAAGTCAGGACTTTTTCCTCTTCAAACATTCAGACTTACTAGTGGATGTTAGATCATCTTTACTCTTCAGCTTGTGGATAGATGATTGGACATTGTCTTTTAGACACTTTTGATACAGAACATGGTCAATACTGTAATGGGAAGCTATCGAGGTCTTGAGGCAGCAGTACATACGTATACGTACCATCACAAAGTCACCCACATGTTTGACTGGATCATTATTCCAAACATCTTAAATTTATGTTAACTTTACTTTACTCAGACTTTATCGACTCTATCAACAGTGACATTGACTGAGGCTAGAGAAGCCATCAATTCTTTTGATATAGCTAGAACAAACCAAGAATTAAAACAGCGCTCCGTTATAGGCAGTAAATAAATAGGTGAGAAAGAAAGCAATCAACTCACCTGGTGCTAATTGGGACACACCTTTAAACTAAAGGGGACCCACTAGCACCTATTCTCCAGGCAGGCATATAATCACAAACCCCATCCATAATCCAGCCGATCACTGGAGTCTTCACTTAAGCATAAACCACAAGAACAAAAAACTGGGTATAGCGCTCACAGGATCCGGGGTATAAAATTCAGGGATTGAAGCCCTGAATTTTATACCCCGGATCCTGTGAGTGCTATACCCAGTTTTTTGTTCTTGTGGTTTATGCTTTTGATATAGTTGTCACTAAATACTTGTGCTAATATTACATGGGCAGAGTCACCACAGTTCCAAGTCTTTACTTGACTTTTTTACAGTATGATAAGGTCCCAGACCACAGAAATCTTTTTATAACTCTTTCCAGATAGACTTTTGACTAATGTTTTCTGGAATGTCCCCCAATTTTTGCATGTGAATACCTCATAATGACTATTACTATAATCTGTTACTCACTTTGCCTGGTTCCAGCAGTGAGTCCAGGCAAGTGGCACCTCCCTCACTGGTCCCGATGTCAGCCACCTTCCTAATTCCAGCCATAGCTTCCCTCATGATGACTGAATTTGCTACACTTCCAGCCAACCAGTGCTTGCTGATGACATTAGGTCTCGGGTTCATACCAATTTTTCATTTGGCTCATTCTTGTGCTACATCCTGATTTTGACTCAGCATTATTACTGGATAATGCTCTTGCTTTGACATTGGGCTTGTTTAACTGGTACTTGTTCTTCCACTCATAGCTCTGACTGCTGGTTGTCTTCTGACTATACTCTCCTCTCATCCTCTGGCCTTTCACATTCCGACTGCACTACAGGTAATGACATTTGACTCCACTCCTAACTACGCTACTGCTCCAAAACCAATCAGTGACTATTTTGAGGGGCTGCAACCTGGGAATCCAAATGGGAATGTGTGCACCTTCTTGTTAGGGTTAAGGGTAAAGAATTTAGAAGTTCCTTAGACTCCACACCCCATTTAGCCAGTGCCAAACCAATTATTTCTTAGAGAATCCAAACCTCCTATGAGAAACTTTACAGAGTAATGATATTTCTAATACAAAGTGAGGTTTGAAAGGGATGACTACAATTAAGCCTGATTGCGCTTTTGAGTCTGCCATACTTGGGCAGAGTTAAGTAGGAAGACTATAGCTCCTGTGCTTTGATACACTAGCAATAGTCATTCAATGAATGGAGGTAGAGTGCAGCAATCAGGCACTAGATTGGAGCCATAGATGTAGTAGCCGCAGGTCTGGAGAGTAGTCAGGGAAAGCCAGGAGTTGGTATCTATAGGTCGCAGTTCGCAGTACAAATGGAGAAGGCGGCTCACGTTGTCAGGAAGGAAAGCCAGAGGTCGGTATTGGAAGATCCTAGTTTGAATGGCAGAGCAGCAGTCAGGAAAGGAGCTTGCTTAAGGGCTTCTGTCCATGGGCATAGCGATATCCTGCAGCAAATCTTCACCGCGGGAGCCGTCGCCGTGGAGCAGGGGAGTGCTGATGCCTCTCTGCGCTGAGCCTATCTGACAGATAGGCACACCGTTGAGAATTGCGGCAAATCGCAGCACGCTGCAATTTAAATCCCACAAGCGGAGAATTGCTACAATTCTCCGCTCGTAGACAGCAGGGCTCCACTTTCCATAGTAGTCTATGGAAAGCGTTCACTGCATTCCCTGCAGCCGGATTATCACCACGGGAAACACAGGGAAAAAAAACGCCCATGGACAGGCAGCCTAAGGCTGTGGAGCACAATTATTACGCACTGGAGGAGAGACCGGACCAGGTTTATATTATGCCCCTAATTAGGAGCAGGGCGGAGCCAAGATAAGGAAACAGATCAGGAACCACAGGAACATTGCTAGGTGTTTAGCAGAGGAACTGTCCAAGTCCTGAATAGTTCAGCAGAGAGGGCTGCCAACTGGAGCGCAGGAGGTCTCGAGTTTGATCCCTGACATGGAGAAAGTCAGGAATGTCTTTCAGCCGCTCGCCTCCATTAACTGATGAACAACTTCATGTTTACACTGAGCAATAAGTTGCCCACTAGTTGATTTGTTTCAGTGAGCTGAAGCAAAGCAACTAATGAGCAATTTCTTGCTCAGTACTCTGTCAGGTCCTTCTTTTACATGGGACAACTATAAGTTAAAATCACTCATCTGAGCGATTTTTCGGTTGACAGTTGGCCTGTGTGAAAGTATCATTACACATGCAGTAGCTACTGTACCTATTTGCCTAGATAATATGAGTTGGGGATAACTTTGTTTCTTGATATTTCCTTGACTCTTGGGATACAAGGAATATGCCAAAAAGTTACAATATGGAACAAACCCTAATTACAAATGGAAGAATCATCACTACGAAGAGCTATCATGTAGAAGAATATACTAGTCATAGATATCAGTCAGTAATACATGCCATCAACGCAGAGGGAGTTGATAAGATCAGAAAGTGATTACAATCCTTTTAATTACTACTGACACTCCATTAGAAGACCTATTCTAGTCTACATACTACAGCCATGACTGGATCTATGAATCATAGGGTTGGAAAGGACCTCCAGGGTCATCAGGTCCTACCCCCTACTCAATGCAGAATCACTAAATCATCCCAAACTATCAGGGCTCAGACCCATGACCTCCTGCACTCCAGTCAGCAGCTCTCTTCACTAAGCCATCCAGGACTTGGGCAGCTCCCCTGCTGAAATCTAGCCATGATCCTCTGTTTTCCTGTCTTGGCTCCACACTGTACCCGATTGAGCCTCGTATATAAACCTGGTCCTGTTCCCTCCAACCTTGCACGATTATTGGGCTCAACAAGCCTTGATCAGCTCCACTGTTGCCAGCTTCACTGCTATCTAAACTGAGACCTCCTGATACCAACTTCTGGCTTCCCTTCTGACAATGCTACCCACCTTCTCCATTTGTATTGCAATACAATACCTTCTAATACCGACTTCTGGCTTACTTTCTGACAATGCTACCTGCCTCCTCCATTTGTACTGCAACATGAGACCTCCCATTACTGACCCCTAGCTCTTCCCTGACTACTCTCTGGGCCTGCATGGTAACTACACCCGTGGCTCCCTACTGAACTTAGCACCAGAAGCGCTACATAGACAGATACCTGTCCAGCCTCTGTTCAAAGACTTCTGAAGACTCATTCATCACCCTCACTGTCAGAAAGTTTTTTCTAGTATCTAATTTGTATCTCTTCCCTTTCAGTTTCATCCCATTGCTTCTAGTCTTTCTTTGTGCAAATGAGACTAGGGCTGATCCCTCTGCAGTGTGACAGCCCTTCAGATATTTGTAGATAGCTATTAAGTCTCCTCTTAGGCCTCCTTCCCACGAGCGTGACGGGCTCCGCAGCGTAATATTCCGCTGTGAAGCCCGTCACGGCGCCCCCCAGAGCCCCTATACTTACCTGCGGGAGATAGCGTGAAATCGCTTCCCCGCCCACCGCCGCGCGTCACCGCCCGTCACCGCCCACCACCGCCGCGTCACCGAGCGTGTCACGTGACGCGGCCGGCCGCGTCACGTGACGCGGCCGGCCGCGTCATTTGGCGTCAGATGACGCGCGGCGGTGGGCGGGAAAGCGTTTTTTCACGCTATCTCCCGCTGGTTACAGCGGGAGATAGCGTGAACGGACGGCTTCCATTGACTGCAA
Organism: Eleutherodactylus coqui; assembly: GCF_035609145.1. Classification (NCBI taxonomy): domain Eukaryota; kingdom Metazoa; phylum Chordata; class Amphibia; order Anura; family Eleutherodactylidae; genus Eleutherodactylus; species Eleutherodactylus coqui. Next base: position 117,594,628 of record NC_089842.1, on the reverse strand, counting down.
TGGAAGCCGTCAGTGCGTACAGCCCGTCCTCACCCGCAGAAAATAGAGCATGCTGCGGGTGAGGACGGGAGAAATCGCGGTGCGTAATTCCGCGGTGGAATTACGCATCGTGAGCATTGTGCTATTAGGTTCAATAGAACCTAATAGCAGCGGGCAACGCAGCGGATTTTCGCCGCGAATTACGCGGCGGAAATCCGTTCGTGGGAAGGAGGCCTTAGCCTATTTTTTTTGCAAGCTAAACATTCCCAGATCCTTCAACCGTTCCTCATAGGACATGATTTGCAGACTGCTCACCACCTTGGTAACTCTTCTATGAACTTGCTCCAGTTTGTCTATGTCTTTTTTTAAATTGGGGTTCCCAGATCTGGACATGGTAGCCCAGATGTACTGGTTTAGGGGAAAAGTATCCCTCAGCCTACCAAGCCCTGCATACACTTATCCACTCTGATGGAGTATACAAACCTTGAAATAATTGAAGCTGCTATTGGGCTGGGCCAAATACTTGTGTCCTCACTCTGATAGTGATGGTGATACTACTTTAGAGAGCCATTATAGATATTATAATCTATCAAAGGTAATGAAAAGTCGCTTTCTTCTCGCCAATCTGTAATTTGTCTATGGAACATGTGTAATAAAAAAGGTAGAGAACATACAAGATATTTGAAGGAACACTCTAATTAAAATGTATCCAATAGCTAACAGAGGGCCTGCATAAATGGAGCATGCCATGGATTTAGAGAACACCAATGAGTTATCACTGTGTCATACTCCTAGCTTTACCCCTTTAAGGCTGTCTGTCCATGGGCGATTGTCTGTCCACTGAGCGCTTTTAATAGCGTTGCTATGAAAAGTGTAGCGCCCTGTCCATGAGCGGAGAATCATAGCGATTCTCCGCTTGCGGGATTCACATCGCAGCATGTTGCGATTTGCTGCAATTCTTCGCTGTGAGCCTATCTATCAGATAGGCTCAGCGTGAATAGCTGTCAGCTTCCCCCTGCTCCCTGGCAGCGGCTCCTGCCGGCTGAGATCTGCCATGGGATATCGCTACGCCCATGGACAGGAGGCCTCAAGGGGTTTATAGAGTTTGAGAATTAATGAAAGAGGTTCTCTATCTCTACAGATGGCATATTGATTTCAATGAAAACTATGTAATGCTTCATTTCTCCCATGATGTTGCTGCAGAAAAAATTGATCCCTGGAGATAACAGAAATGGGACATCCTGTAAACAACTTTCTTATCTTCTTACAACTTGGTAATGTCCAAAGTGGAGAGCCCTTAAAACAATCTGTGCTGCAAATAAAGTTGCCTTTGCTGATATCCATTGCATGCAGATACTTGTAGTTCCACAACACTCTCCAATCTGATTTATTCTGGATATTCTGCTACTTTGAGGAATCCAAATGAAGAGGAATTGTACGTCTAAACAAGTATTGTAAGCGGGAAATCACTGCAGGGACAATTTCATTAGGAGATGTGGTTATCGGTTGAAGGTCTTCATTACACACTGCTTATCATCCATTTAGTAAGACTTTGTTTTGCAGAGAGAATCCCTCTTTTCAGACAGACGTGCCGCATGTAATGATTTGTTTGTGTCAGCTGCGGCTGGCGACAGCTGTTTAAGAAATTGTGCAGCAATTTAAAATAGATAAGCCGTGGTGAACGACAGGGTGGGTGACGGGTAGGAGTAAGGGGACAGATTTGTGGCAAATCCAATAGCTATGTATGAGCAGGAGTATTATATAAAGTCATGTTGCTAGCTCTGACATTTCTAGTTGAGAAGGAGTTAAAAAGGCTTCTTCAGTCTTGTAAATGAAGCTTAATTAACACATAATGAAAAGTTCTGCAACTTTCTATACATATACATTTTCAAATGACAGAAAATGGGATCAAATCTACTTTTAGGTCCAAAATAAGGAAGAAATGCAAATCTTTCCATTATACTTTCTCTCTGTACGTTTCAATCCTAGTTTTGACAAAATACTGATGAGTGAATGAGCGCTAACACATTGCATACTGCTCTTACTGGCCAGCACTGCTCATTTGGACAGCACTGGTTAAAGAGGTTGTCCAGAGGCGTAACATGAAGCTCCTGGGCCCCAATACAAAACCTGTAACAGGGCCCCTAACTATAATGCTTTATTCATAGTACTGGGCTCCCTATATGGAGAAGAGTGGCCTTATGGGCCCCCTAGGGCTTCTTGGCCTGGGTGCAACCGCATCCCCTGCATCCTCTATAGTTACGCCCCTGGGGTTGTCCAGTTGTAAGCTATTGGTGGTCTATCCTCAGGATAGGACATCAATAGTAGATAGGCTGGTGTAGTGGCCTGAAACAAGGCACTACATAGCGCTGTTTAGTTATGGGCACCAGTAATATAATAACCGGCCCTAGGGGTTAATCTGAGTCAGTTTACACAAGGGATGGAGGTAACCTAGCAACCAGTTAGGACATTTTTATCCAGCTGCACAGGATAGAAAAAATGCATAGAGACTTAGATGAAACAGGTAGCCTAGCAACCAGGTAAGTTGTGACTGGCTGCAGACAAACTGGTCAGGTGACAGAAGGGAGACGTAGGCAGACAATGGTCGCAGGAGACATAAGTAAAGAGACTAGTAAGAAAAGAGATGTGTCAGGCAGAGGAGCACAAAGAAGAGGGGCGCCAGGCAGAGAGAGAGCGCCAGAAAAAGAAGTACCCGACAGGAGAAAATAAAGTGCCGGGCAGGAGAGAGAAGTGAAAAGAGACAGTGATCAGCTGTGACAGAGAGAGGAAGAGAGAAACAAGAAAAAAAATCTGAGAAACCACGAGTAACTTAGAAGGAGAGTCAGATTTGACAGTGAATAGAGGAAAAATAAAAGATGTAAATATGAAGAGAGGGAGATAAAGAAGTAAAGAGATGTAAATACAAAGAAAGATAGAGAAAAGAAATCCAGGGTAAGCTCCCAGTATATAAATGAGTTAGACACAGGGGTCTACATTGTTGCAATTTGAGTATCAGTTATTGTGCACAGAATGTGATGAAGAAAACTATCTCATCTCACTGCCTTATTTAAACGTTTGCAATCCAATTTTGGATTCGGGGTTTCCTAGGGGTTTTTCTCTTTCTGCCATTATACAACAGCACCATCTGCTGGCTAGAGCCAGTACTGTAGTATAGGGCATGCTGGAGAGGCCCCCGACAACAGAGCGGCCAGTAATATACAGTAAGAATACCCTGCTGGATGTCTTCCGATATCGGAGCTGTACAGCCTTGAATCAGAATGTCTTTAGATGTCAGACAGTGGATTGGAAAGGGTTAATAATACCGTGTTTACAACAAGTTAAGCAAAATATCTGACTCCGTGTATTATTCCACACCTCTCCACTCATGACTACAAATTGTGCCCAAGGGCACTGGCGTCCGGACAAAACAAAAAAAAAAGAAACAAATCACAATTAATTGCCAGCCACAAATAATAATAATAATAATAATAATAATAATAAAATTAGCGCTTTGTGGCGTCATGACACTTGTGCCTGCTATCTGGAACACGCTCTAATTCACTGGGCCATGCCACTGGTACCTAAGTAATAAGTTTGCTCCTGTTCTCAGACCTATGTACTAAGCTTGCTTCTAATGCCATATCTATGTAGTATGCTAGGTTTTGATATCATATACATGTAGTAGTGTAAAGGAAAGGGAAATATAAAAGCAATCACTGAAAACAGCCATATACTTACTGACACAGGAGGGCAAACATGTGCGCCAACCTCAGCATGCAGGCAGCCATACTGCCAAATGAGGGAGCCAATTACACCAGTGGAGGACACCGATGAAACAGACATTCACACAACCTCCTAATATAGAGGGGATGGCTGCTTGGTGTATACTCCTGCACAGAGTAGATACAAAGTGTCAGACCATCCTGATACATGCAGTGCACCATGCAAACAAGCAACCATTTAATGACGCCATAATAGTTCGGCGGGTTGCCCAGCACCTTAAAAAGTGAACCACATTGGTCCTGTCACCCTGGGCTCCCCTGGCGTTTAAAGCTGCATTGCATGTGAATAATACAGAATAAATGTGAGGTATTAGTTGGATTTTGGCCAAAATACTTAAACTCGCAAGCCAATCGTTAAGGCTCCTCGCGTTTTGTGATTCCCTACACTAATATAAATGTATCACAGAAAGGGAAATATAAAAACAAACAATCACTGAAAATGGCCATGTGCTTACTGACACAGGGGGGCAAACATGTGCACCAACCTCAGCATGTAAGCAGCCACACTGCCAAATGAGGGAGCCAATTACGCCTGTGGAGGACACCGATGAGACAGCCACTCACACAGCCTCCAACCTCCAGTGTGGCTGCCTGCATGCTGAGGTTGGTGCACATGTTTGCCCTCCTGTGTCAGTAAGTATATGGCTGTTTTCAGTGATCATATACATGTAGTAAGCTCAATTCTGGTATTGTATCTATTTAGTAAACTTGATTTTGTCACTGTATCCTTTTCCCCAATGAAAACCAATGCACTATGGGCACATTCTCCCAATGCTCCCTTGTGGAAATGTGCTCATTTAGCATCTGCATAGTGCCCAACCTAATAATTTATCGTGTCCTGACTGGGCACACTTTTAGATTTTTTTCTAGGGCCACTTTAGCTTCTTAATCCACCCCTGTTTACAGCCTACTGATCTTGTCGATACCTTTAGATCAGATGGGCTGCCCCCCAGCTTTTTTCCAATACATTTTGTTTCTGTTTTTTACTACAGTTTCCAAGATCTCTGCTTACTGCTAGTGAATGAAAATGTTCTTGTTTCCATTTAAAGGCTGATTTTGACATGCATGCATTGTATGTCCTGTGTATCACCCATGAAACAGATTGGAATAGGATATGTGATGTCGACCATGGGTCTATGAGAAGAAACATACATGTGTATGTTCTTATCAAAATACTAACAACCACCTATCCATCCGTGAGTGAGTTACATGCTCCGCCCCTGATCACATGACAGAGACGTCATCACAGAAATAGAGAAATGTGACAGCATCAATAGAGCAAAACAAATCCTTTTTATTCCTCACAGACGAACAGACAGCAATGTTTTGACTCAAGGAGTCTTTATTAAGCATCCGCCCCTGGTCTCATGACGGTGATGTCATCATATAGGTCCTTCCTCTCGAGTGAGTTACATGCTCCACCACTGATCATATGATGATGACATCATCACAGGTCCTGTAAGCACACGGCTGCTGTCTGGCATAAGTGTTCATTAGTATTCCATAGCAACTGAGGCCGCAGCAGATTTGTAGGGGATGTAGTCTGCCTGTAATCTGCCTGTAATCTGTACAAGGATGTGGGACCTGTGATTACATCAGCATCATGTGATCAGGGGCGGAGCATGTAATTCACTCATGATGAAGGACCTGTGATGACGTCACCATCATGTGATTGGGGGTGGAGCATGACGCTGACATCATCACAGGTCCTTCATCCCGAGTGCTGTGCTGCTTGTGCTCCCTGTTGCATGGAATGAAAAATGTATGCAGCAGAGCTGTATGTGATGTACATGTAGCAGAGCTGTGTGGCGCATTGCGCCACCAGAAAAACTGGTACTATAATTTCCTAATAATTACTGGTAGACTATAATGGAGCTGTGTGCTATTCATGGAATTAGAGTGACGTATGTGCAGCGTATTTGCGCATGTACGAGCTTTAGAAAGGAGATTATAAAGGTGTCCCATGTGTCTGTGCATATTACTATAATTTTTGCACATGCAGGGCCAGTTCACACTCTCGCATAACACACCCTTTCCATGAAATTTAATGGTTATTTAAGCCTAATAAGGTCTAGCTGCTTTCTTATTCCTGCATTTTGCACACTCTCTTCCCCTTGAGTATTTTTAAACCTGCCATAGACTTCTACATCTGTTTTGTACCCAAAGGACCAGATACTTTTTAGGAATTTTACCCATGAGGCGGTTCTACTGCACTATTTTCTTTCCTTTAACCACCAAAATTATTTTTGCTGCATTTTTTTCCATGACATATATGGCTATTTTTTAAAAATCGTTCTTCACTGACTTTTTCCCCCCATTTTTTTAGTTTTATTGGGGTTGACAGGTAAAAAAAAATATATATATTTTTTAGCATTTATAGTTGTTCTTTTAAAACTACTACATTTATTCTAAAATGAAGTATAGGACTGGGTTCCCTTATTTTTTGGATGTTTGGATATATAATATGTATGGTTTTGTTACAGGATGCCTACAGAGGTTTTGGTTGGCGTCGGTTGTACATTATTTTCTTTTTTATGTATATATTTTTATTTTATTCTGTCATTTTTTTAGAACTTACTTGTGTAAAAATATTTTTCAATATTATGACCTCCATGATGTCATATAAGAACTCTCAGGGTCATTCACATGGTCTTTTTTTTTAATTCACACTTTTCCACTATAGCTGGGACATCCATAGGAGCCCCAGTTACAGGGGTAAATATCCCCCTGTAGTTACATCATCCACTGGCAGAGCTGATCAGGGTCTGCTAGGAGCCTGCAGCTCTGTTATAACAGGGAACACCCGGCTGTCACATAATCGCCGGGTCGCGTAGTGGGAGAAACACTTCCACTTTCACTTTTTAGTACATAGCACTCATTGAGTGCTATGTACCCGAGAAAGGAAAAGGAAGTAGCAGTTACAAACTGCTTCTCCCTTTTCCTCCGGGTTCTCAGCTGTGACTAACAGCTGAGGACCTGATCTGCTCCTGCTTGATTGCAGGAGCAAAGGCTTTAATCCCACACCATATTTTTACTATCAGACGGGATTTAAGCCCAGGACCAAGTGCCATATATTTACCGTGCTTGGTCCTTAAGGAATTAAATCAGGGTAGGGTGTGATGGGCATGCCTATGTATAGACCCTGCATGTACAAAAAAGTCCAGTACAATGCGCAGACATGCGCAAATCAACCTCGTTTATATGCAAATATGTTGTGCTGTAGTGTGCACGTTTGAGCATACGCTCGTGTGAAGGAGCCCTAATGCCAGTTTCTCACGACCGGTTTTGTATTGGGGATTTTGCAGTCGGCATCCGAATGGACTTTCCATGTTAAAACACAGGCATTGAAAAGCATGATCTTCGGTTTTACCTTCACACTTCCGGATAGACTTTGTGTATTCCACGAGCAGCGTACTCTATTTTACCGAAGAATGCACGCAGACAGCCTCCATTGAAGTTAATGAAGGTGTCTGACCCGCAGCCTATACACAATTAACATTGTATATGAGTTGTGGGTACCTGTGTCATGGCTAAGCGATGGTGTATGGAAATACAAACAATATTTTGAGCCTCAGTCATATGCAATAGAGATAAGTGCCGTACGCAGGGTCACCGGCCGGGTTCACAGTCGGAATCCCCTCCGGGCCCCTCGCATGTAGAATCTGACCTGATAAATATGGTTAAGTACACATGTGGCATATATGCTGGTTATTCTACACTGCAGATTTGCATGTGGAGAATGCACATCATGTTATACGGCAGGCCAAATGGGCGACATTTGAAGAATTCTGTAGCCTAAAATCCTAAAAGTCAATTTATGCGGCAGACTTTCACTGCAAATGAGGGGGTGAAATCTACTACAAATATGCACAAAATTTCATTGCAAATCTGCATGTAAAGATCTGCATCAGATTTTCTGCTGTGGACCCCTATGTTATCATTGGCAGCAAGCAGAGATCTTAAAAATGGTAAGAAAGTTGAAGAACCTTTTATTATACAATGATTGAGAGTTATACATATTTTTTTTAATGCCCAAGAACAATTGTAACTTAGCTTTGTCTTGACTGCCCAAACAAATTTCTATTGGCTTTAGTGCAATAGATGTAACATTTTATTACTTTTATGGCCACAGTAATGCAGAGTATTCTGCGGCATAAATGGGTTTACCCCATAAAAGAGCAATAATGGTCTATTTTTATGATAAGCCATCAATGTGTAGTCACTTGAAAGGAGCTGCGCTGCAGTGCCAGGCATAGCCACATATGAGAAGATACCGTTGTGTCTTGAGGAGCGTCGAAGTGGCCCAGGAAGAACCTCAGCCCATTTGTTCTGCTGATTGGTGGGATCCTGGAGGTCTGATATCCACAATCACACAATGATGGTTATCAAGATATATTTCCTGATCTAGCCCCTTTAATAGAGAATATCTCCCCAAACACGATATATAATAAATATTCATCTTAAATATCCACAAGACTAAAACCCTATAATTCTCACTATCAGGGAGCGTCAGGGGAAAGTGAAGAAATATTGAAATCTAAAATGCCCTGAAAACATCACAATCCCATCACCACTGGGGACTTTGGTTGCACAGAACTCAGAGATGTTTCCATTCATCTGCATTTTTATTTAATTTAGCATTTTTATATATTTGTGGATACATTTCTCACCAGAGGCAGAGAATATATTAGTTTGTGCGGTAAAAAAAATAAAATGTGTAATGTTTGCTGAATCTGGCCTTTTCGGATACAGCCGGTGTAATCATTAAGTGGATCTGCTTGTCATTATGCATTGGAAGGCAGATGAAGACTTCTATGTCATGTTATATGAGGACATAGGTCTGCAAGGGTCTGTAGCTCTTCACTTGTTGCAACACTGCAAATCGTAGCATGCCCTGTGGTCACATGTTGGGAGTTGCAGTTTCACATTACCTGGAGAGACCTAGCTTGAGGGCTTCAGATGGGTGCATGTGCTAATATGCTGGCCGCTACGGAGCGTATTAGTGCATGAACCGGGTTTTTTTTTTACTATTCGAACTCTGCGCTATTGCGCTGAAAAATAGGTCCTGCCCTATCTTTCTTGCACGTTGTCTTAAGTGCAAAAATAGGGCAAATTCTATCTTTTCTCGCGAGTACTATTAACGAACGAGAATCCCGATATTGGAAATGAAACCATTGAAATCAATGGTTTTCGTTTCATCCCGTTATGCGGCCATGGTTTTCACAGCCGCATAAAGGGATTAAAACACGCCCATCTGTTTAAACCCTGAAGGAGTATTCCAGTTCTATCATGCTATCCCTATAGCCAAGAAAAGGCTTATGGGGACCAATGACTCCATTACCACATGCAAGAATACAAGAAGTGTCACTGTGAAAGTTGGGGTTGTCCTATTAAAGATTTTATATATGGACCCGGGAAGCTCAAGATACATCTCCAGATATTTTGAACAGCTATCTCTGCCTCCTTTTACAGCTTTGACACCTACAATGATCAGTCACAGCCAATTGAAATCTGCTGTGGACGCTTCAGATTGTGCTGGGATATCCTGCTGTGAGTGAGGCAGAAAGCACTGTATCTGGACTCAGATCTTTTCACATGAACTTCTACAAAGCCCAGATAAAAAGAACTGCTGGTAAGATATACTCCATCTTCATTATTTAGATTGATCCCACGTGCACAAAGCTTTTTTATTTGCGTGAAGACTGGGTGGGGCTTCAGTTCTTGTTTTTACAACCCCTTTAATGATGACAAATTGACATTTTGCTCCAAGTAAATACTATTAACATATGAACACGCCTGAGGAATAGAAACATCTATAAAATCAGTATAAAGTAGGCAGACCTTAATGTGACTTTGCTACACTACTCAGCTCTATACTTAACAGTCTCAGCCAATGATTTCATGGTCTGCAGATTTCAAGATATATTTTAGCCTTGGAGATTGCACAAGACTTGGCCAAGGTCATTTTACTCTACTATTACACGTGAGCTTAACTTCATGTACATTGTAACCCTTAATTTGTTACTAAAGAATTTAGGAAAGTGGTATGAAGCTAAGAAATATTTTTTTAGTATCTTCCCTCATATACTGTATAAGTCAGGATGCCAAAAATGTGCATATAGTAACAAGAATGGTTCATTGACAGTGTTTAAGATTGTTTTTCTTGAGATTTTCTGCTATTACAGGTAAGCTTTTTAGGACTATCCGATAATCTGGAATGTTAAACAATACAGTGTATACCAGGTTCCCATGATGCCCAATGAAATTAATTGTATTGTGTATAAAAATAGAGGCAATATACCCATAAACAACCATTGCATTGGAGGAGGCCATTTTGAATTAACAGTAGGTCTCTATTTGAATTAGGGAGGGCCAATTCTAAAAATTATTTTCAGTCATTTCTCAATTATACCTGTTCCTTGAAAAGTGGAGCGAGAACTGCTACAGTTCACTCCTAAACTGCAATGAATACAGAAGGAGCCATAGAAAGAGGTGATGGAAGGGCAAAGAATGTGTGTCTATAAGAAGCATGTGAGTATTGGCTGTATACTGTAGCTGCAAAATATGGCTGTAACAACTTCCAGCCTCCTGGGCCTAACTACAGGGATATACATTAACTACAATATCTAAAAACACAGGAAATAGAGACAGTGCACACAGAGGATCTTAGTATAACCTATGACCCTCATTTATCAAGACACTTGAACCAGTTTTATGGCTTTAAAAAAAATGTAAATTTTGCTGTTCACTATTTTGGTGTACAAATAATTTGCAACGTTTTTAATTTTTATGCCACCTGCACCACTTTAAAAAAGTGGGTGTGGCTTGGTGGGAGAGGGTGTAACCTCCCGCTGCCCTACATATTTACCATAATTTATGTTGCCATAAATTTACTTAAATTATTATGCAAATCTACATCAAATATGGGCTGGCATATATGTGAGTTCTAGAGCACTGTAAAATCTGCCAAAATGATAAAGAGACGTGAGCAGATAATATCAAAACAGCTGTAGGCCTAGAGATGAATGGGAGAGCGCGAGCCCAGAGCAGACTGAAAAGAGTCATGCAGCTGGCGTACGTGGACTTTGCGGAGACAGAAGCAGTGCGGAAATGAGGCACCCAGTGTGTATAAAACAGACCCCCCTCCTGGATCTTTGATCCCCATAAAGTAGCTTATGGGGCGCAACGGTCATGACAGTTCCCCTTTAAATTTGTTGAAATAAAGGAAGCAGCATTGGAAATAATTTTGAGTAAAAATCTAGCACTTTGTGTACATAGCCCCTATACAGACTTATATGTTTCCATAAAGTAGGAGAGGAGTTTTAGGCTGGACTCACTCGGGTGGATTATAATTGCGGAATGCACGATCAGCGTTGGCGTGGAGAATCCATGGCAAAACGCAGGCATTGAAAAGCATGTACTTTCACTTTTTCGTTCACACGAATACAAATAGCATATTCTGTGTGTGGAAGAAAAATCATAGCATGCTCTATTTGCCGTGGACTCCCGTGAACGGCTTCCATTGGCAGAGGCCATTCGACCTTGCCTATATGCAATTAACATAGCTTAGCGATGGCGCGGGAAATACAAACATTAAAAAAAAATGTACAGCACATGAGTGACAATGAGCCGTCGCGGTCATACGCAATGCAGAAAATTCCGGTAGTTATGGTCGCCGGCCTAGCTCACAGCCAGAATCCACTACGGGCGTCCCGCATGCGGAATCCAGGCAGCCGATGTGAGCCCGGCCTAACTGCTGGATCAGAGTAGTCTGTAACCAAAGAGGCATACAGTATATAGGCTTACACAGGAGCGGTAGACATTAAATAGTAGGAGGCTTTAAATCAGGACTTTTGCAAACTTGCTGATTTTTGTATTTTATTTACATTTGGACAATAAAAATAGTTCAAAAGCGAACACATATTTAAGTGTACAGCACATATCTCATCAAGTACTATAGTTACTTTTGTATATGAACTATCATAGACCTTCCCTCTATTAGGCTAGGTTTGCACGACCAAGCGCAATTTCAGGCCGTGAAACTCAGCCCTATATCGCACTAGGGGATTTGTGATGTACGCACAAATGCGAGGCGTTTATTGTGACAAAAATGACTCCCATCACTTCAGTATAGTCGTGATCCTCCGATGCGGCTTTCAGCCATGACACATGATCGGCAAGTGTTTCCCCAAGTGGCATCCCACGCCATGCGATGTGTTTTCCGGCCCCATTAAAAATAATGGCAGAGGCATTTCATGGGAACATCCAAAGATAGGACATGCCGCGATTTTTTTCCCACACCATGATGCAAAAAATTGCCCATGTGTATGAATCCATTCAAAAGAATAGGGTTCATACTTGTGTGAGATTTGTGCGTCTCGCCGCTACGGAGCATAGTTGCGCATGAACAATGTTTTATTTTAACAGTTTTGTTTTCACTAACAGTATTTTCGTCCGTTATTAATACTTCCGAGAAAACATAGGACTTGCCCTATCTTTCTTGCACATAGTTAATACTCTGTGTGGTATTGCAGCTCGCTTCTACTAAAGTGAGTGCAGGTGAGCTGTAATACCAGGTACAACCTGTAGGCAAGAAAGGCACTGATTCTGGAAGAAACCAATCATATTTTTATAATAATGGACAACCGCTTTAATCTTTTTAACAATCTCTGTATAAGGCTGGATTCAGATAAGCGTAAATTAGCCACGTTTCATGCCTGGAAATGGTGAATATTTGCTACATACATGGCCTGTACTTATTCTTTACATTATTTCTTTGCTGGTGTTTTTCCCCATTTCTGTTCCAGGACCAGACAATGGAGACTGCGGCAGATTATAGTTTATATTTAGCTGCGATGGTGGCTCACATACATAAAAAACGGAGAATAAATTCGAATTTTCCATGTGTTTTAGAAGCAGCTGCATGTTCAGAATCTCTGCCAGAGAATGAGAAAAAATGGAACAGGAAGAGAGACAGAACAATTAACTCTTTTCAGTAAAAGTAACTGAGCCCCAGCTGAGAATCTGCTCTGCCAATGGCCAACAGTTTCTGGCTGCACAGAGCACTCATTCCAGCACAAACCCATTGTTCTCCGGGGCTCAGAACCATTCACTGTAACTGCAGGAATGAAAAACAGATTTATAAATAAAAAGAAATTGTAAATATTGTTTTAAAACATCCATATGTCATATTTGTAATCCTAATTGAATTCTACTATTACTTCGTCTTGTAGAGGTCTAATGAAAGCTTTTAAACATAAAGACGCCCATGTAATACTGTGCTTATTAAAATGTTCTTTAAATCCTGACATATATTCTAAGATATTGCTCTAATTAGTGCAAATAAATATCATATTTAAGGGGATTTCCCTGACCCCTAAAATTGCTAATGTCTTTACCCCTAAACTTTAGTGACATTGATCCAGGCCCCCTACTGCTTCTAGATGTCATTGCAGATACAGCATAGTCTGGAAATAGCCCAGCAGCAAGAAGATGGTAGCAGGGGCAGCTCTTACCTCTGCCCATTGATATATCAGCAGGTGCCTTCTGGCAAAGTCCCAGCTACAGGGGCCGCCAATGTAGGGGACATACATAGGGTAGGTAAACTGTTATACTCGCCTGTGTTACTCCTCCTAGCCTCTGCAGTCCAAGCCTGACACCGCACTGTTCACCTGTTGAGTTCCAAATAGAGCGATCATGTGATAAGCACATGATAATTGCGCCCAGGAACTGGCCAAAGCAATCACATGACCATTCTACCAGAATTCAGCAGGTGAACAGCGCAGCGCCAGGCTTGGACTGCAAAGGCCAGGAGCAGTGACACAGGTCAGTATAACAGAATTTTTATTTTGTTATATATAAATATCATACAAATGTCATTGTGGAGGGCTACAGACTAACTGGGACCTGTGGCGGGGATTAAAACTGAGTGGAGGGCTCTAAAGGGCAATATTACTGAGTAGGGGCCAATATGGAGCATTATTATTCACTAGGGACCTGTGAGAGGAATTATTACTGAGTAGGAGCCTATATGGGGCATTATTACTAAGTGGGGGCCTGTGAGGCGCATTATTACTAAGTGGGGGCCTGTGAGGCACATTATTACCAAGCGAGTGCCTATATGGGACATTATTACTAAGCGGAGGCCTATATGGGTATTATTACTAAGTGGGGGCCTATATGAGGCATTATTACTGATTAGGAGCCTATATGAGGCATTATTACTGAGTGGGGGCTTGTAAGGGGCATTATTACTGTGCGGGGCACCTATATGGGCATTATTACTGAGTGAGGGCCTATATGGGGTATTATAACTAAATGGGGGAGCCTGTGAGGGGGATTATTACTGAGCTGGGGCTTATTTGGAGCATTATTACTGAGTGGAGGCATAAGAGGAGCATTATTATTGAGTGTGGATACTTACTGTGTGGGGCACAAAAGGTGGCACTTACTGCGTGGAACCTACAGGTAGCATAAAAGGGGGATATTATTACTGTGTGGGTCAGCACAGTTGGCATTAGTACAGACTGGGGAAGTATGGATGGGCAAATGATGTATTAGGCCTCCTGCAGACGGGCGGAAATTCCACGGCAGGATTCCCCGCAGAATTTCCGCTCATACACGCCTGCATAGGATTGCATTACAAAACGCAATCCTATGCAGACGGCCACGGTTTGTCTGCGCGAAATCACGCGCACAAAAACAAACCGCAGCATGAAAGAGCCGGAGCTGCGGGAGCGGGTGAGTTCCATGCTGCTCTCCGCAGGTGCTCGGGTCGGGTCCCGCTGCGAGAATTCTCGCAGCCGGATCCGACCCGGCCATCTGCAGGCGGCCTCAGTTTGGAAAACGTAGCCAGGTCCCTGGAAAATTTAGGAGTCAAAGATATCTATCTCACATTCTGCAGAGACAAAGTTGTGACCAGATAAAGAAAAATGGAAACTGAACAACTCCAGTCAGAGGGAGATCACCTGTGATCACTCGATATAACAGTACTGTAATCATTTATAAGGTCTGCAGAGTGCCTGTGTAGATGTAGCATACACTGCTGTATGGTTACTGTATGGGGGAGGGGGTAATTATGGTCTTTGTATACATTTTTTCAGCAACCCTGGTTATATTGTGAGGTCATGATCTGGGGGTATTAGTTGGCCCTTAAATAGTGCTATTTGGTATTAATCACGATGTAGTTGTAATATGTGATCATAGTGTGGCAGTATTATTTAGCCTTAATATAGTGTTATTATAGGAAATGTTGGTCTTAGTATATTGGGGTTTTGTACAACAACAGTGTAGAGGTAATTATACAGCTAGTGAAGAGCGATTACTGGAATAATTGGTTCGTATCAGTATAGGGGTAATTTCACAAAAATCATCGTGAATGAAGACGGTCGATTTTGACTCCCATTGAAGGCAGTGTGTGTGTGTGTGTGTGTGGGGGGGGGGGGGGTCGTGCTCACTAATTTGCCCTCCAGCAAGTCCACAATCCAGCCAAAGACCCCAAATTGCATGGAAATACAGACACACGTCTGGGGAACACTGCGCTCCTCCTCAATATTGATGGAAATAGTGTACAGTAGTGTGGGAATCCATTGTAGCACAGGGGTTTCACTGAACACAATAAAAGGCCCACATAGAGTCTCCTAGATCAGAAATTGTGCCAAGGAAGACAGCAGTAGCTGCTTGTTTTAAAAGCAATTTCATAACTTTTAGATTCCAAAGCACATAACACAACAGTCATCTGGTTAGTAGGTAGTATTTAACCCGCCTTAGCTTGAAAGTTTCCAGGGGTTCAGGCTGACCGGCTTGAAATAGTAACAACAAAGGAGAAAAGCCGGCACCTTAAAACACTTCTTTTATTACAAAAAAATCCATAAAATTATAAATAGTATACCATTTATAATTTTATGGATTTTTGGTAATAAAAGAAGAATAAAAGAAATGTTTTTAAGGAGCCGGCTTTTCTCCTTTGTTGTTGCTATTTCATAAATTTTACAAAGAGAAATTCTGCCAGGTAAAGATAAGACTCAAGCACCGCCCTGCTGCAAGGAACAGCTGTAGAAATGCCAAAAATGTTGCTCTGCAAGACAGCAGGTGTGACACTTGTTTTAAAAGTAATGTCATAAAGATTGCAAAGGACAAATTACCAGGAGAACAGAACAGCCAAGCACGGACCTTCTCCAAGGAGCAGCTGTTGGGCAACAGGTCTTTCTTGTGCTTTAGAAAATTGTTCTACTGATCAGTGTGACATCATGACCGACCAATTTGGTCGCTTCCTCAAAGCAGGCTAAAGCCCCATTTACACACAACAAACAACTGAACAAATTAACGACTTTTTTGCATGCAAATGCTGAGCATTTACACTTAAAGATAAATCGCTTGAAATCCTCTCCATTTCCCTTATCAGCTAAAGTAAAGACTATACATGTTGTTTGCTCAGGTGGGCGTGTGTTTATGCGAAGAATCTGACAGGTTTTTAATTATTGTGAAGAAAAGGCATTGTCTTCTGCTGGCATTAGTAAACAAATAGTCATTCTGGTTTACTGGACAAACAATCACCCCTCCCCTCAAGTCCTTTAGTCTTTCAAACTACTGAAAAAAATGTCATTTAAACCAGGCAAAAAGCAAACAAACTAACAACCATTTTATGCAAACAGAAACTCAGCGCTAAACGACAATTGGACGAATAGTGCATGATGGCTTTGCATTTACACGTAACGATTATCGCGCATTTGAACAAATTTTGAACGCAATCGTAACATTTAAATGGGTCTTAAAACAGCGTGTCCCTAACCTACAGCTGCTCCACAGACGTCAAGTGACCAACCTCCAAACAACGTCTGCTAATGGCATACATCATCTTATACTCTGTGATCGCTCTCTTTTGCTGGCTTCGCCTCTTTAACATATGCAATATGGAATTCCACCATGTCGGCACGTCACAGATGCGATGGTTGGGTGGTAACCTGAAATGTCTCTCCACCTTTTGCCGAACTGGAGACTTTGAACAACACCTGAGGCCACTGACACGGACACACACTATGTGTATTTGCTGTTTCCCTTTTGTTTTATATTAATAAAAAAGCACCACCAATCAAATATTTGCAAATGCTGGGAGGCATGATATGTGAGAACAGAAGGTCCCATAATACAGCTTGTATCTTTATGAGCTGTCCCCGTTTGGTGCAGCATAATTGAATTTCCCAAACTCCACTGCTAGCTAGTGTTTTTTTGTCTGCCTGCTTTGCTTTTCTCTGATCCCTCCAGAAGAAACCTATTTAAGTTATCTGCTGGTATACAAGCGTTCACACCCAGCAGCAATATATCCTCTGTATAATATCTGGCCCTAGCAACAGACCACGTGCTATAGAGGCATATAAAAGTGATGCAGCTTCTCTGTTCTGTGCTGGTTACACTATGTACTCGTATATGTTATATATGACTAAATGTGGTGCAGGCGTCCAATAAATCTGCTGCCCATATGCAAAATAAAGGACACATTTGGTGACTTCAGCAAGGTGCCCTGGCTGCTAAATAGCTGCATACTGATCTCTGCAGCAGGCATTATTGGAAATTGAATTTTCCCACAATTTGCCAAAAAGTTGTTCAGACTAACACAATTTGATTTTGTGAAAAACAGAATGATTTGATCACTCAGTCAATCAAGATAAGCAACACTAATTACAGTAATATTGTGTGTGTGTTTTTATTTTCTTAATTTCAACAAAATTATTCATTTTTTATCTGTGTCAATTTTAAAATAAAGTTGATTAACATCTATTTCATCTTTTTTTGACCCACAAGGGATGTCACAGTGTGATCTTTGGCATTCTCAATATAGCAAACAATTATTCAACGTGAGTCTAAAAATACAAAGCAAACTATTAAACAGTGCTAAAGGACTAGCATAATGGGCATACAGCTATGGCATTTCTGGAGGCCTTTCCTAGGCTTCTGGCTGCCATGGTCACCCATCAGCATCTCGCAATTGCATTTGTGGGGAGCCGGTGGGGGCAGAAGGAGCACCCTCCCTTTGTCTAACTACCTAGATGTTGTGGTCTCTATTGACCATGGCATCTAGGGAGTTAAATGACAGAGTCTTTTCAGAGCCTTGAGATTACTGCGAGACCTCAGCTGTCAGTCAACTCAAGGATCATGCCAGCACAGGACACATTACATGACTGTCTGTAATAGAAGCTAAGACAAGCTAGTATATGATGTTCATTGATATCATAGAGGCTTAAGGGATTAGAAATAGGAGGTGCCCTAATGTATACCTGCAGTTCTAGCATGTTCTATGCTTCATAGTAATTTTGCTTCAATAAGCTATACATGTCGTAAAGGCTACTCCCCTCCTATCACCTCAGTGGCTGCCAATGGTGATTTGCTGACCTTTGCCTACTTGCTCACCCCACTTACTGCTGATTTGGGGCTTCCTACAACATGGGGCAACCTTTTAAATTTTTTTCAGGGCCACTTTGATTTTCCAATCTGCCCCTGATTCCACTAGTCGAATAAAGAGTGTAGATCTAGAGTGTAATACAGACTGTAATTCAGGACCAATATAAGATAAGTTATGTAATGTAATTAGAGATGAGCGAGCACCAAAATGCTCGAGTGCTCGTTACTCGAGTCGAACTTTCAGTGATGCTCGAGAGTTCGTATCGAGTAACGAACCCCATTGAAGTCAATGGGCGACTCGAGCATTTTTGTATATGACTGGTGCTCCGCTAAGGTTTTCATTTGTGAAAATCTTAGCAAATCACCAAAGTCATGTAAAAAACACAGAAATGGATAGGGCAGGCGAGGAGCAACATGCAGGGCTGCATTTCGGGCTCCGAGGTCTCACTATTAAGCCACAATAGTGGCAAGAGTGAGACCCCCCCCCCCCCCCACTGTCAGCATAATGATCGTTCTCCTCTGCCACAGCTGTAACAGCTGTGGCAGAGAAGAACGATGTTAGCCCATTGAATTCAATGGAGCCGGCAATACAACCAGCTCCATTGAAAGCAATGGGCTGCCAGAGAGCGTGGGATGAATTTTCGGGAAGGGCTTAAAAATATAAGCCCTTACCTGAAAAAGAAAGATTTTAGTGTAAAAAAGAATAAAAATGCAGGCATTCTCTTCAATGGAGCCGCTGCTGCTGCCGGTGACTCCATTGAAGACAATGGTCCGCTGGCATACCTGAATTCTTTTCCAGGGAAGGGCTTTACATATAAGCCATTCCCTGGAAATGAATTAAAAGTGATTGGCACAGCAGCGTCTTCTCCTGCTGTCCCCTGCACTGTGGTGCTGAACTGCTGTCATTCAGCTGAGAGCTGCGCTGAGCCAATCAGAGGCAGCATTCACTCACCCATTCATGAATTCATGAATGGGTGTGAGTGAGATCTGCCTCTGATTGGTCAGGCTGTGACCAATCAGAGGCAGCTCATTCAGCAGGCGGGGATTTTAAATCCCCGGCTGCTGAATACTACTCACAGCTGTTCAGAGCAGTTCAGGAGAACTGCCAGCTGGCCGCAGCTGAACTCCGTCTGCCGGGACCAGGTGAGTATATATATATTTTTTATTTTTACACATTTCTGGATGACTTGCAGGGAAGGGCTTATATATTTAAGCCCTTCCCGAAAATTCATTGTGCAATCGCCGGCAGCCCATTGCTTTTAATGGAGCCGGCTGTATTGCCGGCTCCATTGAATTCAATGGGCTAACATCGTTCTGCCGGGACAAGGGGAGTATATATTTTTTTTACTTTTTACACATTTTAGGATGATTTTCAGGTAAGGGCTTATAGTTTTAAGCCCTTCCCGAAAATTCATCCCACGCTACCCGGCAGCCCATTGCTTTCAATGGAGCCGGCTGTATTGCCGGCTCCATTAAATTCAATGGTCAGTGCTCGTTTAATCGAGACGAGCACCGCGTGGTGCTCGTCTCGAGTAACGAGCATCTCGAGCACCCTAATGCTCGAATGAGCATCAAGCTCGGATGAGTATGCTCACTCATCTCTAAATGTAATGTATGTACACAGTGTTATGTGCTAGGGCTACAGCCAACATTTTCCCTCACCTCTTCCCACTGGCAGTCCCCTGCTTCTATCATCTGTCGGGGATGCTGCATCTCCTTGCATCCCAGGCCATATGTCGCTGCTTCTCAGATGATGCGCATGTATGGATATCCCACTTCTTAAAGAGCCAGCACATGCAGCTATCTTTCTCACCCCTAGCCAATCCAGACAGTCTTAGTTTAAAGCACTGACTTTGGCAATTAGTATCTCTAGTATATAAAGGTGATGTAAAGTTTTAACAGTTCTGGTTTTGATCTGTGCCTGTTCTACTCATCTTTTCTACCTTCTCCACTCCTGACCTTGACTTGTTTATTGACCATGCTTACTCTGTCTACTGCCTGCCCTGATGCTTGGTCTTATTTATTATTACACAAGCACTCTGCCTATCCTAAACTTGGCTCTATTTCACAACCGCATCTTTTGTCTGCTCGTTTGGGTCATAGTAACCAAGACTATTTCTTTTTAATATATTTATTAAGGACCTGGTAGAAGTATTGCACAGTAAAATATCAATATTTGCAGATGATACAAAATTATGCAAAGTAATTAATACAAGAGAGGACAGTAGATGGTTGCAGATGGATCTGGATAAGTTGGGGACTTGGGCAGAAAAGTGGCAAATAAGGTTTATAACTGATAAATGTGAGGTTATGCACATAGGCAGGGGGAATACATGTCACCATTACACACTAAATGGGAAAAAAATGTGCAAAACTGACATGGAAAAGGACTTTGGACTTTTAGTGAACTGCAATCTGAATTGGAGCAACCAGTGTCAGGGAGCTGCTGCCAAGGCAAATAAGATCATGGGGTGCATCAAAAGAAGTCTAAAGGTGCATGACAAGAACATTGTTCTTCCTCTTTACAAATCACTGGTCAGACCGCACATGGAATATTATGTACAGTTTAGGGCACCAGTACTGAAGAAGGACATAGTAAAGCTTGAGCAGCTTCAAAGGCAAGCAACAAAATTAATAAATGGAATCGGCGGACTACACTACCAAATGAGGTTATCGAAACTGGGGTTATTTAGTTCAGAAAAAAGACATCTGAGGGGCGACCTAATATGTATGTATAAATATATCAGGGGTCAATACAAAGATCTCTCCCATTATCTGTTTATACCCAGGACTGTGACTGTAACATCTAGAGGAAAGAAGGTTTCTACAAAATATAGAAGTGGGTTCTTTACTGTAAGAGCAGCGAGACTATGAAACTCTCTGACTGATGACGTGGTGACGGAGAACTCAATAAAAGAGTTTAAGAGGGATCTGGATGCTTTCCCTGAGCGTTACAATATTACATGTTATAGTCACTGATTAGTTCAGAAGGGTTGTTTATCCAGGAATTATTCTAAGTGCCAGACTCTTGAGTCCAGAAGGAATGTGTTACAGCACTCTGCCCCCCGAGCGCCAAGTTGGGGTGCCCTGATCTCCCGCACCCCCACTGTCCCTGCCTACTTGCCTCGGCCCTGGCTAACCCCAGGCGGACAACTGGACGGCGGTCCCTGCCCTGGCTAGGGACCTGGCGACTGACAAGCAGGAAACTACCTAATGGGGGGAACAGAGTGCCGACAGAGGAGGCAGATGAATCAGACCAACAAAACTTACAAGGCTGGAGATGGGACTCACAGGCAAACTGGCAGGGTGCTGGATAGCAACTAGTGCTGACTGGGCCAGACTAGATTAGAGGCAGACAGAGTAATAGGGGACCAGAGGGAGCTGACCGACAACTAGGGACTGGCTGAGGCGAACCGCAGACAGACTGGCTAGGTGCATGCAGAACCAATAACTGGCAGTGAGCTCACTTCACTGCCAGTCTTTTAACCACAAGGTTCCGCCCAGGGGCGGAGAGTGGGAGGAGGCAACTCCGCCCACTGCTGTATAAGAAGAACGGAGGAGGGCGGGCGGCACCCTACGGACGGACACGCCCATGCCGCCGCCCACAGCTGCTGGGACAACCTCGACACAGGGCTCCAGGCCGCCGGAGCCGACGCCGGAGCGACGCGCCGCGCTGTATGGTAACATTACCCCCCCTCTGACGGGGGACCTCCGGGCCCCCGGAAACTCGACCAGGCTTATCCAAAAAACGGCTATGAAAACGCTGTACCAACCCGAGAATGTGACCCTCAGGTCCATGACTTTGGTCGCCTGTGGCTGCCCCATTTCCTTCAGGGGCTCTCCTTTCTACATCTTCTTCAGGACCAACCGTTGACATATCGTCGTGTTTCAGGTCGTCTTCCGAGTCAATGCCCGAACGTTCACCACTATCTCTTGTCCCATCCTCGCTCCCAATGACGCTGCCTTCAAAATATGCGGCAACTCCAATTTTAAAATCACTGTCATCTGAGCTATCATACTCCAAAAAACTCTTCCGGGGCCCCAAATATAGTAAGGTTCCTGTACCCCGGCGAGAATCCGGGATCTCCTGAGCCTCGTATTCAACTTCATCACAGACCAGGGTGGGCGGCGGGGGACCGGAGGTGGGCGTCACCGAAGGGACAACAGGTTTCGACAACGACTTATGGAACCCCCTGCGACCCCTCCTTTTGCGATTTCCAGAGGACCGGTACCCCTTCTGTCCCACCCTGTACGGCTCAAATACCGACAGACTCTCCTCACAACGCAACTGCATACGAGACCCCACCCCTTTCTTCCGTCCCCTATGCAGGGCATCGGTGGCGACATCAGCAGCAGGGCAGGCGGACGGGGTTTGAAGGTAAGTGAGACCTCGGGGACTGAGTGCGGTATCGACTGGGCAGGGAGGAAGGGAAGCGTGATGGCTATGGCAGGACGGCCCCCACTGGGTTAGCTCCCCAGTGGCCCAATCGAATTGGGGGTTGTGCAACGCCAGCCACGGCATCCCTAGTATCATGTCTACCGACATTTTCTCCATTACCAGGAACGATAGACCTTCCGAATGGCGACCCCCCACCGTGAGTTGTAACACTGGGGTCCTCCATCGTACCAAGCCCGAAGCAAGAGGAGTAGCATCAATGCTAGCAAAACGAATTGGCGTCTTAAGCGCCACAAATTCAGCCCTCAGGGGCTCAACGAGACGCATGCTTATCAGGTTGGCAGCTGCTCCGGAATCAATAAACGCCTGCCCTAGGCGGGAGAAGTTCCGGAATCTAACCTGGCAGGGTATCAGAAGTCTAGGACGTACCTGAGGTCCTAGGCGACCCTCCCTGCAATCGCCTAGGACTGGAAGTCTTTCTGCCGATTCAGACTGTGGACGCTGAGGCCTCCGGGGGCAGGTTATCACCCGATGTCCAGCTTTCCCGCAGTAGAGACAGAGATGATGTAATAACCGAATCCGGCGTCGCTCCTCGGGGTCCAGCAGGTCCAGTTCCATAGGTTCGGGAACAGAGACTGGTACGGACGGGGAGGGAACAGGACAAATGACCTCCCTGACTCTATGGGTCGGTCTATCTTGCTTCCCAGCCCTGAGCCTCCTATCTGCCTTCACTGCTAACTCCATAGCCTCCTTTAAGAACCCGGGAACGGGATGGGAGATCAACAGTTCTTTGACCGCGTCTGAGAGACCTTGCATAAAAACGTCTTTCAGGGCGCTATCGTTCCATGCAGTATCACCCGCATAGCATCTGAAACTGGAGCAATAATCCTCCACACAAAGCGACCCCTGATGCAGCGCCAGCAACCGTGAAACCGCCAACCCCACTCTATCCGGTTCATCGAAGATGCCCCCGAGTTCCTGAAAAAAGGAGTCCACCGAATGCAGGGAGGGGGAACCCTCGGGAATGGAAAAGGCCCAAGTCTGGGCAGAGCCCCGCAGCAGGGACATTATGAGCCCGACCCTCTGGATCTCCGAGCCGGAAGAGCGGGGACGCATCCGAAAAAACAGGCGACACGCCTGTTGAAAAACGAAAAACTTGTTCCTCTCCCCAGAGAACACCTCAGGAAGAGGGCACTTGGGTTCGGGACAGGTAGAGGCGTTCTGCCCCTGCGACAACACCCACTGCTCCTGGGCCACCATGCGAGCTGACAAATCCTGGATCACCAGCACCAGGTCTTGCAGCTGGTTTGCAAGGGCGCTGATCGCCGCCATGAAAAGAAAAACAGTATTTTAAGGGCCAGTTATTATGTTACAGCACTCTGCCCCCCGAGCGCCAAGTTGGGGTGCCCTGATCTCCCGCACCCCCACTGTCCCTGCCTACTTGCCTCGGCCCTGGCTAACCCCAGGCGGACAACTGGACGGCGGTCCCTGCCCTGGCTAGGGACCTGGCGACTGACAAGCAGGAAACTACCTAATGGGGGGAACAGAGTGCCGACAGAGGAGGCAGATGAATCAGACCAACAAAACTTACAAGGCTGGAGATGGGACTCACAGGCAAACTGGCAGGGTGCTGGATAGCAACTAGTGCTGACTGGGCCAGACTAGATTAGAGGCAGACAGAGTAATAGGGGACCAGAGGGAGCTGACCGACAACTAGGGACTGGCTGAGGCGAACCGCAGACAGACTGGCTAGGTGCATGCAGAACCAATAACTGGCAGTGAGCTCACTTCACTGCCAGTCTTTTAACCACAAGGTTCCGCCCAGGGGCGGAGAGTGGGAGGAGGCAACTCCGCCCACTGCTGTATAAGAAGAACGGAGGAGGGCGGGCGGCACCCTACGGACGGACACGCCCATGCCGCCGCCCACAGCTGCTGGGACAACCTCGACACAGGGCTCCAGGCCGCCGGAGCCGACGCCGGAGCGACGCGCCGCGCTGTATGGTAACAGAATGTTTTCCCTTAAATGAGGAAAATTGGTTTTTACCTCATTGGAGTTTTTTTTGCCTTCCTCTGTGTCAACATTGGAGGAAGGGGTGGGGGTGGGGGATTAATAGGCTGAGCTAGATGGGAATCTGTGTTTTTTTCGGCCTAACATTCTATGTTACTGCTATATTACTATGTAACTGTTTAGGGTTCCCTGCAACAAAAAACAGATCCCAATTGGTGGGGTTAAAGAGTGAAAACAAGGGGACCTCAGATGCTGACCCAGATCTGGGCCTAAGCCAAATCAGTTTTGTGACACAGCGGGTCCACATCTACTATCAACACACAGTGACTCTCCCAGCAAAATAGTGAGTACAGCGCTGGATTATAATACAAGCTGTAACTCAGGTTCAGTAATATAATATACTAGCTGATTTACCTGGCTTCGCCCGTGTTAATTTGGTACTGGTGTTTACCTGTTGTTTGCATAGAAAATTTTCATGAAGTCATGGTTACTTCGGAAGAACCGAGGAATAAAATCTGTATACACATAGCAGAGCGTTAGATTCTCCTCAGACTGCATGCACTGATGTCCATCTGCAGAATGTGTCACCCCTCCCATTCTCACTTTTTCCTTTAAAGGTAACACCCCTTTTATTCAAATTTACCCCCAGACTGGAAGTTGCAGCCCCTTCTTAGCCTTAAATGCATGCTCCATCCCTGCAGTCCATGGCTGCTTCCATTACATAGGGGTGCACTTACTTTTGCAATTAGCATTGAATAATCGAGTTCCTATGCATTTACTTTTCCTATTTAGGACCTAGAGAATGCTCCTGCAAAATTTCACGTTTGTACGACATAGGGAAGTTGAAGAATTAGTGGCGAGTCAGTCAGTGAGTCAGCCAGTCAGTGAGTCAGTCAGTCAGTGAGTTAGTCAGTGTGGGCTTTCACCTTTATATATAGAGATGTATACTGTGATGCCACTAACAGAATAGTGAGTGCAGCTCAGTAGTACAATGCACACCGACATTTAGGATCAGTACCGGCTACGTAATGTATGTACATAATGACACTACCAGCAGGCCAGCACTTCCCTGGTGTTTGGCTGGCACTCTGTATTTATAATGTTCTGCAGTTACAGTTTGTAATGAGATATCGCCACATGAACTATTTATCTGGGACTTTTTGATGGAACAAATAGAAGCTCACAATACAGCATCCACATGACAGGAGCCTCCAGTGGCGGCAGATCTCATAATGAACACTTGACTTTGTCAGCTTCTAAATAATGGATCCTTTTTATGTGCTCAAGAATAAAAAGCATACAGCACATTCTCTTATCGCTCTCCGGTGCTGTAGATGTATTTATATTGAGGGCAGTGGTCAGCGCCTACCAAACAAGAGAAGTGGTTCTGGGCAAACAGACTGAAGGATATTGTACATTACGTCTAGTGAAAAAGAGCAGATGTCCTGTGCAGAGATGTGGTGCTGTGTACGTCAGAGTCGATTGATTTTTAAGACGTCCCCTACATAATCCACAGAACAGTAAAGATGCCGATGTCCAGGCAGCCAGAACGGGACCAGCTCATGGGCTAAGGAGCCTCATGAGTCTGCCCACAAAAGGGCAAAGCAAAGTGTGCATGCGGTAATTCTGTTATCACATCAGGGAGCTCAGCATTTTCCTGACCTATGGATGACATGAAGCAGGTGAGGTGATGTTATGTGATGGTGAGGCATTAACAGAGACGGAGGCAAATAAGATTTTACTTAACGAAAGGAACAGTTATATGTCTTATAACATATTGAGTATATGGCTTTTATACTCTTTCCTGGACTGGGCAAAGCGTATATACTTTCTATGTCGTCTCCGATAATTGCAGCCTAGACCCATAACACCCCATAAGGTCTGTATCTCCCCAAGATGCCTGAAATCTTTGCTGCCACAATTAGTGAATGTCTATCTCCTGCTCTGGAACACTTTCTTGATATGCTCACAGCATTAGGTTACTTGTTGTGCTTTTACATCCATTACATACATTGCGCACAATACCAGCTTCACACGGTATTAATAAGGCAACTAATAGTTTAACACAGTTGGTCAATAACAAAAGATTCTTCCACTAACCACGGACTCCAGAAGCCTGTCCCATTGATAATCTTGACAGCAGGCCTGATGATCACCTAACAAGCCCTTTTCATTGTGTTCACAACAATTGGCTTTTAATGAGGCTAGCCTCACTTACATAAGTTGCATGGTGGTATTGGCTTCGACTGGTTCTGGTTAATCCAGAACTTGCAGCATCCCTAAACCATGATTTCCCAGCAATCTCCAGTTGATGAGTCAAATGTCTGCTTCCAGGAATCACATGGTTCAATGCTATTGGACCTCTCTTCTGTGCCAGTTGTAGCTCCCTCTTTGGCACTCAGTCATTGGGGTCCTTTCAGTCTTCCAGTAGATGTTCCCCTAGAATGGAGTCTCAGCTACTCACACTGTTCTCAGAAGAGAGTCCTCTGCTACTTTAATTAACTGCTGCATTTTGTTGGCCCCTGTGACTGGTGATATTTCCCCCCCTAGTTCTAACACAGTCCCTCAGCCTCTTATATTGGGTACCTGCAAGGTATCTGGAAAGCTCCTAACATTTGGAAAAGGCAGGGCTTAGTACAATGTCACTGGGGGTGGGGCTTAGCTCTATTCACCATCCCTTACTGTGTGAGCAGTTTTTATTTAGGCAAAAAAAAAAGAAAGAAGGTAAAAATGCACATAGTTGAGTTGTGTAAATACACAGCATACTAATGTGACCAAATGCGCTACGCCCATGTGAGTGAGCCATTGCTGTAGCTCGTCTGCGGGATCAGACCAGATAGGCTAAACTTCACTCCCAATGCTCTTCAGTGAGTCTTCAATACCCATGTCCCTGTTGCCAGTTGTCATAGTCTTGGTTATGTGGCAGCTGACATAAACTAGTCAAGGTTACCATAACATGGTCCCAGATGAGCAGACAAAAGATGTAATTATAAAACCGTGCCAAGCTCAGGTCAGGTAGCGTTCTTGCATAATAATCAATCTGGTTAAGAGTCAGAATAACAGTCGGAATAACTGTCTTCTTTCTTCTTTATCTGTACTGTGGTTTGCCTTCGGACATGTGCAGAACAGACTTTCCTACACCGTCACTAGGCGATGACATAGGTACCACGACCTTTCCGCAATGTTAACTGCGGAAGGGCCGCGGGTTGGACGGCTTCCATTGACTTCAATAGAAGCCCTCTGAGCGGACACCACATTAAAATAGAGTTTGCTGCAATTTTTCCTCTACAAGCGAAAAATCGCAATTGATTTCTGCTCATGTGCAGAAAAAAAGCGCTTTTCCATAGCATGCTATGGATGGTGTTTGCTGCAGAAGCTGAGGGCAGATGCAAATGCAAATATGTCTGTGTGCAGGCCTAAGTGTGATCAATTAACAAGCTGAGGTCAGGAGGTCAGGAGTGGAAAAGGTGGGAAAGCTGAGTGGAACAAGTATGGATCAAAATCAGACTGGGGGTCTTGGACTACTTTTGGAAGGTAGCAAATAATTCTGAACCAGGAACCACACAAGGCCTGCTCTTTTGGAGATGCTCTGACCAGTTGTTCAGCCATCACAATTTCCCCCTCGTGAAAGTTGCCAACTTTCCCTGCTTACACCACACATCTAATTCAAAAACTGACTACTCACCTGCTGCCTGATATAGTCCACCCTTTGACAGATGCGATTGTATGTTATTCAGTTCATTTGGCTGATCTGTGTATATTGAATTGAAGTAGCTGAGTATAGCCGTCCTGCAATTTAGTCATGAGCAATTGTCCACATATAGAATAAAATACATAGAGAACACTGGCTGATAATACATTATGCAGAGCAGAGGTGCTGTCTACTTGTCGGCATATAAAACATGAAGAAATCACAGCAGTCCTGGAAAATCCAATAAACAAATGATTTATTCATCCGAACTAATGTCATGTTTCAGCCCTGTCACAGGACCCTTCTCTATGTGATAGGTCTGAAATCATATGGGTGAATAAATGATTTATTTATTGGATTTTCCAAGAGTGCTGTGATGTCTTTGTGTTTTATATGCTTTGGGCCATGGATCAAGGTCACGTTGGCTGGCATCGTCCTCACACTTTCCTTTAGAAGTGCTGCTCTCTCCTGGATACACTTGTCCACATAAATAGATAGCAGCAAGAACAGCTACTGAGAAATGATATCATTATATAGAATACAAGAGGTTGCCCTGTGTAAGGTAGTTGTCTGCTGTATAATAACTAGTGATGCTAATATATAATCCATTATACTAGTTTTCATGTGGCAGAATGACTTAGTACATTCATTATATATATACAAGTTGTACTGTTCTCTACTCTACTGTTCCCGTTCTCAGGCTTCGCTGTCTTCTCAGTCACTTGTCACTCTTTGTGCTTTTTTCTGTTCCTTCTTCTCTCTTGCTGTTTTCTCTCTGTCACCCTTGACTACAATTCTGTTTCCTGTTCTAGTACTGCTTATGCTGTTGCCAGCAGCGCTTCTCTGGGATTTTATGCTACTCTGTTTCTTTCGGACTCTACTCTTCTCTCTACCTTTCTCTGTTTTTCCCTCACTCTTTTATTCTCTCCCCCCTATCTACTCTTATTCTCTATTTTTTATTCTCCTTCTGTCTTTCTGACTCTCTCTGCCCACCACTCTCCCTCTGTCTCTTCCTATCTAACTCTTCTACTGTCTCTCTTCTATTCTTCACATCTATCTGTTTTTCTGTCCTTACTCTTCTCATTCTGTATCTCTCTACTCTTCTGTCTTTCCTTGTCCTCCTGTCTTTTATTGCACCCATCTCTGCTCCACCATCTCGGTCTCTACACTCTATTCTCTCTTTGTTGCTTTTATTCTTCACCTCTCTTTGTCTCTTTCTCCTCAGTCTATACTTCACCCGCTATATCTCTCTCTACTCCTCTCAGTCTTCACCTGCCTTTGCCTCTCCTCCTATTTTGCCTTCCTCTCTCTCTCTCTCTCTATCTCGCTCTTGCTCTGTCTCTCCCTCCCTTTCATTCTCTCTCTTATTCCTCCACTTTCTCCCTTTCTCTCTCTTAAGGTCCCTACAAACAAGCCTGTCAGTGTAAGATCTGTTTGCTCACCACATCCCGGGTTCATGCACTGTACATTGCAATAGGTAATTAATAGAATCCATGTAATTAATTGTCTAGAATAATTAGCAGTGAGGCAGTGGCCTTTGGGTAGCACTCCTCCTTACACACACCAATTAAAGTGGAATAAATATGCATGCTATTAAATCATGCTAAAAGATATTCACCCCCTTCAAGTCAGTTTTTGTGTTTTATGTAGAAAAAGTCTAATATTTGAATAGCCCATAATTAAGATTTATTCTCGTCAAATTTGCTAATTTAAGAATGAGGATGGGGCGTAGATATAGGAAAACGCTGAATGTTATGCTGTGAATTCTAATTAATGAGCTGCTGGAGAAGCTCCATCATTTCTGTAATCTCCCGCCCGACCAGCCTCTCTAATCCAACTCACTCAAAGTAAACCCTGGCAAAAATACATATAAGACTCACATGCAGATCATCTGGGGGTGTATCCAGACTTGTAATTATGGGGGAAGAGAGGTGGTAGTTGCCCTGGTGTTTGAAGGGACCCAAAGGCATCGATACCACATCAGAAGACACCACTATTATAAATGGCACATGTCGGGTAGGGGTCCTCTTACAGATCTTGCATTGTGCCCCAAGAGGTTTACATTACCTTTAGTAAGATTTCTTAGGTGTAACTTGAAGTACCTTTGCCTTAATGCAAATTCTGTAGCAGAGCACCAAGCTATCACATTATTTATTATGGTCGGGATGGGTAACATCACTCCTTAGGGAGAGCACCAAGAAGGTGTGTGAGGAGACTTATAAGGCCATCCATGCTTCTCTGGGTAATATGCAAATAAGGGAGATGGAACAATACCTCTGCAGCGCCACCTATTGGATGGCAGCATTCCTTCAAATCAATGTCTGACCCTTTATACAGATCTGTAGAGTAATGATTGGGAATTGAAAACCAAGCCAGAACCCATACACAGACAGCTGTATTGGGGTGTTTGCCCCTCATCAGAGTGCAGTGGGATTCTGGCTTTGCTAGCGAGAGGCCTATGACATAATTTATAGTACTGGTCTCTTCATATAGGATATAGTATGGTAACATACCATGCCAGTAAATGTCATAACTAGGACATTTTTTAACATCTTGTGAATGGCAAACGTTCATTTCTTCAATAATTCAATAAATATATTAAATGGTTGGATAACCCCTTTAATTATTGACATATTACGAAGTAATGTGTGAAGTATTGGGGCATTATATATTCATATGTCATAAATAACAAAGACTTGTCTGGGACCCAGGGTGAAGGCAAGGGACATCATTGCACCTATTGTGTTCAACCAGTTTATTAACGATGTGCAAACAATAGTGGAGTCCCATGTTTGAGGCTCCCAGCCAGGCTGGTCCCACACAAACAGGTCGGATTCCGTATGCGGGATCCCGCAGCAGAATCTGGCTCTGACTGTGGCCAGCGACCCCACGTACCTTATTTTCTCTGTAATGCAGATGACTGTGGACGCTCGCCAGATTTTTTTCTTTAAATATTTGTTATTCCTGCACAGTCGCTAAGTGATGATACAGGTACCCACGGCCTATCTGCAATGTTAATTGCGAATGGATAGGGGGTCGGACAGCTTCCATTGACTTCAATGGAAGCTGTCTGCATGGAATCCGCACAAAAAGAGAACGTGCTGCAATTTTTTTCCTCAATCTGTATCCGCTTATCTGAGCAGCTATGCGAATGCTCTGTTCTTTTAATGTGTGTGGAATACCACAGATCATCCGCTCGGGTGACGATCACAGATTCTGCAATAGAAATTCGGCCATATGAGACCGTCCCTATTGGGAGAACCCTGACCCCCATCCTACTAGGTGAGGCAGCTGTCATGGCTACATGTGCCTAGCTCCATCCAAGCCTTCTTCTCTGTAGGGGTTTAGCTATAGGGGATGAGAGGTAAATTTTGCAATACAATCCTGGAATGCTTTACAAAATAAATACAAGAACAAAGAATGATGAAAATGACTTACAGTAAATATCTCCATGTTCATAGCACAAAATATATACAGTATATAAATTACAGTAATTTACATATTAGCCAAAACTGTGAGTAAAAAAATAAAATTTCTCATGTATGAATAAATACACAGAGAAGCAGATAGAAAAGTTGATACATTATTAAGGCCCAAACCGGTTTAGTTAAGGGGGTTATGGGCCTCTTCCAGTGAGATGAGTCTGACCATAAGATTCACCAAACTGCTGAATCTTCATTCTGGTGTGACGAAATTGGAGGAATAATCTTGATGCAAGTATCCATTGGTTTATCTTCCTTCCCATCTATGGTGTTCTCAAAAGTCTTGTAATGGAATTGATCACTCTGGCAGTTCCAACCTGTGTAAAGTGGTGTTGGAGAGGTCTGCAGGATCTTTAGGAGTAGTTGGGAATAAGGCGCAAGACAGGTTTCTTCAATTCTCTACTGAACCAAATTGGCCAACACTGGGAACGGAGACAATTGCTTGATTCTATCACGTAGAGGTGGACTTTCATTCAACACTTCTAAACAATGGAAAACAGTCTTCTCCAGCAGGAAAGATATAGTACTTGCATTGCAGCAACAAAATTGAAAAGACCAGTGGTTCTCAAGGTAATGGGTCAGCTTGACCCTACCCCCTCTGCTGATTAAGTGATTTTCTGTCAAATGGGTGCTTTGTTGCTGGTTTGTTTCTGCCCTGTTCACTGTCCCGATTGATTTGGTCCCTGGGTGTTGCACATCCACCTTCCTGTTACAGTCCTCTTCCAAAGTTGTCTGCTGCAGCATATTCTTACTGGTTCTCTGGACACTGGATCATGGTTCCCAACCAACTTTTTGAAGGCAAGGTGCACATAGAAAGAATGTATACGCAACAGCAGCTTTATCAGCAGCTAACCCTCTTGAACTGCTGCGTCACAGATACTGTTCACTGCTCTCACACAATAGCTATGCACTTTGTGGATAAGCTAACTCTAATATAGTTTCCCCACAGGTCATGTGACTAATGTGGCATATCCACACCCTTTATGTTCTCACACTGATTGAGGATAACTACCATGAGGAACTCCGCCAAGCCTGGCATGTGGGGATGTTATTCCTTAGCACTATAGCACTATAGCAGCCAGTGACTTGTTGAACTAATGTACCTGAGAACGACTGCACCCTAAAATATGTCATGGATCCGGCTGAATACACATAGTAAAAACATAAGATTTATCTCCAGAACTAATGATTTCTGCAGGTTCCAAAACCCAGACTTGTGGTAATCACTTTATTGCCAAGGTAGCAATTTTTAGAGAATGGGTTGTCTTGAATGACACGAGAAGTCCTTCTAAATCAACTTGACAAGTCTTTTTTTTGTATGGAATGTATGGATTTCAAGTAAGTCCAGATCTTTTAGAACAGGGAATCGCCTCTATCAAGTCTGGTTATTGCCATGACTTAATGCTGGGTTTTACTGCTCAGCTGAATGTAAC
Organism: Eleutherodactylus coqui; assembly: GCF_035609145.1. Taxonomy (NCBI): domain Eukaryota; kingdom Metazoa; phylum Chordata; class Amphibia; order Anura; family Eleutherodactylidae; genus Eleutherodactylus; species Eleutherodactylus coqui. The sequence goes on along the minus strand of NC_089842.1, from coordinate 117,561,460 downwards.
AAGGACTTTCATACTCACTTGTCAGGAGCTTTGTGATTTCCAGTCACTGCTGTTGTTTGTTTTTATCAAGGGAGCCATGGTGTCATGTCATGGGCAAAAGGGGACAGATGAAAGAGACACAAACTCAAGATGTTGTTCTATTTTCAGAATATCATGGAAAGACAAACTTCAAAAACTCAGAAATCAGGAGTTCAGACTCAGAAATCAGGGTTTAGGACTAGGGCTCAGGACTTAGTGCTGAACCCATATGGGGATGTCTTCTGATAGATCTTCGAGGCTCCTCTGGTACACTGGTGGACTAGTCTTACCTTGGATGAGTATTGCAAATTGTCGTCACTGTGATTGTGGTTAGTTCAGATTATGTGTTGCCAAGGAAAATGATGGCTGGGTCGAAAAAGCGATGTTCTCTCTGCCACCATTTGGGCCGCACTAGCAGGTATTAAAGGAATATGGTGAGTCTCTGAGATGAATAAAAATTATGGACAGAGGTCCAATCAAGAATCACTGAAATGGCATTTAAAAGATGTGCTATTTTTTAATTACCCCAATAGATGGATTATATGCAACCTTACTATTGCACGGTTGGCACCAGGGGTGTAACTATAGGGGATGCAGAGGATGTGGTTGCACCAGGGCCTACGAGCCTTAGGGAACCCATAAGGCCTCTGTACTCCATATAGGGAGCCCATTACCATGAATAAAGCATTATAGTTGGGGGCCCTGTTACAGGTTTTGCATTGGGGCCCAGTAGTTTCAAGTTATGCCTCTGGTTGGCACAATAAAATGTTAGACTGTCAAATACTTTGTCAACCACTACTGGTGGAGAATAATGGAGGTTAACTGCCTTGAAACCTTTGGACTAGATCAGCATGCATTGAATCAATATTCCTTCAATTCCTATAGTAGTGCTAGATGCTCATGTTAGGCTTTGTTCACAGGTGGTGTGGTTTCGATTATACTGAAAACCATGACCCAATGCCAAATCCAGTGTTTTTATGGGAAGAATAGCATTGCTTTTGTGATACCGTGTTTCCCCGAAAATATGACATTGTCTTATATTCATTTTTCCCCAAAAGAGGCACAGTGTCTTATTTTTCGGGGGTCTCTTAATACTTACCTATCCCTGTCCCTCTCGCTGCACTGAAGGTGCTGCGGAATTCTTCCTTGTTGTCCTCAGTGCTGAAACAGCATTCTCTTCCTGGTAACATAGGTTGAATTCCCCCGCCTCCAGCAAGAGAATGCTGTGATGGCTCAGGACCGCAGCCTGAGCCAATCACAGCTGGCGCTAGATAAGCCAATTATAGCCATTCAGTGATTGACATCATTGAATGGCTGTGATTGGCTCATCCAGCGTTGGCTGTGATTGGCTCAGGCTGCGGTCCTGAGCCATCACAGCAATCTCTTGCTGGAGGCAGGGTATTCAACCCATGTTACCAGGAAGAGAAAGCTCTTTCAGCACCGAGGACAACAAGGAAGAATGCTGGCGCGCCTGGAGAGCAGTGAGAGGGACAGGGACAGAGCCTGTATGGTCAGTATTTTTTTTCATGTAGTGTAGCTAGGGCTTATTTTTTGGTGAGGGCTTATATTTCAAGCCCACCCCAACACTTCCCAAAAATCAGGGTCGGGTTTATTATCAGGGAAGGTCTAATTTTTGGGGAAACACGGTAGATCTTCCAAGTGGAGCCATCAACACAAATGTGAACAAAGCTTTAGCTAACTGATGGGATTCTTCTATTAAATGGGTTCTTTTACATAGTAACGTAGTATGTTAGGCTGAATGAAGACAATGTCCATCTAGTTCAGCCTATTTAAACCCCCTAGTTGATCCAGAGGAAGGCAAAAATTCCAAGAGGCAGAAGCCAATTAGCCCATTTCGGGGAAAATTCCTTCCGACCCATAATAGCAATTAGAATAATCCCTGGATCAACCTTTCATAGTTCCTACCTGACTGTAAGACCCGTAACTACAAACCCGCTGGTCACCCAATGTCTATATCCTGTAATATCCTTCTGCTTGAGAAAGACGTTTAGTCCCCTCTGAAACTCCTCAATGGATTTTGCCATCACCACGTCCTCAGGCAGAGACTTCCACAGTCTCACTGCTCTTACAGTAAAGAACCCCCTTATGTATTGGTGATGAAACTCGCTTCCTTCGAGACGTAGCGGATGACCTCTTGTTACCGACACAGTCCTGGGTATAAACAGATCATGGGAGAGATCCTTGTATTGTCCAAAAGAAGATAATACATGTAATTTTATGGCCATCACATCCTCTGGCAGTATTGGTTCACTAGCCTTTGTGATGTTCTTACATAATAGAATCTCCAGCATAGTAACCATGCTAATGGTCCAATTTGTCTATTTGAGTATGCAAGAGAAAATAAGTATGTCTTGCTAATTAGGCTTCATTACTAGACTTCGTTATGATTCAGCTGCGTTTCCTCAACTCTACCTGACCACCTTTCCATTAGCTGTGCTTTGACCCTCCTGAACTGGCAAAAGCGCCAAATGTCAATGCCACTGTCACGTCCCTGGCTTCATCCTTTGTTGCTGAGCTGCAGATGGAAAGCGCCTGCTGTGCCCTTGATCTGTAACACTTTCAGACGATGCTTTCAATATTACTTTCCCACTTACTGTAACAGCTGAATTATTCAGAGGCAAGAAATTATTTTAACTAGGTTGTTAAGTTTTACAAGAGAAAATCAAGATTTATTTCATAAAGTAATGGGGTCACATACTTTGCCCACCACCACTCACATGGAAAGTGCTTCAAAACTCTTAGGCTTGAATCTTATTTATTCAATACTCAACCTGGGAAGAGTGCAGAGAAGACCATATAAATTTCACGTCTATGAACCATAACTATAATATATGGGTTCCACCTGTCTTCTTATCTCTGATGTGTTCCTCTACTATTAATAACATCGACACCATATTCCATTTCAGCCACAAGGCCCATTAAATACCAGACTGGGAGATCCCCAGTCATAAAGTTATGTTCTAATGCGTTTCTCCTAACTTTCATGGAAATACTCTGCAGTCACAACTATGAATTCTTAGCTTAAAATAACTTTGTGATCAAGAGCTACTTTAATATCCAAGCAAAAGCCAATCCTCTTCCATGAGCAAGACCTCTTATCTGATAAGCTATTGAATGAAGTCTTATCCCTTGTGTCAAGTTGTTTAGTGTCTTGGCATCATGTATCTAGAGTGTTCTCATTCCAGTCTATTTGGTCTCATAGGCTTTTTTGGTCACCACTAAATACATGTAATGAATCCAATTACAACATGATTGCATGTCCCAGATGTTGACTGGTTTAAGGCCCATTTAGACACAACGATTATAATTATCGCTCAAAAGCCATCTGTCTAAATGCGCTGCCATCGGGCACTGTTCGTGCACTATTCGTTCATCGCTGATTTCTAGCAAGCTAGAAATCACTGATGACTGTTATCAGCACCGCATGTTGATTCTCTCAGCGGGCAGCGCTGATAGTATTCTTTCAGCTGGTATCCTGCTGGCAGTTCTCAGCGGGACACCAGCTGAAAGCTTCGAGAACAATGCAGCTGTTTGCATATACAAACCAGCTGCTTTGTTCTCAGAGCTATTGCGGCAGTATCCTGCTCTGTCTGCATTAACTCTTAAGTAGCTTATTAGCTACTTAGAATTATGCAAAGATGATCGCTCAAACCTGTCACTCAAACTGTTATTTGAGCGATTTTTGAGAAATTATCTTTCAGTGTAAATGGGCCTTTAGTATTCAGTTTGTGTGAGTAATAAGAGCAGATGGAATAGTTACTAGTCAGTTGTTTCCCTGCATGTTCCTCATCCAAGGAAGGACAGGGTAGTAGCTACTAGTACTAGTTTCCCTTAGGCAATAACCTTTCAGACAACTTATGCTCATCTACTAGTTTGTGTTAACTTCATCATTTCTGTAATATACTTGCATCAAAAATGTTGCTTTTTCCACTGTAAATTACTTTTGAGATGGCTGCCACTAAGGGTATACCATCCAGCTTCTCTGCAATTCACTGCCTTTTGTTAGGTATAGAGCTTCAGTAGTAACAAGAACACAGGGACATTTCCTTAGCAATGGGAGTAGGACCTATCTTCACAGAGGCACTCCCGTGCACTCAGAGGCGGCAGGCTGACAGATCTGTAGATACTGTGATAACTATTTCCACAATTTCTGCCTCTCCTTCAGGTGTCTGTGTGTGTATGTGTATATATGAATATTATATTGAATTTTTTTTTCATTCGGCTAGAATGCCTGAATCATCCTGGGAGAAAAGAGGGGTGGGCATTCAGATACTGTTCCCTTGCTGACTGGACCACAGTGCAATGCAGCATGGGAAGACAGGGAAAGGTAGTGCAAGACAGCTAACTACTGGCAGAATGCAAAGCTTGCTACATGCCTGCTGCATGAAATTGGATTGCAAACAACAGGGCAACGGAAAAATTAGGAAAACCACCTGTACAGACATGAAACAGGGTGCAAACGCCAACAAATGGGAGGATAAGGAGGACCTGTTTTATTGTAGAAAACTTGTTGAAAACTCAAATATGCTTTAAAAATAAGTATTTTGGCTGGGATATAATTTGCTATTTAGGCAGTGTTCAAGCAACCACAAAATGAGGAAACTAAAATGGTAGTGACCTGGTCAGGGGTGTTACGGCAGGCTGAGAGTTGTAGTTTTATAATAGCAAAAGAAATCCAATATACATTAACATTGTTATAACTATAGAGCAGTGTTATTCTACCTACAACCCTCATCACAGCCTGGCGGGACACAACTGACACATCTGTTTAGAGGTCACATCTGCAACTTGACCCATATTCCGGGATGTGCCAAGAAAACATGCCCTGTAAACGCACAGCACCGCTTTGTGTGGCAAATTATGTATCATCATATTAGCAGCATAGTATATAATAGAAGAAGATATTGCCACAGCTTAAATGGGTTGTCCAGGATTAAAAACATAGCTTTCTTGATCAAGATGGGAATCCCCTATAGTTCAGAGGGTGGAGAATCCCCCAGACCCCAACGACCAGCCAGGGTCTGGTCTACAGTTTCGAGACGATGACCTCAAACATCAACCTGAGATTTGCTTCACCAGATATGTAATGTACGGTCAGGTTGGTGCCACTTTCCCCTTCCCCTCCCTCCCCCTGTCTCCGTCGACGGTTTGTCAGCCAGGGGGTGAGGCATTGAATGCCGGACGATCACCTCTTGAGATTGTCCTCTGATTTCATCTGCTCTTTCCTTACTTTCACATCATTCGGTTCACTCCCCTAAGGGCACAGGTCCCCTTTCCTATGTTGTGGGGAGGCAGGCTGACATGTCATGTACCGGGAGACAGTGTGAATTTCTTGAACTCCCATAGTGATTGTTACTTTAATATTATGGAACCCAGGATCCCAGGATGGGACAGAGAGACTTGATGCTCTCCCCATTCCAGAACTCGGGTGCGCTCCCCATAATTCTAGGGCTGCACACTCGACCTGGACCAATTAGGGTTTCTTTAACCTGATTACCTCCTGTCTTCAAAATGGTTACTATGTTGTTTTCAAACACCATATCAGAGGTTAATTATACTTATATGTTTACTAAGTATTCTTGGTTAACCACAAAGCACTCATTCTTCCCACTCATATTATTCAAACAGTCTCAGCTAGTACTCTCTCCACACAATGGTAGTCATAATCTCTCCACAATGTAAAAGGTTTCAACTTCCCTACCAAGAGGCATAAAGCCTTTATACAGTACCTCAAAGAGAAACCAGATATAGTTTGTCTACAGGAGACGCATTTCTCCTCTACTTTCGCCCCAAGATACCTCAACTCCAAGTACTCCAGTGTTTTCTCGTCAGTAGCCCCTAAAAGGCATCAGGGAGTATCCATACTCCTACACAACTTTCTTCCTTTCTCTATTAGCAATACAGAAATACACCGACACGGCAAATTCATAATTCTACATGATTCCCTATATGACCAAAACCTCATTAGTATTAATTTATATGCCCCAGTTAACCGCGCCTTTAAACTCTTCTCTCATATTGCACACAAGATAAAGGTCTCACATAACTCATATATTGGATGGGCGACCTTAATATGACACACTCACCTACCCTAGATCACTCCTTCCCTGGGCCTGACAAACTCAGCATATCTCAAAGAGCATTCCCAAATGCTACAATGAAGAACTTGGCTTTAGCAGATGCCTGGAGAGAGGTGCACAGCATGCTGAAAGGTTACACCTTTTACTCGCATTCACATAGAACATACTTCTGTATCAGATTGGATCCTGATATCTACTCATCTAGTACCCACACTAGTCCAGGCTAGGCACATTCCATAGTTCTCTCCCATTTTTTAACCCCAAAAGCCCTGCAACCTCTGAAGAGATGGAGGCCAAACGAAACCCTCTTAAAGGACCCAACAACTTTTACACAAATATCACAGCAACTAGCCTTATACCTGTCCACTAATGTTAATCCTGACTCAAAGCCAGTCTGGGTTTGGCTAGCCCATAAGGCCTTCATGAGAGGACAAATTGCCAAGATTGCAGCAAATAAAAAAAAGGAAATATCTCAGGCCAGGGTGACCTCGCTTAGAGCGAGGGAAAGGATTAACTCGGTTCACTCCCTTAGAACACAAACTGGGGCCTGTACCTCAGAGCCGAATTAAACAGCTCAGATTTTCCATGAATTTTACAATACCTGATATAAACATAAGCCACAATCCCAACCCTCTACCACTAGAGAATTCTTAAAACACTTGTCTCTCCCAAAACTCAACTCTCCCCACCATCAACAATCCTAAAAGATCCTAAAATTAGGTAAAGCCCCTGGCCCTGATGGTTTCACGGCCTTGTATTACTAAAAATTTGTAATACTCTTCTCGCCACCCCTCTTATGCTTCTATACAATGAGATCCTAGATTGGAAACACATACCCAGCGAATTCCTAGATGCCCATATTACGGTGATACCGAAACCGAATAAAGACCTTATTCACCTAAAAATTATCGCCCAATATCACTATTAAATCTAGATTACAAAATCCTGACAAGCATACTCGCCAAATGATTAATTCTGTTCCTCCCACATCTTATACATAAGGATCTGGTAGGCTTCATACCATAAAGGCAGGCACCAGACAATGTTAGGACAGTTCTTAAACTTTTCCATACCGCTCATTAAAAGCAAACACCTACGATAGCTCTTGCACTTGATATAGAAAAGGCCTTTGACAGCCTTTTATGAAGCTATCCTGGAAAAGGTGGGAATACACGGATCCAATGTCACGGCTCTCCACTCCTTATACTCCTCCCTATTTGCAACATTGAAACTACTATGCTCAGACCTGAGGCCAACCCATATTCAGAGAGGCACAAGGCAGGTGTGTCCCTCTCCCCGGCATTGTTCGCCTTTGCCACGAAGCCCCTAGCCTACGTAATTAGGAATAATCCAAACATAGCTGGAATTACACAAGGGTGGAAAGAGTATAAAATAAGTCTTTTTGCCGACGATATTTTCCTTACTCTAATCAGATTTCTCAATACTCTCCCAAACTTAAGGGCTACATTGGATCATTTTGAGGCAGTATCTGGTCTCTCAGAAAATATAGACAAAATGGAAGCCATGTTTATTAATACCCCCCCCCCCCCCCCCCGAATATGCAATTTTGGTTTTCATTGTCCCCTACACTATGGCCGCCTGCAGACAGCTGGGTCAGATACCGCTGTGAGAATTCTCACAGAGGGGTGTGGACCCGTGCCCCTGCACAGCCATGCAGCTCACCCGCCACCAGCGTCTCCTCTTTGCGCTGTGTGCCGGCTACCATCCAGCCAGGGCATGCGCAGAGCGGAGACAGACCTTCACTACTGAAGTTTCTGTGTGGGCCTCTGCGAGACCAGCACAGAAATACTACATGCCACAATTTATTTTCTGCGCATGTTTTCACACAAACAAATTGCGTCTATGTGCATAGGATTGCATTATCTAAAGCAATCCTATGGCAGCGGGCTCGGGCAGAATTTCCGCCTGTGTGCATGGGGCCTTTATCACCTATCTAGGTATTAAAATCCCCGCCACCCTGAGTTTCCTTTACAAATGGAATTACCACTGTTTATCACTTTCATACTAGAAATGAAAAAATGGAACCAGCGCACTCTCTCCTGGGTAGGGCGCATAAACTTAATTAAAATGAACATCCTACCATGACTCCTCTATCTATTTAGGTGCCTCCCAATTAACATCCCCCCAATAGACATGAAAGCTATGTAACAGGCTATCTCACAATTTATTTGAAACAAGAGACCCCGGATTAAACAGAAAATAATGTACTTTCACAGAAGAATAGGGGGGCTATCCGTAGCTAATGCAGCACAGATGGCCCAGATCTCCCTTCATGTTTGCAGGCTTCCCTAGTGTCCCCTGTGGACCTGAGGGCTCTTTTTGGGACAAAAAATTTAACACATTTAAAATACAACATCTCTCACCTTCCACCTCCTTACAGTTTGGAAATTAAATAGACTCAAACACTCCTTAATCTTAGACCATCCACCACTACTCCCCATTATTCCAAACCACACTTTTCCTCCCAGCCTGTTAATAGTTTTGCTTAGTGGAGAAGTAGGGGACTGATCTCACTACATTTTATCACACTAAATAGACCCATGATTTTTCAACAAATATTAGAAAAATACTCATTTCCAGGCCACTTGTGGCTGGAAACAAATCAGATATATAGCTTCTTGCAGACAACCTTTTCTCAACTCCACTCTCGAATACCCAGTAAACCGTTTGAGAGCCTGTGTGTCTGGTCACCCCTTCGGCCTGGGACAATCTCTCTCCTATATAATAATATGAATCAGCTCTCACATGAAGACAAGCTCCCATTCATGAGACGCTGGGAGGAGAACCTGAACATATCGCTCTAAGGTGAGCCTGGCCGAAACCTCCTACAAGATACTATATAGGTCACCCTACGTCCCCACAACAATAGACAAGTTCTCCCCTACTACCTCTCCTAATTGTTTTAGAGGTTGTGGGGCACTGGGTTCGGTTTTGCATACCTGGTGGACATGCCCAGCTGTGAGATCCCTGTGGAGACAGGTGGCCAGTCTAGTTTCGAGAGTTTGGGGTAAGACATTCCCCCTCACCCCCTCGGTTTGCCTGCTGGCGAACAAAGTGACTGGGTATAATAATCAGCAACACAATCTCTCACAGTTTATATGTATGGTGGCAAGGATCTACATAGCATCCCAGTGATTGAGACCATCCCTTATTCTGAACCCCATCATAGCTAGAATCTCCAAAATTATGATCTGTGAAAAGCTGTCTGCTTTGAGGGATGATTCTATGGAGGGCTTCCTTAAAGGGGTTGTCTCACGCCGAAACGGGTTTTTTTTTATTCAATAGGCCCCCCGTTTGGCGCGAGACAAACCCAAGGGATGGGTTAAAAAAAAAAAAAGTTTATTACTTACCCGAATCCCCGTGCTGCGGCGACTTCTTTCTTCCTTTACCAAGATGGCCGCCGGGATCTTCACCCACGATGCACCGCGGGTCTTCTCCCATGGTGCACCGTGGGCTCTGTGCGGTCCATTGCCGATTCCAGCCTCCTGATTGGCTGGAATCGGCACACGTGACGGGGCGGAGCTACGAGGACCAGCTCTCCGGCACGAGCGGCCCCATTCACCAGGGAGAAGACCGGACTGCGCAAGCGTGTCTAAAAACGCCAGAAGACAGCGAATTTAGACGGATCCATGGCGACGGGGACGCTAGCAACAGAGCAGGTAAGTGAATAACTTCTGTATGGCTCATAATTAATGCACGATGTACATTACAAAGTGCATTAATATGGCCATACAGAAGTGTATAACCCCACTTGATTTCACGAGACAACCCCTTTAAGACTTGGCAACCATGATCTGACTATCGAAATATCCCAAATATGTCGCGACGGCTGTCCTCATAGGAGCAAATCACCTGAGACACACCAGATAATGATACCAATAACATCCTACATACAAATGAGAATATTTTTCTTACAGATACAATAATGAGTGGAAACCTATATGATGTTTCATGTTTATTTGTTTAGTTGTTTAACATTTACAGTCTTAAGATTTTTACTAAAAAGTCACCCCTGCGAGGGTTATTCTTCAGCTTTTTATTGTGAAAAGTTATATAAAAATCACATAAAAACTTTTGAAACTAAAAACATAGGTTTCTTTAAAAAATAAGAAAAAACAGCACCACACCTGTCCACTGGTTGTGTTCAGAACTGCAGCTCAGTCTTATTCACTTCAATGGGACTGAGCTGCAATACCATACACAACCTATAGAGAGGTGGTGCTGTTTCTTGAACAAAGTAGCCATGTTTTCTGATTCTGCACTCCGCCTTGCCTGCATATTAGACATGTAAATTGCAAAGACTAAAGCTATAACAGGCAGAAATCCAGGTCAGAGTCAGGTAAGAGAGGTGCAGAATTACAAGTGGATTTTATTTGACTTAGGCAAATAAGAAAATCTCAGCCAATGAATAGTGGAGCGCCGTCATCTCCCTAAATTAATTACAGCCAGCATCTCTCCTGATAATAGTGTGCAGTCCTCCTTCTCATCTGGTAATTGAATCCTTCTTTCAGTCTTTCCAGATATCACTCTCTGTCCTTCCCCCTCTCCCGCTGGGATGCTGCTATGTCTGGTCACCCCTTTCCCAATGTGTCACAAAGTTCTGTTTATTTAGATGCTTTAATTTCTCTTTCAAAGTGAGAAGAGCGCAAGATTAATGAATCATTGATGTCTCCATTTGATTGATCTGATAAAGTGAAGGAAAAGGAAAACCAAACATGCATATAAAGCAGATATGAGAATCTGGGCTTAGATCATGAACACAAGGAGCAGCGCTGTCATAGTGTTATGGACACATGGAGAATCATTTCTGGAAACAGCTGTGAAGTAATGTCAAGCTTTCTTCAATGAGTTATCGTGTTACTCTTACTGATGTTACTAAAGACTACATTTCAGTTGTGACTGCAGGTAACCCCAATAATCCCAAAGTCATGGGCTAGCAGTATGTAAAGTGATAATGAAGTGTATAAGTCAGTGTTTCCCAACTCCAGTCCTCAAGGCACCCCAACAGGTCATGTTTTCAGGATTTCCTCAGTATTGCACAGGTGATGTAATTATTGTCAGTGCCTCAGACATTGCCACAGGTGTTCTCTCTATAGGAGATCCTGAAAACATGACCTGTTGGGGTGCCTTGAGGACTGGAGTTGTGAAACACTGGTATAAGTGGTAGTGGTATCTTGTGAATGTAGTTGAAGACTGCTCAGCATGCTCATGGCAAGGAGATGTGAATAATTGGAATTGAGGTGAGACATGATAGTGGGTGCAATATGAATGGGACTTTTCATTTCCAAAGTTGTGCGGGCTTTCTTCAATCCACATTGCCACATGTGTACTGGGAATACATAATTGAAGACTGTAGGAGTGTAGTATACAGAATAGCCAGCAGAGGGTGATAGACAGGCATTCTCATACCTGCAGAGAGAGACAACACCTGTGGGTATGGCAAAAAGTGAGATAAAGTATCAGTTCCTGCCACACAACAGGGTAAGGTAACAGCTCAGCAGAGCTGGAAGGACTGCAAGCCTGGGGTCCAGTGTTGACCAGTGGAGGCCTCATGTCTGACAGGGAAAATGACCCTATACTGATACCCTGTTGGGGTACAAATGGACTGTGTTGTATGCTGTACATACATTTGCTGTAATGTGGAGTAAAACTGGCAGGCACCAGATTTAAAATAAATACACATCTCTGGAGCCTGTATGCACATGTGTCCATTCCTGCTGAAAGCCAAAGATAGCGAGCCAATAAGTGAGTGACCCCAACCTGCCACATATGATGTGGGATGGTTGTGAGGTGCGTTTGGAGGTCACTTGATCTCACAAGATTTTGGTAAAATTACAACTCTGAGCATGTCCTGAAGGTCTGCAATTTTCAGGGCATACTGAGAGTTGTAGTTCTATCACAAGCTCAAAAGATCATCTGAATAGGGATTGGTGGTGCTGCACCAGCTATAGTGGAGTAGAGAGAATACAGCATGCACCTGTAAGAGGGCTCCAGTTGAACAGTGTGATTTGCACAGTTAAAGTATGACTCACACTGTGTCACTGGGGAAGGAGTCAAATACTGCAGATGCAGCGCCAATTGAGTACAGCCTCCCCTCAATGTTCTATAGGAGCATGGCCATATATTGGGGAAGTTCGAGAATTTCCTGGGACACTTTGCAAACTGGATGGGGACAGCAGAACAGTGGCTGAAAGTTGGGACTGATTAGCTGGACCCAGAACATTGTCTTGTATGCTGTTACTGAATAAAAACCACTAAACAAAGACAAATATTAACCTCATAAAGTGACTATACAGCAGTATATACCAGCTCTACACAGGCCCTTGATTGTATAAATGATTACAGTACAATTTTATTCAGTGATCACTGGTGAAGTCCTCTCTGATTAAAGTCATTCATTTTTCTCATCCCAGACCACCATGACGATTTTTTCTAGCCACAACTTGTGACGGCAGAGTTTGCAACACAAAAATTTTGGTTTCTTAAGGCCCATTTAGATGGGACGAATGTTGGGCAAACGATGCCCGACATTCGTCCCTGCATACACTCGCTTCCGTTAGCTAGTATTGCTGGCTCGCTCACAGAGTGGCCTGCAGGGGGACGGGGCGGCTGCAGAAGATTTCTCTCCTCGCTGTCCCCCGCCCCTCTCCATTGATTTAACATAGCGGCTGTTCAATGCTGAATGGCTGCTATTTACACTGAACAATCATCTTTCAGCTCATCGTCCATCATTTATGCAGCATTAACGATGGGCGATGAGCTGAACGACGATTGTTAAGTGTAAATAGCAGCCTTTCACTATTGAACAGCTGCTATGTTAAGTCAATGGAGAGAGGCAGGGGAGAGCAAGGAGAGAAATCTCCTGCAGCCGCCCCACTGTAAGCCAACGATACTAGCTCCTGTGCAGCAGCATGGGAGCGAGTACATGTGGGAAGGATTGTCGGGCATCGTTTGCCTGACATTCGTCCCATCTAAATGGCCTTTACTTTTCCCAGCCCACACACACTCCTTAGCCTTCTGTGAGCCCCCTAGAGAGTGATAATGCTGCGGACAATAAAAATCTACACTTTTTCCCCCCCAAAAAACACCCTATACTCAGTTAAACTCTGTCCTTTGACAGGTGCAGCAACTGATTTATCTTCGGCCTGCACAGATAGCGGGCCAGCATAGCTGAGCAATATAATGCTCAGTGCCCTATTGGCAGCTGCGTGGACGCGAGATAATTTTTACCTGAATCTGCTTTTTCCAGCGATAATTGCCCCATGTAAAAAGGTACCTTTACAAGACAGACTGGTAGGGCAGGGAGCCTATGGTTCTCTGCTTTACCATAGATTTCAACTGCATCTGAATCCTATGGACACTGATACAGTTGAAAGAAGTGCTTTCCATGGGACTCAGGACACTGAACCACAAGTCCATTGCATGTTTCCCAGACTCTCGGTGCTAGCAACAAATATGGTTGTACCATATTTGTCTAAAAGTGACCCACCAGCTTCAAAGTACTTTAAAAAGCAGAATTTTACCCACTAGCGGTTGGGCTCATGCCCAACATATTAGGGTTGTACACTGGAGATACACATGTGCCAGCATAATAGAGCTGCTCTTCTTCATTATAACTATATTCCCCACGCCCATATGGACACATTGGCATATGACATTTCCCAGAGACAGACCTTTAAATTCTCCAGTGCTTTCCTGTCAGCCTCTGCAGACTACAGGTTTTTCACGATAATTTATTGTTTCTAAAGGCATGATTGGGGACATGGTCTTTATGAACATGTAAACTGCATGTCTGCAAAAAATTTGGGCCGTGATTTCTGGTTCAGTTGTCCATAACAAATTGAAGAGGAGAGTATCACCCCTGACCGGATCTGCAGGGATCCCGATGTTATGTTGGTCCATGGCACCAGTTCTTGTTCATTGGTAGAAATGAAGCTTAACGGACCAGCAGACACAGCAGGTAACTCTCTTTGAGGTTGTTGACAACATGCATGGAATGAGGAGAATAATGTATGAGTCGGCCGAGGGAAAGAAGGAGCAGGAACTAAAAGAAAAGACATTCATTTGGCTGAATCTCTTTGGAAATGGAACAAGAATACAGATGTCGCCCCTTTATCTTGGTTCCTCAGCTGTGAAATGTTCTGTGCCTCAGTGTCTTGTGAACATTAGATATTTTCCAAAGACAACTGTATGAAGCTGAGGTATTCAGCCCTGATAGCTCCAGTGCCATACATTAATGCACCGGGAGAATGCCTTCTATTCAGGGCTGCCCATGGGTGAAATTACATTATATTCTGTTTACATAATTGGAAGCAACGTTACAAGTCTGGCTAAAGGGCAGAGTTTTCCTTCAGCGGCTGCTATGATTGCTCTGCACTTGCAAAGAAAAATGGACAGGGTAACATAAATATAATCAAGGGGGATGGGGGTGCTAAATTACAAAATATAACGAGGTAGAGGTGGGCCCTTGACTTAGCTGAACAAGTGGAGAGCATGTTTGCCCATATTATTATCATAAGGTCCAAGTCCACTGGGCCTTGGCATCTGCCCCAGCTCTACTGTGCCCTCCCATGTAGTAATGCCTACATAAAGTTTTATTAGCGTGGTTTCACGTCTGCGCTTGGGGTTCTGCTTTCCTGGTCCGTTTGGGGAGCAGGAAAGGGGAACACATGGGGCGAACAGCTGCATCTCTGGACGGAACAGAACGGCGTTGGACAGACCGCATTGACTATTATGGGGTCCATCCATTTCCGACCAGCTTTTGGATGTAAGAAGCAGCACTGCATGCAGCACTTTTTCTTCTGGTATTTTGAGCCGGATATGTGACGGAACCTCTAACTGGTGATTCCCACGCAGATGTGAAACCAGCCTTAGACAGGCACTCCAAAATGTAATGTTTAAGGGCAAACATACATGAATGAAAGGCGCCACCATATTCCGGCCGGGAAGATAGTTCCTGAACTATCTTTTCTGACTGGTGTAAAAATGGCCGACCGGAACGTGCACCGTATGCGCTATCTTTGCCGACCAGACGTTTTTATGCTGGCGAGAATACGTCTATCTGCACGGATGCATTGGAAACCAATGCATCAAATGGGCAGCATACATTGTCCGGGTGTGAAAGTGCGGCTGATATATGCTCATATGAAAGAGCCCTAAGGCTAAATGCACACAGGAACGCACAAATTCCTTGTGGGAAATCCCGCATGGAATCCTCCCGTGTCCGCTGCCAGAGACCCTGCTGACCTGTGAGAATTTTTTTTCTTCTGTAATATGGACAGATTTACACACGCCGTCGCTAGGCGATGACTCGAATCTGCGAAACTTCTGCAATGCTCATTGCAGAAGTGCCACGGCATGGACAGCTTCCATTGACTTTAATGGGAGCCGTCCCTGCATATCCGCTCTAAAATAGAGCATGCTGTGATTGTATTTTCAACACGTAGTGGCCGTAAATAAAATTCGCTTGTGTGTGTCGAGAGAGGAATCTCCACTCATATCTATTGGCACATTTAGCAGTGGATCGCCCACGCCTGTTGACAAGTGTGGGATCCACTGCTCAATTTACCCCGTGTGCATGAGGCCTAACAGGCACTTCACTCACACAGCTTGCAGCTCCGATCTGGCGGCGGTGCAGAGTCTGTGACTGCTGACCTCTTTCCTGCTATGTCTGTGTGTGCCGTCCTGCATGGTGAGGATGCCAAGGAGAAAGGCCAGTTGTTACAGGCTCAGCAGCGGCTGGGTGAGTGGAATGCCTGTAGGAATGCTGGCCGACCTGTGGCCAATTACTACTCAGGCTGATGTGGAGGTCACTGTTACTACTAGGGCCACTATGGTGGTCGCTGTTACTACTGGGGCCACAAATACTACTGGTAGAACTGTGGCAGTCACTGTTACAACTGGGGCCACTATAAGGGCGCCCACCCACTGGCGATTTTTTTTCTTTGCGTTTTGCGTTTTTCCTGCAGAGCCATTAGAATTGAATGTACTCCTGTCCACTGGCGTTTTGCGTTGCGTTGCGTTGCGTTTTTTAACATAGGAACTGTCAGTTGCATATGTGTCCTTATTTTTCTCCTAATGCACCCATGAAAGTCAATGGAAATTAATGGAAAAGCCGCGAAAACGCCGCGAAAACGCGACGAAAAACGCGGGAAAAACGCGGCGTTTTTCACGCACGAAAATCGCAAACGCCAGTGGGTGGGCGCCCTAAGGGTCACTGTTACTACTAGGGTGACAATGGGGGTCACTATTAACCGTGGGGCGACTAAGGGGGCCACTATTACTACTGGAGTCACTATGAGGGGTCACTATCACTACTGAGACCACAATGGGGGACCCTATCACTACTGGGGCCACTATGGTGATCACCCTTATTATTGGAGCCACTCTGATTACTGGAGTCCCTTACTACTGGGATCACTATTATTACTGGGCTCACTATGGGGGTCACTGTTACCACTGGGGCCACTATGGTGATCACTCTAATTATTGGAACCACTCTTATTACTGGAGTCACTTACTACTGGGGTCACTACTATTACTGGGGTCACTATGGGGGTCACTTACTACTGGGGTCACTATGGGGGACACTATTTCTACTGGCGCTACTATGGGTGACACTCCTATTATTGGAGCTACTCTGATTACTGTGGTCACTTATTACTGGGGCTACTATGTTGGGTACTATTATTACTGGGGTCACTATGGGGTACACTATTACTACTGGAGCCACTATGGAAACCACTCTTATTATTGGATCCACTCTGATTACTGTGGTCACTTACTACTGGGTCACTATGGGGGGCATTATTACTGGGGTCATTATGGGGGTCACTATTACCACTGTGGCCACTATGGTGGTCCCTATCACTACTGGGGTCACTAGGGGGGTCACTTACTACTGGGGCCACTATGGGGACCCTATTACTACTGGGGTCACTATTACTACTGCAGCCACTATGGGGGTCACTATTACTGTACTGTCTTGAAATTACAATAGGCCCTTTGAAGGCTACCATAAGGCTGATGTGGCCCTCGGTGAAAATGAGTCTGATGCCCCTGGTCTACAACAAGGTTTAGTTAAGTAGTAAGCGTCAACATTCACATGAATGCAAAGAGTCAAGGTTTTCCAGTAGAATATTGCCCAGAGCATCACACTTCCTCCACCAGCTAGTCTTCTTCTCATACTGCATCCTGGTGCCATCTCTTTCCCAGGAAAGTGTTGGAGATTAAATCAGCTCCCCACAAGATGTAAAGGAAAAGGTGATTCATCCAGACCGCATTTCTTCCTGTGCTCTATGGTCCAGTTCTCATGCTTGTGTGCTCATTGTAGGCACTTTCGTCAGTCGACAGAGGTCTACATGGGCACTCGGATTAGTCTGTGGCTACAAAGCCCCTTACATAGAAGGCTGTGATGCTGATGCTCCGTGTGTTCTGACACCTTTCTATGATAGTTGAGATTAATATTTTCAGCAATTTGTGCTGTAGTAGCTCTTCTGTATGATCAGACCAGAAGGGCTATACTTCTCTTCCCATAGGAATCAATGGATATTGGGCACCCAAGAACCTGTTACAAGTTTATCAGTTGCCCTTCCTCAGACTAGTTTTGGTAGGTCTTAACTAGAGATGAGCGAGCACCAAAATGCTCGGGAGCTCGTTACTCGGGACGAAATTATCGTGATGCTCGAGGGTTCGTTTCGAGTAACGAACCCCATTGAAGTCAATGGGCGACCCGAGCATTTTTGTATATTGCCGATGCTCGCTAAGGTTTTCATTTGTGAAAATCTGGGCAATTCAAGAAAGTGATGGGAACGACACAGCAACGGATAGGGCAGGCGAGGGGCTACATGTTGGGCTGCAACTCAAGTTCCCAGGTCCCACTATTAAAGGGGTTGTCCCGCGCCGAAACGGGTTTTTTTTTTTTTCAACCCCCCCCCCGTTCGGCGCGAGACAACCCCGATGCAGGGAGGTAAAGAAAGCTCACCGGAGCGCTTACCTGAATCCCCGCGCTCCGGTGACTTCTCTACTCACCGCTGAAGATGGCCTCTTCCTCCGTGGACCGCAGCTCTTCTGTGCGGTCCACTGCCGATTCCAGCCTCCTGATTGGCTGGAATCGGCACGTGACGGGGCGGAGCTACACGGAGCTACACGGAGCCCCATAGAAGACTGCAGAAGACCCGGACTGCGCAAGCGCGGCTAATTTGGCCATCGGAGGGCGAAAATTAGTCGGCACCATGGAGACGAGGACGCCAGCAACGGAACAGGTAAGTATAAAACTTTTTATAACTTCTGCATGGCTCATAATTAATGCACAATGTACATTACAAAGTGCATTATTATGGCCATGCAGAAGTGTACAGACCCACTTGCTGCCTCGGGACAACCCCTTTAAGCCACAATAGCGGCAAGAGTGCCCCCCCCCAACAACTTTTACTTCTGAAAAGCCCTCATTAGCAAGGCATACCTTAGCTAAGCACCACACTACCTCCAACAAAGCACAATCACTGCCTGCATGACACTCCGCTGCCACTTCTTCTGGATTACATGCTGCCCAAACCCCCCCCCCCCCCCCCGCACGACGCAGTGTCCACAGCGCACACCAAAGTGTCCCTGCGCAGCCTTCAGCTGCACTCATGCCACACCACCCTCATGTCTATTTATAAGTGCGTCTGCCATGAGAAGGAACCGCAGGCACACACTGCAGAGGGTTGGCACGGCTAGGCAGCGACCCTCTTTAAAAGGGGCGTGGCGATAGCCCACAATGCTGTACAGAAGCAATGAGAAATATAATCCTGTGCCACCGCCATTAGGAGCTACACACGTGGGCATAGCAATGGGGAACCTATGTGCCACACACAATTCATTCTGTCAAGGTGTCTGCATGCCCCAGTCAGACTGGAGTTTTTTATAAATAGTCACAGGCAGGTACAACTCCGCAATGGGAATTCCGTGTGCACCCACAGCATGGGTGGCTCCCTGGAACCCACCGGCTGTACATAAATGTATCCCATTGCAGTGCCCTGGACAGCAGAGCTAACGTCAGATTAAATGCAGGTGGGCTTCAGCCCACACTGCATGCCCCAACCTGACCGGGGTTTTTAATTCATAGACACAGGCAGGAACACAGCATGGGTGGGTGCCAGGAAGTCACCGGCGGTACATAAATATATCCCATTGCATTGCCCATCACAGCTGAGGTAATGTCATGTTTAATGCAGGTGGGCTTCGGCCCATACTGCATGCCCCAGTCAGACTGGGGTTCTTTAGAAGTAGACACATGCAGTTACAACTCCCTGTGGACCCACAGCATGGGTGGCTCCCTGGAACCCACCGGCGGTACATAAATATATCCCATTGCAGTGCCCAGCACAGCTGATGTAACGTCAGCTTTAAAGGGGTTATCTCGCGAAAGCAAGTGGGGTTATGCACTTCTGTATGGCCATATTAATGCACTTTGTAATATACATCGTGCATTAAATATGAGCCATACAGAAGTTATTCAATTACCTTCCCTGCGCTGGCGTCCCCGTCTCCATGGCTCCGTCTAACTTCAGCGTCTAATCGTCCGATTAGACGCGCTTGCGCAGAAGGGTCTTCTGCTTTCGGGTCTGTCCGGCAGCAACGGCGTTCTGGCTCCGCCCCCTTCTACGCGTCATCACGTAGCTCCGCCCCGTTACGTGTGCCGATTCCAGCCTCCTGATTGGTCCACGTTTTTGATGGTGATAGAGAACAATGCTTCCATCCGCGGGTGCAGCCTACGTATTGTTTAGGTATCGCTGCTGTCCGCTGGTGGAGAAGAGAAGTCTGGGGAAATCCAGGCTTTGTTTATCTTGATGAGTGTAAGCCTGTCGGCACTGTCGGTTGACAGGCGGGTACGCTTATCCGTGATGATTCCCCCAGCCGCACTAAACACCCTCTCTGACAAGACGCTAGCCGCAGGACAAGCAAGCACCTCCAGGGCATACAGCGCGAGTTCAGGCCACGTGTCCAGCTTCGACACCCAGTAGTTGTAGGGGGCAGAGGCGTCACGGAGGACGGTCGTGCGATCGGCTACGTACTCCCTCACCATCCTTTTACAGTGCTCCCGCCGACTCAGCCTTGACTGGAGAGCGGTGACACAGTCTTGGTGGGGAGCCAGAAAGCTGTCAAAGGCCTTAGAGAGTGTTCCCCTGCCTGTGCTGTACATGCTGCCTGATCTCTGCGCCTCCCCTGCTACCTGGCCCTCGGAACTGCGCCTTTGGCCACTAGCGCTGTCGGATGGGAATTTTACCATCAGCTTGTCCGCCAGGGTCCTGTGGTATAGCATCACTCTCGAACCCCTTTCCTCTTCGGGTATGAGAGTGGAAAGGTTCTCCTTATACCGTGGGTCGAGCAGTGTGTACACCCAGTAATCCGTAGTGGCCAGAATGCGTGTAACGCGAGGGTCACGAGAAAGGCATCCTAACATGAAGTCAGCCATGTGTGCCAGGGTACCTGTACGCAACACATGGCTGTCCGCACTAGGAAGATCACTTTCAGGATCCTCCTCCTCAGGCCATACACGCTGAAAGGATGACAGGCAAGCAGCATGGGTACCCTCAGCATTGGGCCAAGCTGTCTCTTCCCCCTCCTCCTCATCCTCCTCATGCTCCTCCTCCTCCTCCTCAATGCGCTGAGATATAGACAGGGGGGTGCTCTGACTATCCAGCGACATACTGTCTCCCCCGCCTCTGTTTCCGAGCGCAAAGCGTCTGCCTTTATGCTTTGCAGGGAACTTCTCAAGAGGCATAGCAGAGGAATGGTGACGCTAATGATTGCAGCATCGCCGCTCACCATCTGGGTAGACTCCTCAAAGTTTCCAAGGACCTGGCAGATGTCTGCCAACCAGGCCCACTCTTCTGTAAAGAATTGAGGAGGCTGACTCCCACTGCGCCGCCCATGTTGGAGTTGGTATTCCACTATAGCTCTACGCTGCTCATAGAGCCTGGCCAACATGTGGAGCGTAGAGTTCCATCGTGTGGGCACGTCGCACAGCAGTCGGTGCACTGGCAGATGAAACCGATGTTGCAGGGTGCGCAGGGTGGCAGCGTCCGTGTGGGACTTGTGGAAATGTGCGCAGAGCCGGCGCACCTTTCCGAGCAGGTCTGACAAGCGTGGGTAGCTTTTCAGAAAGCGCTGAACCACCAAATTAAAGACGTGGGCCAGGCATGGCACGTGCGTGAGGCTGCCGAGCTGCAGAGCCGCCACCAGGTTACGACCGTTGTCACACACGACCATGCCCAGTTGGAGGCTCAGCGGCGCAAGCCAGCGGTCGGTCTGCTCTGTCAGACCCTGCAGCAGTTCGTGGGCCGTGTGCCTCTTCTCTCCTAAGCTGAGTAGTTTCAGCACGGCCTGCTGACGCTTGCCCACCGCTGTGCTGCCACGCCGCGCGACACCGACTGCTGGTGACGTGCTGCTGCTGACACATCTTGATTGCGAGACAGAGGTTGCGTAGGAGGAGGAGGAGGAGGAGGAGGGTGGTTTAGTGGAGGAAGCATACACCGCCGCAGATACCACCACCGAGCTGGGGCCTGCAATTCTGGGGGTGGGTAGGACGTGAGCGGTCCCAGGCTCTGACTCTGTCCCAGCCTCCACTAAATTCACCCAATGTGCCGTCAGGGAGATATAGTGGCCCTGCCCGCCTGTGCTTGTCCACGTGTCCGTTGTTAAGTGGACCTTGGCAGTAACCGCGTTGGTGAGGGCGCGTACAATGTTGCGGGAGACGTGGTCGTGCAGGGCTGGCACAGCACATCGGGAAAAGTAGTGGCGACTGGGAACTGAGTAGCGTGGGGCCGCCGCCGCCATCATACCTTTGAAAGCCTCCGTTTCCACAACCCTATACGGCAGCATCTCCAGGCTGATAAATTTGGCTATGTGCACGTTTAACGCTTGAGCGTGTGGGTGCGTGGCGGCGTACTTGCGCTTGCGCTCCAACACTTGCGCTAGCGACGGCTGGACGGTGCGCTGACAGACATTGGTGGATGGGGCCGAGGACAGCGGAGGTGAGGGTGTGGGTGCAGGCCACGAAACGGTAGTGCCTGTGTCCTGAGAGGGGGGTTGGATCTCAGTGGCAGGTTCGGGCACAGGGGGAGAGGCAGCGGTGCAAACTGGAGGTGGTGAACGGCCTTCGTCCCACCTTGTGGGGTGCTTGGCCATCATATGTCTGCGCATGCTGGTGGTGGTGAGGCTGGTGGTGGTGGCTCCCCGGCTGATCTTGGCACGACAAAGGTTGCACACCACTGTTCGTCGGTCGTCTGCACTCTCAGTGAAAAACTGCCAGACCTTTGAGCACCTCGGCCTCTGCAGGGTGGCATGGCGCGAGGGGGCGCTTTGGGAAACAGTTGGTGGATTATTCAGTCTGGCCCTGCCTCTACCCCTGGCCACCGCACTGCCTCTTCCAACCTGCCCTGCTGCTGCACTTGCCTCCCCCTCTGAAGACCTGTCCTCAGTAGGTGTAGCAAACCAGGTGGGGTCAGTCACCTCATCGTCCTGCTGCTCTTCCTCCGAATCCTCTGTGCGCTCCTCCCTTGGACTTACTCCAATTACTACTACCTGAGTGATAGACAACTGTGTCTCATCGTCATCGTCCTCCTCACCCACTGAAAGCTCTTGAGACAGTTGCCGGAAGTCCCCAGCCTCATCCCCCGGACCCCGGGAACTTTCCAAAGGTTGGGCATCGGTCACGACAAACTCCTCCGGTGGGAGAGGAACCATTGCGGGCCATTCTGGGCAGGGGCCCGGGAACAGTTCCTGGGAGTCTGCCTGCTCCTCAGAATGTGTCATTGTAATGGAGTGAGGAGGCTGGGAGGAAGGAGGAGCAGCAGCCAGAGGATTCAGAGTTGCAGCAGTGGACGGCGCAGAACTCTGGGTGGTCGATAGATTGCTGGATGCACTTTCTGCCATCCACGACAGGACCTGCTCACACTGCTCATTTTCTAATAAAGGTCTACCGCGTGGACCCATTAATTGTGAGATGAATGTGGGGATGCCAGAAACGTGCCTCTCTCCTAATCCCGCAGCAGTCGGCTGTGATACACCTGGATCTGGAGCTCGGCCTGTGCCCACACCCTGACTTGGGCCTCCGCGTCCTCGCCCGCGTCCACGTCCTCTAGGCCTACCCCTACCCCTCAGCATGGTGTATTACCAGTAGTGCAGAAACAGAACACTGTAATTAAATGTGTTGCTTATTGGCCTGTGGTTGGAGGCTGACTTCGCTTACGGAACGCACAGCAGAGGCAGGAAAGAATTTTGCGCAAGCCTGCTGTAACACTTAGCTGGCTGCGTATGAATTAGGACAACTACCCCCAGCAGAGACCCAGTACACTTGTGGACAGGAATACAGCGGTGATGTAAGAGGCAACACAGAGGCAGGAAAGAATTTTGTGCAAGCCTGCTGTAACACTTAGCTGGCTGCGTATGAATTAGGACAACTACCCCCAGCAGAGACCCAGTACACTTGTGGACAGGAATACAGTGGTGATGTAAGAGGCAACACAGAGGCAGGAAAGAATTTTGTGCAAGCCTGCTGTAACACTTAGCTGGCTGCGTATGAATTAGGACAACTACCCCAGCAGAGACCCAGTACACTGAGGACGGTCACAGGCAGCCCAAATAGATTTTTTTTCCCAAATGTTTTTGGAAAGGCCCACTGCCTATATACACTAAATATGTCTTCTGTCCCTGCCTCACCACTACTGGCCCTGGACAATGTAAAATTACTGCAGGACGCAATGCTCTGCACGGCCGATATACAAAAAAAAAAAAATGTGCAACACTGCAAAAAGCAGCCTCCACACTACTGCACACGGTTAGATGTGGCCCTAAGAAGGACCGTTGGGGTTCTTGAAGCCTAAAATAACTCCTAACGCTCTCCCTATAGCAGCTCCGGCACCAGCAGCACTGTCCCTGATCTCTGTCAGAATGCATCTGTGGCGAGCCGCGGGAGGGGCCGATTTATATACTCGGGTGACACCTGATCTCGCCAGCCACTCACTGCAGGGGGGTGGTATAGGGCTTGAACGTCGCAGGGGGAAGTTGTAATGCCTTCCCTGTCTTTCTATTGGCCAGAAAAGCGCGCTAACGTCTCAGAGATGAAAGTGAAAGTAACTCGAACATCGCGTGGTACTCGTCTCGAGTAACGAGCATCTCGAACATGCTAATACTCGAACGAGTATCAAGCTCGGACGAGTACGTTCGCTCATCTCTAGTCTTAACCACTCCACACCAGGAACACCTGAAAAGACCTGCCGTTTTGTATATGCTCTCACTCAGTCGTCTAGTCATCACAATTTGGTCATTGTTAAAGTCACTTGGATCCTTACATTTTCCTGGTTCCAACATATCAACTTCAAGAACTGGTTGTTCACTTGCTGCCTAATATATTCCATCCTTTGACAGGAGCCACTGTCACTAGATAATATAAAATTCTCATCACCTCTCAGTGGTTTAAGGGTGAGGCTACACACAGCTGCCAAAAACCTGGGTATGCTGTGTGAGAGCGCAGTATCAGAATGGCCTGCAGAGGGTGCTAGACAGGCATTCTGATACTTGAAAAAAAAAACCAGAGGGTTAAAACCCATCCTGTGTGGATCTGTTTAGGCCCGTCACCCAGTCTGATGGAGGAGGACGCCCTCCAGATGCCCTGGACAGTGACTCAGTGGGTTGTGAACCCAGGATTGTATATGGACTATGCTGTATGCTGTACAAGTTTTGTTGCTGTTTGCTGTGGAATAAATGCTGGCAGTGCCAGTTTTTAAAAGAAATTCAACTCCCCTGGAGCCTGCTTACAGGTGAGGTGTGCCATTTCCCAGATGGAGAGGCCGGGAATCCGCAGGCAAGAAACCCTACCTGCCACAGTTGGTTAAGTGGACAGAAAAGTGTGCAACAAGGTTGATACTCCTGGTGGTGTTTTCAATACGTAGAATGATTTAGCCTGACGAGATAAATGGTCAGAACAATAGAAACTGCAGTTCAATGTTTCTAAATGTAAAATAATGCACTTGGGGATAAGAAATTCTCAGAATGAGTATTGTGTCAGCTGTTTTGTGTTATCCAGGACTTCAGAAAAGAAGGATTTAGGGGCTCTGGTTTCTGACAGTCTTAAAATGAGTCAACAGTGTGGTCAGGCTGCAGGGAAAGAAAGTAGGATGCTCAGCTGCATAGCTAGAGGTATTACCAGTAGAAAGAGAGAGATTGTGATCCCACTGTATAGAGCTCTGATGAGACCATATCTGGAATATGGTATGGTGTTCATTTTCCTGAAAAAGTAGATGCTTGGAACAGACATTCAGCAGACGTGGTTGGACAACCAACAATAAATGAAATCAAGCTTTCTTGGGATAAACATATCTATCCTAAGAGAAAAATTAAAAGAAAATAATATAAGGGCAGACTAGATGGACCATATGGGCTGAAGGAAAGATCTCAGGATCCAGGGAATGAGGGAGCAAAAGGCATATATAGTGATAAGTACCTAATAAGTGGCATGCTCTCACCAGTTGTGGACCAGTAGTGCAAGATATGTCACAGGTCATATGGAAGTAAGTTGGAACCCGGAGCTACAAGCCTTAGATGGTTACCAGGAGAACAGCATTTCCTGTGCTCCTCTCTGGTAAAGCTATTTGGATGGCGACATCGGCACTGCTCACAGATATCCAAAATGAATTCCATTATGAAGAACTTTATTAAAATACCTGGGTACAAGCATTCTTTTTATATAAGTGTACAATAAGCAGGTAGGGAGTGAGGGACCGTGCCACAACACATCACTTCTTCCATGTCTCAATAATAAACTACTGTATGCAGCAAACATCTATCATAAATATTCTTGAGAACATCAGATTAAATAACCATATGGTATTTTATGCCTGAGGAAGACTCCAGCCTGGGGTCGTAATGTGTAGCTTTATTTTACAGCACTTCATAATGAAATCCATCTTGGACTTTACTGGACATCTGTGAGCAGTGCCAACGTTTTTGTTGGGTCCATTCATCAATCTAAATGGATGAACCATATGGTCTTTTTCTGCCGTCAATTTTCTGTGTTTCTGTAATTTTGTGGGTGAAACAGCTGTTTTCCGGTAAAATTATGTGAATGAAGCAGGTGTTGGTGTTGTGTATGACACGGGGGTGCCAGATGGAGGCGGAGGTAGCATTTTTTTGAACCAATAAAACTATAGGAAACAACAAAGTTGATCTTACAATGCCCCATAATAGGGCATGTATTGCTTGAATGTTATATTAATTCTAAATGGAAATTCACACTTATAAAATATATCCAATATATCCACATATCCATGTCAGGGGAACACCTTTGTGAGACAAGGTACTTCGAACTAATTATCTTCAGTGTAATACTCCATAATCATCATCGTACTCCATACTGTTTCCTAGAAGCTCCGTGGCATGGCAACATGGTGGCCTCTTGCATCGTCATAGGTGGCACAGTACATAATAATTTCAGAGCTGCGCGTCACTGCAGACTCAATGCACCATAAATGCAAAACATCATCTCCAGTAAACTTTTGTCTCACATCATCTCTTACTGGTCGGCCCATTGCACTGCTACCCCACAGTGCCTTCCTCTTCCTCCATGCTGCTTGTCTGCTTCAGCCTCTGAGTCATCAGGGCTCTTTGGTGTCATCCATTTCAGCCCTCTAGTCATCAGGGCAGCTTTCCTAACCAGCATGGGGACAGAATTCACACCACTCTGAGCTCAGCAGCAGCTGCCCCATAACTTAGGGGTCTCTGTAGCACTCTACTGTAGCTGCATCCACTGCTCTCTCACACACTCTGCTCTCATCTGCAGCTGTTCCCTATGTCCTCTTGTGGTACAGCTGTTTAAATCTATCTGGCCAAGATGGCTGCCGTGACATTACTTGGTGGTTGGCCTTAGTCTACATTCACAGCTCCAGCACCAAGTCCTAATGACTTTCAAGATCTTTCTGTAGAGTGGGGACAGAGGTCCTTTTCACTCCACTGCCACAGAATCACAGCAAATAATCACATGACCTATGTCCTCTGATCATATAGAAGTCTACGCAAGTAGGCTGGCACATCGAAGAGGGTTTAACTCTTACAAGACTACTTAAAGCGACCCTCCTGGAGAAACAAAGATGGACGGACCGCTTCTACACTGTACATTAGTATCCATCAGTAATCTAAGACATATATGTTGCTCTGACCGGCAGCACTGCTCATGTGGACATCACTGGTGTAGTGTAGTGTCTTAGACTAAGGGCTCACTCACATGATTTTATTTTTTCTTCGTATTACGTGTGTATTATTTTACGTGTGTATTTTTTATTAACAGTGCTGAAACCACATAGACTTGCATTGGGGTTTTCAAACATGTGTTTTTCAGGTGCTTATTTCATGTGCTTGAAAAAAATCGCAGCATGTCCTATTTAGGTCCGTATTGCAGACAAAAATGCCCAGGTAAGTCAATAGCAGCGTTAAAAAATATGCAGCGTATTCACTGCGTATTTACACAATAGGCAGGATCAATCCTTTCATACTTCTTGTGTGTTTTTTTGCGCATGTGAAATGCACATGAAAAAAAATACAAGGGCCAAAATACACAGTGAGGGCTCAGTCACACGGGCGTTTATTGCCGCGATTTGCGCATGCGTCCGGCGATTTTTTAAAACCATTGCTTTGCAATGGTATCGGACACATGAGCGCTTTTTATGCGCTCGTCCGATAAATTAGAGAACAGAAATCGCAGATCGCACCTATCTGCGATCTGCGATTCCTGTTCTCTTCTCTATATGCGCTCAATGGGGCCGGCGGCAGCAGCGCCGACCCCAATGAGAATATATAGAAGACAAATCATTCTTCTCTGCCACAGCTGTAACAGCTGTGGCAGAGAAGAACGATGTTTGCCCATTGAATTCAATGGAGCGGCAATACAGCCGCTCCATTGAAAGCAATGGGCTGCCGGCGTGCGCGGGGTTAATTGTCGGGAAGGGGTTAAATATATAACCCCTTTCCTGCAATGCATCCTGAAAAGTGAAAAAATAAAAAAAAAGGATGTACTCACCTGCTCCCGGCAGCCTGAGATCCCCGCGGCGGTCCTGCAGTGGGTGTGAAGGGGGTGTGACTCAGGCTTGCCCCTGATTGGCTCAGCCTGAGCCAATCAGAGGCTGATCTCAGTCACACCCATTCATGAATTCATGAATGGGTGTGACTGAGACTTGCCTCTGATTGGCTCAGCGCTGAGCCAATCAGGGGCAAGCCTGAGTCACACCCCCTTCACACCCACTGCAGGCCGGCCGCCGGGATCTCCAGCTGCCGGGAGCAGGTAAGTACATACATTTTTTTTATTTTTTCACTTTTCAGGATGCATTGCAGGAAAGGGGTTATATATTTAACCCCTTCCCGACAATTCATCCCACACTCGCCCGCAGCGCTTGCATTCAATGGAGCCGCTGTATTGCCGTCTCCATTGAATGCAATGCGCTGGACAGCTCCGGCCCGTTTCTAATGAAACGCGGCTAGGAGCAGATTTTCGGGCGATTTTTGGGCCGATTTTTCGGCGCCGGTCACGCGATTTGCGCATGCGCATCCGTCATGCGATGCGCAAATCGCGTGAAAAAACGCCCGTGTGACTAAGGCCTCAGTATGAGCAGTTTCCGTCTGTGAATATGCTGTGTATTTCATGGGACGAAACTGCTTACACCTGTATGAATGAGCCCTCATGATGTGTACTAGTGCGCAGTGTGCATCAGGTAGTCAGGGTGCGGCCATCCTTATTTGCTTCGACACGGAAAGTTGCTTTAACTGCAGCAGCCACCACAGCCACGGCAATGTCGCCCCATATGGCCTTATGTTTTATATTATAGCTCATCTGTGTAAATATGTCCCATTACATCAAATACATTAGGAGTTGCTGAAATCATATTGTTGTGATTTAGTATTGTGTGTTGAGCATTAGTATTACGTTGGGCATTGTTGTGTATTGGCATTGTGTTGGGCATTATTTTGTATTCGTATTATAGTGGGCATTGTTGTGTATTGGTATTTTGTTGGGCATTGTTGTGTATTGGTATTATATTGGGCATTGTTGTGTATCGGTATAGTGCTGGGCATTGTTGTGTATTGGTATTTTGTTGGGCATTGTTGTGTATTGGTATTATATTGAGCATTGTTGTGTATTGGTATTATATTGGGCATTGTTGTGTATCGGTATAGTGCTGGGCATTGTTGTGTATTGGTATTAAAATGAAGATTGTTGTGTATTGGTATTGTGTTGGGCCTTGTTGTGATTGGTATTATAGTGGGCATTGTTGTGTATTGGTATTGTGTTAGGCATTGTTGTGTATTGGTATTATATTGGGCATTGTTGTGTAATGGTATTGTGTTGGGCATTGTTGTGTAATGGTATTGTGTTGGGCATTGTTGTATCGGTATTGTGTTGGGCATTGTTGTGTATTTGTATTGTGTTAGGCATTGTTGTGTATTGGTATTATATTGGGCATTGTTGTGTAATGGTATTGTGTTGGGCATTGTTGTGTAATGGTATTGTGTTGGGCATTGTTGTATCGGTATTGTGTTGGGCATTGTTGTGTATTTGTATTGTGTTGGGCATTGTTGTGTATTGGTATTGTTTTGAGCATTGTTGTGCATTGGTATAGTGCTGGACATTGTTGTGTATCGGTATTGTGTTGACCATTGTTGTGTATTGGTATTAGTTTGGGCATTGTTGTGTATTGGTATTCTGATGGGCATGTTGTGTATTAGTATTGTGTTGAGCATTGTTGTGTATTGGTATTATATTGGGCATTGTTTTGTATTTGTATTGTGTTGGGCATTGTTGTGTATTGGTATTGTGTTGAGCATTGTTGTGTATTGGTATTGTGTTGGGCATTGTTGTGTATTGGTATTGTGTTGGGCATTGTTGTGTATTGCTATTGTGATGGGCATTGTTGTGTATTGGTATTGTGATGGGCATTGTTGTGTAATGGTATTGTTTTGGGCATTGTTGTGTATTGGTATTGTGTTGAGCATTGTTGTGTATTGGTATTGTGTTGGGCATTGTTGTGTATTGGTATAGTGTTTGGCATTGTTGTGCATTGGTATTGTTTTGGGCATTGTTGTGTATTGGTATTGTGTTGGGCATTGTTGTGTATTGGTATTGTGTTGGGCATTGTTGTGTATTGGTATTGTGTTGGGCATTGTTGTGTATTGGTATTGTGTTGGGCATTGTTGTGTATTGGTATAGTGCTGGACATTGTTGTGTATCGGTATTGTGTTGGGCATTGTTGTGTATCAGTATTGTGTTGGGCATTGTTGTGTATTGGTTTAGTGTTGGGCATTATTGTGTATTGGTATTGTGATGGGCATTGTTGTGTAATGGTATTGTATTGTTTTGGGCATTGTTGTGTAATGGTATTGTGTTGAGCATTGTTGTGTATTGGTATTGTGTTGAGCCATGTTGTGTACTGGTATTGTGTTGAGCATTGTTGTGTATCGGTATTGTGTTGGGCATTGTTGTGTATCGGTATTGTTTTGGGCATTGTTGTGTATTGGTATTGTGCTGGGCATTGTTGTATTGGTATTGTGTTGGGCATTGTTGTGTATTGGTATTGTGTTGGGTGGGCATTGTTGTGTATTGGTATTGTGTTGAGCATTGTTGTGTATTGGTATTATAGTGGGCATTGTTTTGTATTGGTATTGTGTTGGGCATTGTTGTGTAATGATATTGTGCTGGGCATTGTTGTGTATTGGTAATGTGTTGGGTGGGCATTGTAGTGTATTGGTATTGTGTTGGGCATTGTTGTGTATTGGTATTGCTTTGGGCATTGTTGTGTATTGGTATTGCTTTGGGCATTGTTGTGTATTGGTATTGTGTTGGGCATTGCTGTGTATTATTTTGTGTTGGGCATTGTTGTGTATTGGTATTGTTTTGGGCATTGTTGTGTTTTGGTATTGTGTTGAGCATTGTTGTGTATCGGTATTGTGTTGAGCATTGTTGTGCATTGGTATTGTGTTGGGCATTGTTGTGTATTGGTATTGTGCTGGGCATTGCTGTATCGGTATTGTGTTGGGCATTGTTGTGTATTGGTATTGTGTTGGGTGGGCATTGTTGTGTATTGGTATTGTGTTGAGCATTGTTGTTTAATGGTATTATAGTGGGCATTGTTGTGTATTGGTATTGTGTTCGGCATTGTTGTGTAATGATATTGTGTTGGGCATTGTTTTGTATTGGTAATGTGTTGGGTGGGCATTGTAGTGTATTGGTATTGTGTTGGGCATTGTTGTGTATTGGTATTGTTTTGGGCATTGTTGTGTATTGGTATTGTGTTGGGCATTGCTGTGTATTATTTTGTGTTGAGCATTGTTGTGTATTGGTATTGTCTTGAGCATTGTTGTGTATTGGTATTGTTTTGAGCATTGTTGTGTATTGGTATTGTTTTGGGCATTGTTGTGTTTTGCTGTTTTGTTGGGCATTGTTGTGTATTGGTATTGTTTTGGGCATTGTTGTGTTTTGGTATTTTGTTGGGCATTGTTGTGTATTGGTATTGTTTTGGGCATTGTTGTGTATTGGTATTATGTATTGCCATGTATCAGTATGGTTATGTTATAAACTAGACTCCTAATTTACTGGCTTACAAGATATATTTGTTGATCTCAGATTCTTCCAAAACCAATTCTGCTGCAATAATGCATCGAGTGTATACATATGTAATGACTGCTATGCAGATACAACCTGGTTATAGAGCTGATGTGTGAATATTTGTCCTTGTCTCTACGGGACTGATGCTCATTAGTGCTCAGCTGCAGACACAGATGGTACCGCTGCTCCCGGGAGACCTCAGGGACCTTGATCCAAAATCCACAGAGCAAAAAGATGATCATAGGATTAGTTGTTACATTTTATATTCCCAAAATGTCACCTAAGTATCACCTGTAGCCTGTAACATCCACCGCACATCCTACAATGTAACCCTTTCATCACTTGTTAAGGGTGTAAGAAATCCATTTTTAAACACAATGTTAGGACGTTCCAAGTAAGCAGAGTGGGGTGCTTTCCTCGGTTAGGGCTCTCTCACATAAGCAAGTTTTGTTGCGTGCGTGGGAATGCGCAAGAAGTACGCAATAACGTGTATTTGCTGCGTGCCAACAATCCCCATACACTATCTTGGCATGTATGTGTGCGTAATACATGCCAAGATTTTTTATGCCCGCATTTCACACGCTGTATGTGCGAGAGGCACATTTGGAAGTGACTGTGAAATCGGTACGGTGTATTACATGCGCAAAACCTTACACATAATATGCAGTAGTATACACTCATGTGAGAGAGCTCTTAGCTGAAGTAGAGAACTGCTAAAAATAATATTTCTCCCAGCATTACACGGACAACCCACTGATTTCAAAGACACCATGTAATGCTTCCTTTCCCCAATACAAATGCAATGGTTCAGCTCGGATCCTCTGCCACTGCTATGACAGGGGACTCCCCACGTCGAGGATTGTTTTGGGGGGGTTACTTAAAATATAAGCCCTACCCCAAAAAGGTATTATTGTATGTTGTCACCAGCAGAAAGTACTGGTGGAGACAAGACTGACAGGCTGGTAACGCCCCCTGTAGCTGATTGGCTGCTCAGCTGGATGGCATCTAGGTCCTGGAAGAGCACTAAGGTTCCAGAGGCAGCGTGCATAGGAAGACAGCGGCAACCCGGGAGCGGTGGTGGGGAGAAGCGAAGTAGATCCAGAGGAGGCAGAGGCTGAGTCGGCAGAAGAGGAGAGCGGTAACACTGCGAACGGTGGCTGCGCCGGTGGCAGAACATGCTGAGGCATGGCCACAAGAAGAGCAGAAAACCTGGGAGCCATGGCTGGGAGGAGTGCAACGAGATCCAGAGGAGGCAGAGGCTGAGCCGGCAGGGGAGCAGAGCGGTAAGCCTGTGACCGGTGGCAGCTCGGCAGGACATGCTGAGGCACGGCCGGCAGGGGAGGCACAGTCGTCTGTAATCCACCAGCAGCAGCACCAAGGCTTCGAGCGGCGGCACAGGAGCCTCAGTGCAGGGGGATTACTGCAGCACGGAGGTGCTGCCTACAGGAAACATTCAAGAAGGATGGCAGCTCGGGGGAAAATCCTAACAGCAGCAGGTGTATAGATTGTTTCCTGGGCTGAAGGGTTAGGGGGTCCGTGTCCATGTTAGGCTTAGATTCACTGTAAATACTTCCAGTATTTCCAGTAAGCCCAGTACTGTGTAACATGGAATATTTACAGCTAATAATCTAAACTTAATATGAACACGAACCCCTAACCGTGCAGCCCAGGCAACAACCTATACAGATGCTGCTTCTAGGACCTTACAAAAGTCACCCAATTGGGAGCTAGGGTGTGACAAGGGCATTTCTGCATCCAAGCCCTGTCAAACCCCTAGTGGTGACAGGATACAATAATTCCCCCTGAAAATAATCCCTAACTGTAGAAAAAAAAATACCTCACCTTAGAAGCACTGTCATCTCTGGCGCATCTTCTAGCAGGTTCCCAGCACTCTTCTTTATCTTCTCTTCTGGCCAGGGATTGAAAAATTCCCGCCTCTTAAAAGCGCTGCCTCTGATTGGCTGAGTACTGACTCTGATTGGTCACAGCGCTCAGCCAATCAGAGGCAGTGTTTTCAGGAGATGGGGATTTTTCAATCCCCAGCCAGAAGAGAAGCTGAAGAAGAGTGTCGGAGATGACAGCGCTTCTAAGGAGTTGTATTAATTTTTATTTTCTACAGTTAGAGATTATCTTTGGGGTAGGTCTTATATTTCAAGCCCACCCACTGGAAATCCTCGCCGCGGGAAGTCACCGCTGTCACAGCAGAGGCAGAGGATTGCGATCATCTCCCATTGAACAATAGGTGAGATCGCAAACAGAATGGACATACTGCAACTTTGTTTTCACACTGCATCGCAAGTGTTAAAACATTTCACATGTGAATGGAGGCATTGGAAGCCACTGGCTTCATAATTTTGCGATTTCTTGCAGCGCTGGGAAATCATGCGATTTCATCGCCAGTGTGAAGGCGCCTTGAAGGACATTTGGTCTCACAGCACCCATTACATGTACTGCCTTTGACACCCACCATCGCCTCCGTTTGCAGTGTTGTCATGAATCACAAAACTGGATGCTACAGAGTGGAACTGGGTTGTCTTCAGTGATGAATCCAGGTTTAGTTTGTGCACCAATGACAGCCATGTTCGTATCTGGAGACCTGGGGCTGAGCATCTCAATCTTGCCTTTGCTGTGGAGCGGCACACTGCCCCCCCCCCCCCTCCTGCAGTCACCCCTAGTAGCAGTACGAGGGACAATGACAGCTCAGTGATATGTTCAGGACATCCTGCAGCCACATGTGTTTCTCTCATGGCGGCTTCCAAGAGGCATCTTCCAGCAGGATAATGCTTGGTCGCACACACAAGGGGGTCACAGGAATGTCCCCCAAGATTGCCGCACTTCTGTGGCTGCCCGGTCAGCAGATTTATTGCCATCTGAGACACCTATTTTGACAGCCCACGAGCTTGCACATCTAGATATGCAGCAAGATACCATCTGGAACTTGGTTGCCTCCATGCCAACCCATATCACATCTTGCATCCAAGATAGAGGTAGTACAACAGGGCACTAGAGCCACCCTTCAAGAGTTCAGTTTTCCCCAATAAATTATCCATTTGCTCGGACATTATAATCACTTACTTATAGCAACATTACAATCACACGTAGAAAGTTTCATTCCATTTCGACAACTCCTTCAAGGTGCTTGATTTTTTTGACAATGAGTGTTTATGTGCAATCGCCTAATTGCTTGGGTTCATCCAGGGTGAATTTCCACTCTCCTGTGTAGCTGCTGCAATGCTGCTTATGAATGATAACAATGAATGAAGAGCAGGCATCATTTACTTTATATTGATGGAGTGAAACCTTTTATAATTTAACAGAAAATAACAATGTTTTGTTTCAATTAAGAACATATTATAGGAAGGGATGAATAATCAGTTTACATATTATGTACCGCAGAAGAGGACAT